>NW_010973220.1:3399440-3438555 GCF_000737465.1 Haliaeetus leucocephalus
AGGATCATGATGGATGCCTATAGGCTGTTTTATAAAGACAGGCAGGGAAGAAGAAGAGGAGGAGTTGTACTCTATGTTAAGGAGAACCTTGAATGTACAGAAATCAACTACGGTGATTGTGGAAGCTTTATTGAATGCCTCTGGGTCAAGATCAGAGGGATCGTCTCCAAGGGGGGTCGTACAGTAGGCATCTGCTACTGATCTCCAAACCAAGATGATAAGGCCAACGAAGCTATATTCAGGTCACTTAAGCAAGCTTTGGGTCAACAGAACCTGGTTCATATGGGTGACTTCAACTACCAAGACATCTGTTGGAAGAACAATACAGAAGCTCACGTCATCCGTCAAGTTCCTGGAATGTGTAGGGAACTGCTTCCTCATGCAAAAGTTAAATGTGCCAACCAGGAATGAGGCACTGCTGGACTTGCTACTCACAAATCAAGAAGACCTGCTTTGTAATATCTCAGCTACTGATAGCCTTGGCTGCAGTGATCACAATATTGTGGAGTTTGGGATCCGGCTGAGCACACTGAAGGTTAGTACTAAGACAAAGGTTTTAGATTTTAGAAATGCAAACTTCAGCTAGCTCAGAACTCATTTGGGAGGGATTTTGTGGGAAGCTTCCATGTAGGTTAAAGGAGCTAGCGATTTGTGGTGGGTTGACCCTGGCTGGATGCCAGATGCCCACCAAAGCTGTTCGATCACTCCCCCCTCCTCAGCTGGACAAGGGAGAGGAAATATAACAAAGGGCTCGTGGGCTGAGATAAGGACAGGAGATATCACTTACCAATTACCGTCATGGGCAAAACAGGCTCTACTTGGGAAAAATTAACTCAATTTATTACCAATCAACAAGAGTAGGGTAATGAGAAATAAAACCAAATCTCAAAACTTCTTCCCTCCACCCCTCCCTTCTTCCCAGACACAACTTCACTCCCGGATTCTCTATGTACCCCCGCAGCGGTGCAGGGGGATGGGGAATGGGGTTTATGGTCAGTTCATCACACATTATTTCTGCCACTTCATCCTCCTCAGGGGGAGGACTCATCACACTCTTCCCCTGCTGCAGCGTGGGGTCCCTCCCATGGGGGACAGTCCTCCATGAACTTCTCCAACGTGAGTCCTTCCCACGGGCTGCAGTTCTTCACGAACTGCTCCTGTGTGGGTCCCTTCCACGGGCTGCAGTCCTTCAGGCACAGACTGCTCCAGCATGGGTCCCCCACAGGGTCACAAGTCCTGCCAGAAAACCTGCTCCAGTGTGGGCTCCTCTCTCCACGGGGCCAGAGGTCCTGCCAGAAGCCTGCTCCAGCATGGGCTTCCCATGGCGTCACAGCCTCCTTTGGGCATCCCCCTGCTCTGGCGTGGGGTCCTCCCCAGGCTGCAGGTGGAGATCTGCTCCACCATGGACCTCCCTGGGCTGCAGGGGGAGAGCCTGCCTCACCATGGTCTTCCTCATGGGCTGCAGGGGAATCTCTGCTCCGGCGCCTGGAGCATCTCCTCCTCCTCCTTCTTCACTGACCTGGGGGTCTGCAGGGTTGTTTCTCTTACACGTTCTCACTCCTCTCTATGCCTGCCACTTCTGTGAGTCCCGCAACTTTTTTTCCTTCTTAAATATGTTCTCCGAGAGGCACCACCACTATCGCTGATGGGCTCGGCCTTGGCCGGCAGCGGGTCCATCTTAGAGCTGGCTGGTATTGGCTCTGTCAGACACAGGGGAAGCTTCCAGCAGCTTCTCACTGAAGCCACCCCTGTAACCCCCCTGCTACCAAAACCTTGTCACACAAACCCAATACACAAATGCTGGGAGATTTTCAAGAACACTCTCCTGAAAGCACAAAACCAGTTCATGCCCTTTAAAGGTAAGGAAAGTAAGTGGAACGGGAGACTCCCTCGGCTTAGCTGCAAGCTTCTGAGTCTGCTCAAAACCACGAGAGAAGCGTACCAGAGATAGAAAAGTGGACAAATACCCACTGAGAAATACAAGGGCTTTGCCAGGGCAGGCAGAGATGCAGTTAGAAAAACAAAAGCTCAACTCGAATTGAAATTGGCCAGAGATGACAAAAACCACAAGAAAGGGTTCTTCAGGTACGTAAACAACAAGTAGAAACAGAATGAAGATATTGGCCTGCTGTTAAACAGGAGAGGTGAATTAATCACCAACAATGCTGAAAAGGCAGAAGTTCTCAACACTTTCTTCACCTCTGTCTTTACCAGCACTGTTGGAGCCCAGGCCTTGGGAACAAAAATCCAGGTTGATACGAACACAGAGCCACCACCAGTGAAGGAAGAGTTGGTATGTGAACTATTACAGGAGCCTGACCTCTACAAATCGATGGGCCCTGACAATATCCACCTGAGGATGTTAAGAGAGCTGGCAGACATTGCTGTGAGGCCACTCTCCACAATATTTAAGAATTCATGGAGATTGGGGAGCATCCCAGAAGACTTGGAAGAAGGCTAATGTCACCCCCATCTACAAGAAGGGCTTAAAGGAAGATCCAGGAAATTATAGACCCGTCAGTCTTACTTCAGTCCCTTGGAAAGTTATGGAAAGAAGAATCCTGGGGGCTATCACAAGTCAAATGAAGCACGTGATTGGGAAAAGCCAGCATGGATTCACTGAGGGTAAATCATACTTGACAAACCTGATTTCCTTCTATGACAAAGTAACCTGCTCGGTTGATGTGGGGTGAGCGGTGAACATTGTCTACCTGGATTTCTTCAAGGCTTTCTGTTTCCCACAGCCTCCTCCTAGAGAAGCTGATGTGTTACAGTCTAGACAAGTGGTCTGTGTGGTGGGTGGGGAACTGGCTGACAGGTCACACCCAGAGGGTGGTGGTAAGTAGCTCCTTTTCAAACTGGCAACCTGTCACAGGTGGGGTCCCCCAGGGATCGATATTGGGCCCTACACTGTTTAGTATCTTCATAAGTGATCTGGATGATGGGATCAGGTGTTCCCTGATGAAGTTTGCTGATGATACCAAACTGAGTGGGAAAGTGGACACTTTGGAAGGGAGAGCCACCCTACAGGAAGACCTGGATAGGCTGGAAGAGTGGGTTAACAAGAACCTTATGAAGTTCAGCAAGGACAAGTGTAAGGTCTTGCACCTGGGAAAACATAATCCAGGAGTGTGGCACAGGCTGGGATCTACCTGGCTGGGGAGCAGCTCTGTGGAAAGGGACCTGGGGGTCCTGGTGGACAACCAGCTCAATATGAGTGAATAGTGTGCTGCGGCGGCAAAGAAAGTCAATGGGATGCTGGGTTGCATCAACAAGGGCATCACCAGCAGAGATAAAGAAGTCATTATCTCATTCTGCTCAGCACTTGTGAGGCCACACCCTGGAATACTGTGTTCAGTTTTGGTCCCCACTGTACTAAAATATGTGGATGGGTTGGAAAGGGTCCAGAGAAGGGCCACAAGGGTGATCAAAGGAGTGGGAAACCTGTCATATGAGGAAAGGCTGAGAGAACTGGTTTTTTCAGACTTGAGAAAAGAAGGCTTACGGGAGACGTTATCACCATGTTCCAATATTTAAATGATGGCTACAAAGAAGATGGAGACTTGCTTTTTACAAGTAGTCACATGGAAAAGATGAGGGGTAATGGGTACAAGTTACTCCTGGGGAGATTCCGATTAGACACAAGAGGAAAATTTTTCACAATGGGAACAATCAGCCATTGGAATAATCTCCCCAGGGAAGTGGTGGATTCCCCAACATTGGACACTTTAAGATTTGGCTGGACAGGGTGCTGGGCCATCTTGTCTAGACTGTGCTTTTGCCAAGAAAGGTTGGAGCAGATGATCCTTGAGGTCCCTTCCAACCTGGTATTCTATGATTCTATGATAGAAGTCTTGGGGTGCATTTCTGATGACATTTGATATTTATGCTTGAACAGCTGATCTCTAGATCTCCATTGACTATATTTGGAGCTTTTATACCTAGCTGATATGACTATACTTACATTTGCTTTTCGGAATTCAGTGTCTACAGCCTAAAACTGAACATTCCTTGAACCTTTATTCAGTTGCCTGAAGACATCTGAGATGTCATCAGTCATCCAAGACATTAAAACAGATGGCTGTCAAATATGACCAGTGGGAGACCTACACACTTCTGGAGCAGCATCTAGAGGTGAGGTGACCCTATAAAGCATCTCAAATTTCTTTAAATACCTAACTTTAATCAGCAATGAATCAAGTCCACAGTGAATTTGTTTGCAAATGACAGAACAGTGGGAGACTGACAGATATTTGATAAGGGTTCTATTCTAAACATACAGATTAGTTAAGACTACTTACATAGAACCTTTTCAGTCTCATTATTTACAGATAGCCTAGACATAGAGGAGGTGGGGTTTTTTTTTAGTAAGAGCTATTCTCTCTCTGAATTCACGTATTATACTCTGGCAGTACTGACTTTAAAGAATCCATCATTTATAACTGTGAGTTATATTCTCAGTAGAAGAAAGAAGAAAAACTGATGAACTCATATTCTTAAGCTGATGCTAACCATGAAGATTAGATATATATTTTAAGCAGAGCAATGTTCTGCCAAACTACTGTACTGTGTTACAGAGTCAATCCAACTGCTCTGTAAGTGGCAGAGGTGCACAGCTAGCAGGCCAATACCATATCATGTGGTCAAGACTGCATGCTGCAGTGATCAATTCTGAATAATTGAGGAGCTTCTTCTGTTAGCGTATCTGTATTGCTGTCCATTATTTTCTTCTTGTAATCCTTAATATTTCAGAACTTTCAGGAAAAGAGGTTCTTTAAGGAACCTTGGCAGGTAATTGTTCATGATTTGCATCAGTAAAATCATAGAATCATAGCATATCTCAAGTTGGAAGGGACCCATAAGGAGCATTGAGTCCAATTCCCTGCTCCTTGCAGGACTATCTAAAACTAAACCATATGACTAAGGGCATCATCCAGATGCCGCTTGAACTCTGACAGGCTTGGTGCCATGCCCTGGGGAGCCTGTTCCAGTGACCAACCACCAATGAAGATCCATTTCCTAATGTCCAGTCTGAACTTCCCCTGATGCAGCTTCATTCCATTTCCTCATGTCCTACCACTGGTCATCAGAGAGAGGAGATGTCCTGGTTTCAGCGGGGACAGAGTTAATTGTCTTCCTAGTAGCTGGTACAGTACTATGTTTTTGAGTTTGGTATGAGAAGAAGGTTGATAACATACTGATGTTTTCAGTTGTTGCTAAGTAGTGTTTAGACCAAGTCAAGAATTTTTCACCTTCTCATGCCCAGCCAGCAAGAAAGCTGGAGGGGCACAAGAAGTTGGGAGGGGACACAGCCAGGGCAGCTGACCCAAACTCGCCAAAGGGGTATTCCATACCGTGTGACGTCATGTCTAGTGTATAAACTGGGGGGAGTGGGGGTGGGAGAATCGTGGCTCGGGGACTAACTGGGCATCGATCGGCGGGTGGTGAGCAATTGCATTGTGCATCACTTGTATATTCCAATCCTTTTATTATTAATATTGTCATTTCATTAGTGTTATCATTACCACTGTTAGTTTCTTCTTTTCTACTCTATTGAACTGTTCTTATCTCAACCCACAAGTTTTACTTTTTTTTTCCGATTCTCTCCCCCATCCCACTGGGTTGGGGGGAAGTGAGTGAGCTGCTACGTGGTGCTTAATTGCTGGCTGGGGTTAAACCATGACAGGAGATTGGCACCTCCCCCGTTGCTGCCCCTCTTGAGGAAGTTGTTGACTGCAATGAGGTCACCTCTCAGCCTTCTCTTCCTCAAGATGAACAAGCCAAGTGACCTCAGCACCTCCTCCTAAGTCTTCCCCTCAAGGCCTTTCACCATCTTGGTCACTCTCCTCTGGACACACTCTAATAGTTTGATGTCCCTCTTACATTGAGGCACCCAAAACTGCACACAGTACTCGAGGTGGGGCCGCACCAGTGCAGTGTGGAGTGGGACAATCACCTCCCTCGACCGGCTAGCTAGGCTGTGCTTGGTGCACCCCAGGACACGGTTGGCCCTTTTGGCTGCCAGGGCACACTGTTGACTCGTATTCAACTTGCCATCAACCCAGACCCCCAGATCTATTTCCGTGGCGCTGCTCTCCAGCCTCTTGTCCCCCAGTTTGTATGTAAAACCAGGATTACCCCATTCCAGGTGGAGAATCAGCACTTGCTCTTGTTAAATTTCATATGACTGGTGATTGCTCAGCTCTCTAGCCTATCCAGATCTCTCTGTTGGCCTCTCTACTTTCGAGGGAGTCCACAGCTTCTCCTAGTTTAGTACTGTTAGCAAACTTACTTAATGTACATTCTATCCTGTGTTCAGCTCATTTATAAAAACATTAAAGAGCACTGGCCCTATAAGTTGAGCCTTGGGGGACCCCACTAGTGACTGGACACAAGCCTTATGTAACCCCTTTTATTATAACTCTTTGAGCCTGACCCATCAGCCATTTGCTCACCCAATGTATTATGGACTTCTCTAGCTGTATGATGGATGTTTTGTCCAGAAAGATACTGTGAGAGACAGTATCAAAAGCTTTGCTAAAAAACCCCCAAAACACATCTACTTGCTTCTCTTGGTCAACAAGTTGGCTGGGAGTTTATCATCTCCCCAGTCATGGTCTTCCAACATAGGGCTCTGGGGGTCCCAGGGCCCATCATCAGTGTTAAAGACAGAGGCAAAGAAGGTGCTAAACTTCTCCACTTTGTCTATGTCCCTATTTGTGAGGTGACCAACCTCATAAAGTAATGGACCAATGTTATCATACTTGGTCTAGTACCTTGCACAATTTTGATAATTCAGTACCAGAAAAACACAAAAGAATTCAGAGGACTTCAGGGGAAAAGGCAAAAGGCAAGGTAAAAGGTATAACAAAAGGCAAAGCAAGAGACAAGACAAGAGAAAGAGAAGGCAAAGCAAGGCAGGGCAAGGAACTCTTCAGCTGGATATACCTGTTAATAGTGTGAAAATGGAAAGCAGATGTCTCACAGTGTATATATATATGTGTGTGTGTGTGTGTGTATAAAATTAAAATGCCATAACTCTATAAAATAAGGCTGTATCTGTATAACCTGCCTCTTGCTAATTTTGGAAAGAGACTTGTACTTTTACATTCCCACTTATGAGCACTGCCTAATATTAGGAATTAATTGTGGTTTATCACTGAAGATTATACATAAAATACTTGCTATTTCTATTTTCCATTTTCTCATATTATTAATTCATTTAATTTTCAAAAAGTTTCTTCTTTCTCGTGTTTCTGACCAAGATATTATCAACAGTACTTATTAATTGACAACTTAAAATAAAAAGCTTATCCATTTTTTTTTTCATGTTTATGCATTCATTTAAAATATTCCTAATGAGGTCAACAAAAAATAGTCTCCAGGCACTTTAAGCTGGCACTTTCTGGACTCTCACTCCTAATTGCCAGGTAATTTACATTTGACCTGTACCTCCAAGTCAGAATGTTAATGCATTTTGCAAGGTGAATTCAAATCTGTCCTTAATTAGGGTGTGAAATAGGAAGAGTTATATTTTATCTGGAATATAACCTCAGCATTTCTGAATAATGGAATTAATGTGCAGGATCATAAAATATGCATTGGTAAGCACTTCCTCCATTATAGAATAATAATGAATTGGTATTTGAAAATTTTTGTTGCATCATCAACTATTATTTTTTCTTTTATTTGGAAAGGAAAAGACATATATATACATAAATGCACGTACAGATATAGTTACATATTACAGAGATGCTAGGAACAACAACAACAAAAAGCATGTGGACTGGAATGTTGTTGTCCCAGAATGGCAATTTATATATTGCATACTTAGTGCTCAAGCCTCATTCACATACATCCCAACATCCCAGTACCTGGAAGTACTACAGAAAGCAGTAATGGCTGGTTGCCCAAGGAACTGAAGAGAGACTGAATTCCTGTTTCCACACCTACACAGATTAATTTATTTATTTTGAAGTATGTTACTGTGTATCCATTGCATTGCTTCTAGGCATATTTACAAAAAGATTAAGAGCATAAATTATCATAACAAATCAACTGCCTATGACAGATGTGCCTACAATTTGAGTGTGTCCTGGGTAATCCAGTTCTTAAAGCTGTTACTTTTGTTTAGCCTTTCTCTCAAGGTCTTCCCTCCAGTGAATATCATGTCCCTGCAGGATTTATGAGCAGCTAAGTCTCCACTTAACTAGATTATTTTTTTTTTTACTCTGCACCCAGATGCAACACAGAACTGAGCTGGTAATCTTTCCCTTACTTTAAGGAATTTACCCTGTTATTATTCATATAATAATTAACATACCCCATGGTAAGGGACAGTTTTAATTGACATGAATTATTTTTGAGAAAAGATGTGGGTTTTTTTCAGAAATTTCCTCTAAAATGGATCTATATATTTTGTACAGTGAATATTGCTAATTTTTTAGTTTAAAGGAAACATGTAAACAAGCAAATTGATTAATTAACAAATAACAACACAAAGTTCCTCTGGCTTGGCAGCCCTGTAAAGCTCAAAATTTTTCTGCCTACACACAGCTTGTGTGATTTCTGACTAACAAGATATGGCTGTATGGGGCCACTGCCACATGAAACAACACAAAAGGGAGGAAGGGAGCTGATAAGCTACCAATGACAGCCTTAAAAGATGGGACACACAGAGGGGAGAAGCAGTAGTAGACCTAGGACAGACAGCAAGGGATCATCCCAGGATAAATAGAGTGGAAGATTTGTTTTTATTTTTTTAAAGAGATTAATCATATCATTGAAATATGAACTTTATTTTTTTTCTGATTTCTTTTCTTTGAAGCATCTCTGATTTATCTTTCCCTTGTAGAAGCATCCTCTTCCTTCTTAATATCAGTGGAAGGATGAGAAACTGTATTCTGGAACAATTATTAAAATCAAAATTTCTGAACCAATATGCTTAAATGTGAAAACTTTCAAAATAGATAACTAAACCCTTTAAAGGTTTAAACTAAACAACTCTAATGCTTTTGGGGCATAGTCTTTAGTAATACTGTAAAGATCTTGAATGACATCTAAAAAACCAAACCTCTGTACTGTTACAGTTATCCTTTTGGACAACACTGTATTCTCAAATAATTTTGCCAGTGTAACTATAGTTATTCTGTTAGTGCTCTGAAAAAAAATGCCCAGACTTTGACCTTAATGCTTCACATGTTGGATCAAAGACTCATTGTATTAACAAATTCTTTGAGGAAAGTTCAGCTTCTGAAAAATCTCTCTTTTTAGGTCTGCATTTTGTTAAATGAGTTTACATCAGAAACTGGTATTTCATAAAGATAGAATTAGTTATTTGTAATAGCTAATTCTCAGAGATATTTTTGTTTTCAGTTTCATGTAATTTTGAATAGCTAAAAAAGGGGAATAATTTCTCTGAAAATTTTTTGTATTTTTTTCTAAACTGCTGAATAAATTAAAGCATAAATTCCAGCTCTTCCTGACAACTTCTAGTTTGGCATGGTAAGAGTTCTTCACAGAAATCATAATCAGATCCCTGTTTAGATAGTATGTGGAATTCATCCACTAACAGTCTTAAAAATTAAGTGGAACATTCTGAAGTGCAAAGGACAGTGAAATTGGACCAGGAGCCAACAGTCTCACATGAGGGACAAATGATTGTCTTCCTAGTTTGGGGGACTTTTAAGCTCAATTTATATCATGCAATCATATATAGGTCTGAATATTAAGAGCATGTTAGGTGTCTCTATATAACTGAGTGCAAAGGCTCAGCACAAGTCACTAATTTTCAATCATATGCATTTCTAAGACTACTTATCCGCCCAAGGAATGATTACTTCTAAATTAAGTTGATGGAGTCATGGTTGATTTCATGAATCTCAAAGTTAAATTCTACCTAGCTCATTTATCAAAGATATTGTATATTGAAAAGAGGATATTACACACAGAGGGGAAAAATGCTATTAACGCTACACAACACAGTGCATCACATGCATGTGATATTGTGTGGTTTTGTTGCTCAAAGTTTAACCTCACCCAGCAAAATACAATAATTTTATTTTTGAGTTAATAGTTTCAGCCAGAAATAGTAAATCAAATTATTATGGTAACTGAAGCAGTGACAACACTGAAAGGAACTGATGAGTTTTCCATCCGTTCATCAGGATATGAATACAAATAAGAGCATCATAGCACATGGATATTTCACAACACAAAGTTAATACTTAGCAATGTAAACAAAACTGCCATTCTAAAGAGTTTCAGTGTGTGTAATCCACTGGTCTTCAAACTTAAACTGAACTGACTAAATATATTTCTATGAATGCATAAATAGCAGGTTTCCATGGAAATTTACTGCAGAAAAATGTATGTAATGTATGTAAGAACAAAGTAAATACCTAGGAACTGATCATGACTTTCTCCCTTTTACTGTATGAAACATCAGAGGTCGAACTACTACTTTGTTCACTTCCTTTGTGACTCTGATGTTGGAAAATCTTAGGTGTTGTAAAGGAGCGCTTGTGTATATGATACTCTGGAAAGTAAAGCTGGCTGCAGAGCATTAAAATTCTGTTATTCTCAGCTCTTGAACTTAGAGATGAGTGCTTGAACATCCATACCACCACTGCACTGAAATATTGAGCAAAGAATTCAAAAGATACATTGTTTCTTTGACCCACATAGTATTTCAATGAACAGATGCTGAGCAGAAAGGAGAATTTGGTCTTGCATACAAAATAAATTTGCAACACCATGTATTGTATGTTAGTGGTTTTTTTCCTCAGATCCTGGAGTTAACATAATGAGCCACAGCTACCAAAAATCTTCTGTGGATTGAAATTTTTAATTTGTTTATATGCAACACTCCTAAGGCATTTCCTCAAAGGCTACAGTATAGTAACTACTCTGCTTGGCATTACTAATTCTATGATTTATCACCACAGAGAGGATAAGTGTTTCAGCTGGAAGAAATTGCAATGAATGTTTTTATCCCTACCATCCCTTCAAGAAATAGAGGAAAGTTTTCCATGACAGAAGGCTCAAGGCTTGGTTTTTGCATCATGTGTTCAGTGTTATTTGGCTGAATATCTACAGTTTTGTTGGATTTGAAGGGACCTAAAAGAACCTAGTTTAAGGACCAGTGTCTAGTATAGATTAAAACAAATACCCTCCAAATGCTGAAAAACTATCACAGCTGTACTGTCCCTACTCAGCTGGGTTTTATTTAATGTAAAAAATAGAAATGTCTATTTCAGCTAGATAGCCAATGCAGAGAAACCAACACTCTCAGTAAAGTATTTATCAAACTCCTAAAGACAACGACTGTAGGATGAAAGAAGCTCCCAACTGGAGATATCTACTTCTCACCATTGACAATGAAAAGATCATACAGTGGGTAGTTCAGACCTGGATCTCTAGTGTATGGATGTCTAAATTAGAGCAGATAATCAATCCTTGCTCTGAGTTACCAGCATTTCTTTTATTTTTCTCCTTGTAATACTTCATGACACTGAAACTTTTCTGCATTTTCTTCCTCCTTGCTCCATAGTCACATGAAAATTTCATAATTTCCTGCTTCAAACACTTTAAAAAGTCTCAGCCTGGAAAAGAACTGAGGTTATTATTAAACAATGTAAGAACTGGTAACAATAAGGTAACAATTTTAATTTAAAAAAAGGAAAAAAAAAAGAAAAAGGAAATATCAAATAGAAGATGTTCTATTGTGGTCTTGAATTCATTGCCAGTGGACGCCATAGATGCTAAAACCTAGGATTGATTCAAACAGGCATTAGACAAATTCCTCAAAGGAAACTTTACTGAACAAGAAGATGTGAAATCAGCTCCAGTTCAAGTAAGTCTTAAAATGCAGGTTGCTTAATGTATCGGAAAGATACATCATCTGCAGCATCAGGATTCCAAGAATACCTTCTAAACTCATAATCTTCAGCTTTAATAGGCTGCTCACTGAGTTATGTATTTGAATTGCAGCAACGGCAATCACAGTTAACAGGAAGGAATATCCTCTAGGAGATTTTGATGTTTCAGGTTGGGGGGGGTTGCACTTAGCTGGCTGCCAGAGCCCCACCCAGCTGGTCTCCCCATCCTCAACAGGATAGGGGGAGAAAATAAGATGGAAAAGCTCATGTGTCAAGATAAAGAAAGGGTGTTCACTTACCAATTACCATCACAGGCAAAACAGACTCAACTTGGGGAAAATTAGTTCAATTTATTGCCAATTAAAATTTAAGTAGGCTGGTAAGAAACAAAGCCAAAACTCAACACCCCTTTTGCCCCTCACCTGCCCTTCTTCACTCAACTTCACTGCTTCATTCCCAACTCCGTACCTCCTCCTGCTGCCGCGTGACACAGGGGAATAGGGGTTGCAGTCAGTTCATTTTTCCTCTCTGATGGTCCTCCCTCCTCACACTTTTCCCTGCTCCAGCATGGGGTCCTTCCTACAGGCTGCAGTTCTTTCAAAATCTGCTCCAGCATGGGTCCTTTCCACAAGGTCCAGTCCATCAGGAGCAGACTGCTCCAATGTGGGTCCCCCCATGGCCGCAGCTCCGGCCAGAAAACCTGCTCCAGCGTGGGCCCTCCATGTACTGCAGCTTCCTTTGGGGCACAGCCCCCTGCTCCGCCGTGGGGTCCTCCCCGGGCTGCAGGTGGAGATCTGCTCCCCCGTGGACCTCCCTGGGCTGCAGGGGGACAGCCTGCCTCACCATGGTCTTCCCCACTGGCTGCAGGGGAATCTCTGCTCCGGCACCTGGAGCACCTCCTTCCCTCCTTCTGCACTGACCTGGGGGTCTGCAGGGCTGTTTCTCTCATATTCTTTCTCACTCTTCCCTCTCACAAGTGCCGCATGATGTTTTTTACATTTTCTTAAACATGTTTTGCCCACAGTGCCACCATATTGGCTGGTAGGCTCAGCTGTGTCCTGCAGTGGGGTCCATCAGAGCTGACTGGAACCAGTTGTGTATGGGGTAGCCCCGACCTCTGCAAGCAGAGGCCACCCCTACACATCCCTGCTGCTAAAACCTTGACACCTGCACCCAATACACAGGTTTATAAGAGAGCACAAGCAACCTTGTTTCAGTTAAATGGAGCATGTAGGGGGTACTTTATTGGCATAACTAATGTTGCAACACTTGCATTTGCCTTTTTAAGTATTAATTTCTGGGGCTTGATACCTGAAATACACAGTGACCAATTTTGCAGTCATGGGGGAATCTCCCTAGATATCTGCCTAATATCTTCAACAGGCATTCAACTGGCTACATGCAGTATGTGCAATAGAAATGTTTACTGTGTGGTGGGTAGAAAATGGTGTGAGAAGGAGAGATTGAAACCAATTTAGTGAATCCATAGTACAGACCACAGCATATCAACTGGAGAAAATGGTGCTTGAAGTCTGGCTGGCTGTCATTCAAGGCATTGATTCTTCAGGGGAAAACTTAAATCAATATGGTTAATGGAGAAAGTACTAAAAACAAAAGGGGAGCTTTCACATTTCTCATCTCTCCTGCATAGAAAGTGGTGTCTGACTGAGCTAAGCAGACAAAATTTCTTCTTTTTCTTAAGGAAGTCATGGCTTGATTGTGTTTAGAAGTGGTGGTATTTGGTATTAACATTACCTTTATCAATCTGTATATGATTTCATCAGCTGGTGCATTATAACCAGGGTAAAGAAGATATATTTACTTGTCCCCTGATTTTTGTTTCCCATCTTAGTCTGAAAAGAAAGCAGCAGCAGTATGGGGCATAGGGATTATCTCACCCAATGCCAGCTATCTAAAAATAATTGGTAACTATTTTAAGCAAGTTATCTAGGTTCCTTCACAGCCAGTAGAGGAAAATGTTTTCTCAATTCTTCTTAAGTGTCTGGCTCTCTAAAATACGTAGCACGGAAAGCTTTCACAGTGTGTCTTCATGCCTTTATACCTAGACCCAAGTTCCAAAGAGGCAACTGGAACGTAAATGCACTGTGAAGCTTAACAGCCTAACTAAAATGTGGTACTAAAATCTTGTTCTTCACATTTATCTAGCTATTTTCTTTTAGACAAAGTAGCAAGAACAGCTAATGACCCTTTAAAGTGTAGTAGTTTTTCTCCCCTTTTAAATATTTTTTTTTTCATTTTTTCTATTTCTGCCTGTTAATTCAACAACCCTTAAGTGGTATTCATTAAAAAATTGGCTTTATTTTCTTTCCTATAACATTCATAATCAGTGATATTTCAGGTGCAAGGTCCTTCATCTGGGCAAGTTGTCATACTCTAAGGAAAGTCATTCAGCTGATTGTGGATTTATATAAATGAAAACTAATGACCATGGGTAAGTAAATACATCAAAAGAGTGGAATATTAAAACAAAGTCACTCCTCAGGCAATAATTTTGTGAGCTAAATGTGTGCCTCAGGGCTAGTTGGTCAGATTACTTGTACTGTGGCCTTTCAGGCTTATTTGTAGGGACACCCCAAGTAGGTTCACTAGGAGATTTGGATTCTGCAACAGAATTTTAGGTTTTACAAAATTTTAACTGTGAAAGGCAGAAGTTGAATCTCCAGTAAGCATTTTTTCTGCCTGCACCCCAGAACATCACCAGAACTCTCACTTATCCATATGCAGAGAACTTCTATTCAGTTTCAGAAGTGATTCTTCACAGAGCAAATACAAGTAGAGAGATTCTCCTAGACTGAAGTTGGGGGATGAAAAAAATAAGCCTAGTTTATATATATATATACCCTTCTTAAGACTAGGCAGGGGCAGTCTGCTTTCCTGCAAAGCAAACCCCTTTGTTAATAAAGATCCATGATTTACTAGGGAGAGAGAAATGGGATTCTATTCTTATTAGTTTATCTATCTGTATTTAAGAAGAACTGAGATCACAGAATGCTTATAAAACATTCTTTTAAGCCTACAGCATCTTCATTTTCAAATACAGGAAAATTATCAATGTCATTGGGAAAGAGGTCATCTAGTCCAACCTCCTGCTTGAAGCCAACACTACGTCCTATTTGGTAGTCAGAAACTCCAAATATACATTTTATGCGTCTTGTCCCTTTTTATATCATCTGTCACAGCTTAAATGTATTTAGCTCTATCATCTTTGTTACTGCCCTTCAAGTGGTAGTAAGCTGCTTTTAGATGATCCCTTACATTTGTTTTCACTAGACTAAGCAGGTCCAGTTCCCTCTGCATGTCACTTAAGGAGGGAGACCTAGCCTCTGACCATCTTTGAAGCTTTCCTTCAATCCTCTCCCAGGGTGTATACAGAAAATTATTTCCAGGATGTTGTAAATATCTTGAACGTCTTTACCTCCTGTGTAATTAGTATATATAATCCCCATACTAGACGCTCACAGCAAAGTTAACCTAGCCCAGAGAAAACATAGAAAACCGCAACAAATATATTGTAATCCTTTCTTCAAGATCCTCCAGGATCCTCTTCTCACTTCGCTAATCCACAGATTAGGATTTGTTGAGCTAGACTTTACATCTGCAGGTTTGTATTCAACAGCCCTTGTTGGATTATTCTTCCTTGAATATTTCTAGACATTTTCTGCATCCTTTCCTGAGCCTCCAGCAATGAGTTCCACAATTTATACACAAATCCAGAAAAATGTTCTTTTGTTTGAATAAAGCTAAATTAGGGGAAGAAAGATGATGTTGAAACAGCCTGAAGAACAAAAAGTCTGTGATGGCAATCTTAAGAGGTCAGGACAGAAGTATTTCTTAGAAATGTCACATAACAATGCTACTACTTTAATTAGAGAAAAAAAACATACCCTGAGGCAGAAGGACTGTTCAGTGAAAAGTTTATTCTATTTAATAAAATAAAATATTTAAAATGTACTTAAAGAATAATGTTTAGAGTCAGGCACTAAAAAGAACTGAAATAAGTACTTAGGCATAAGTAGTTAATAATTTAGGCTTAATATTCAGTATGAGTTCAGGGTTTACAGGTTTAATATAAACCAAAAATGTTTAGAATATTGTTCATCATTGTATTGGGTCTGGCTGGGATGGAGTTAATTCTCCCCACAGCAGCCCTCGTAGCGCTGTGCTCTATATTGGTGCCAGGCAGGTGCTGATAACACCCCCGTGTTTTGGCTGCTGCTGAGCAGGGCTCCCACAGCATCAAGGCTCTCTCCTACATTACCCCCACAGGCAGGCTGGGGGTGGGTGAGATCTTGGGAGGGGACACAGCCAGGACAGCTGACCCAAACTGACCAAAGGGATATTCCATACCATATGATGTCCAGTCAGCAATAAAAGTTAAGTAAAGGGAGTTGGGAGGGGGGGCATTCGTTATTTATGTTTGTCTTCCAGACCAACCACTACATGTACTGAAGCCCTGCTTCCTAGGAAGTGGCGAGACATCACCTGCTCATGGGAAGTAGAGAGTAAAAATATTTTGTTTTCCTTTGCTTTTGCACGCAACCTTTGCTTTCACTTTATTAAACTGTCCTTATCTCGACCCATGAGCCTTTCATTATATTTTTCTCTCCCCTATCCATTTGAGGAGGGGGAGTGATACAGTGGCTTTGGTGGGCACAAGCCAGGGTCAACCCATCACAATCATTTTCTGTTTGCCCTCATTTTTAAAGATTATTTTCAACATAACAAAGAAAAAAATAACAATTGCTTTTTTTGGACAGATTTATAAATGAATGTATAAAATATCATAGTAGCAATTAATAATGGTTCTGAGACCCACATTCCATTAATTTGTATTGGAGGCATAATAAAATCACTGCACTATTTCTAGGTTGTCATGAAATAAACAGTCTTCAAAATGTATGGATCCAATGAAAGACAATTACTGTTATTTAAAATAAAATGGTATTTCAAGATGTTTGGGATATGAAAATAGCTTTCATAATGGACCAAGATTCAGTAACATGTTCTTTTGTCTTTTTGTCATGTGCAATGCTGACATCTGTTTCAACAGTGTATGCATAATTAACATTAGTGATCTGACAAAGTCTGTGAATTTGCCTGGCTCTGGCTGCTATTTTACTTTTAAAAATGAATTCATGATAAGCATTTCAATTGTTCCATGCTAAATTAAAAATTCACTAGTATAACAATTCTAGTTCATGTCTACTGGAATCAGGGATATTTTAATGATAAAAATTACTTACATGTCAATAAGAAATAGTTTTTAGAACTTGTTAATGTTGTGCCCAGAATCTTGAATTCACTATCACAGGCATGCCTGGTAACTGTCAGTGATTTTGTAGTTAATTCAAGTAATCTACAGAGAACCCTTTTTTCTTTATCTTTGGCATTTCATAATTAGTTCAGTCTCTAAATATCACAATAAAAAACATTATGTAATTATGTGACAGCAGAAAAAGCATTATGCCTTTTTCAGTCAGTAAAATGTTTTTAAGAAAACTTTGAAAAAAAACACAAAAATCTTGTGATATGTTATGAATGTCCTTAAAAAGTGGACTCCTATAAATACTAGAAATGTCAGTCTTTGAAGCATTTCACATGTTCAAAATTTGTAGAAAGCTTGATTTGTTAGAGATTGATATTTTATTTTGTTAGATAAAAATATTTTATTCAAATTCTGTTTATTACTTTATGCTATCACATATAATCCAAAATAAAGTGTGAATTTAAAATTTGTATCAAAATTAGCTATTAATATTTTATCATTTAAAAAAATAATGAGCTGTTTAAATATAGTCAGAAGATCTGTTAACTAAGTTTTGGCTGAAAAGCCTACATGAAGGTCTTTTCATAAAACTAGAATTTTGGCTAGCAATTCTTTGAATAAAGGTACAGAACTGACTCAGAGTTCCATTTGAAAATGCATCTAAACCCAAAATTGTTACTTTAGAATTAAAGAAGATTGCTGTAGCTCTTTGGTAATGTAGTCTTTTCCTCTGTCTCCGAGCACAATAAAGCATCACTATCTGAAAAAAACTAAGCTCAATTATTCCACTTTTCTGAATTCGTACTCTTTTATCCCACTTCTTACTCCTTGACTCTGCTCATAATTCCCACCATTTCCTTAACTCCAAAAAAGCTTCAGCCTTCGTGAATTCAGTTTTCACTGCATCTCTCTCACAGAGATGAGTAGTAGTTTAGTAAAGATTGGAAGCATTTATTGTATTATTAACTGTGATATCCAGCAAGAGACCCTGATCAAGAATCAAGCTTCAAGAATCCTAGACACAGTGGAAAAAAAAAATAAACAAAGAGTCCCTACCCTACAGATATTCAAGCTGTGTGCTGTCAGTCATTACCTTCCTTCCAAAGTATGAGAAATAAAACTGCTTTCTACCTATAGTGAAAAAGATACAGCAAAAGTCTTTTCCTTCATGGAAGCTATTGATTTATTCTAGCTGGATAATTGGTCCCAAGAGCCTTGATCAGAAACCGGAACAATTCCTGTGTCTCATTAAGTGTATTAATTTAGCAACATTGCAACACAGCTGTAAAAATTTACCTGCCTTGACATACAAGCTACTTGCCCAATCTTTATCTCAATGACTAATGACAATTGAAAAAACCCAAAACAACCCGATTGCTACTTTATTTTTCTTTAAAAAAAAAAAAAAAGAAAGAAAATCCCTTCCTTTTGGTAAATGGGCAATTAAAAATCAATTGGCTCATAATGACTATACAGTAATACCCCACTAAATGCATTAGGACACTTACTGCAGAATAATGCCACTTTGAGCAGTACACTGTTTAATATTAGCACTTACAATGCTATAAACTGACTCTCTCCTTTCACTCTAGCTTTAAGACAGAATACTGTGATCTAACCCAAACTTTTTTTGGCATCCTGGTAGCCTAGTATTTAATATGTTGATCTTTTTTCCCTCACATTCTAATGGTTTTCCTAGCTTTTTCTCATTACAAAACTTAACCTGCTAAATTAAACCAAGAACCGTTGAGATTAAAATCAATTATAGCAATAACCTAAGATTTATAGTAGTGCCACTTCAAAATCTTAAGTCACTATTTCATGGCTCAAACAGCTTTTCAAAATGCTATATTGATAACAATAAGCAGTGAGTAAGAAAGTAATTCCTGAAGATAAAATAACACCCCCTGTGATAAAACAGGGGTAATCCTGTCTTCATATTTAAGGATAAGTCGAAGTTCTCTACTTTTACTTTACAATTTAAATTTTACATTGCAAAACAAATAATTGAAATAGAAAAAAAAAGTGATGCTGAATATTTTGAGTATTGTCTGAATGCTGATAAATTTATGCTGGTTTTATAAAACAGGCAATAATACAAGGAAATAAAAAAATGTAACACATACTTCTTTCTTCTTCAAGAAACTTCACGAATTTTATGGCCTGTCCTTGCTCTTGTTCACTTTGCATATTGCATGCTAATTGCTTGAATAATAACTATAGACTCAGCAGTATTTCTAAGCAAAGTGTTTAGAAATTATTATCTAAAATCTAAAAAATATGTGGTGTCCTAACACACTGTACTACTGAAAGTATTCTTAGTTACATGTCTCGAAATATATGATGACAACTCAGTATGCTGCTTTCATCATGGGGAAGCAATGAGGATTGTTTTGAGTGTACTGACCAGAGCTAGTCAAAACATTTTTGACAAATACCTTCTCATTAGAATGTGTTGCTCTGTCCAAGATGTATTTATTTTGATGTGAGTTTTAATAGGTACCTTTCTGATGTTCACAGTTCTCTAGGCTCTGCTGCACTGGCTGTCAGGAGAAACAATGCGGGGGGAAGAGGAAATAAAATTTGGGACATATACTTTGATACATGGTTGCTTTCACAACCATATTGACTGTTTTGTTTAGATTGTAGTATTGGATGCCTCCCACTCTCCAACAGAGAGCTTTGACAGAGGAAAGTTGTCATGCAATATTGATTGTTATCATACAGCAAGATCTGACATGTTACACTGGTAATTTTGAAAACAGGGGTAGAATATTAGAAATTACTGAAGCATGTTAGTCCTCCACATTATCCAGAACAATTGAGATGGTCACGTGGCCCTCGCTGCACAAGGCTGGTTTGTTTGTTTCTCTTCCTTCTCGTTTCCCAGAAAGGTATATATTTCCCTCTGACTCTGCAATGACACCAAGGAAAATCAGATCTGTATCTTCTTACCTCTGCTGCTATTTAAAAAAAAAAAAAAGAAAGAAAGAAAAACAATAATAAAAATTTAAAATAACAATATGAATTTGTCTTGATAACCTTGTCATGGATCATGGATCTTTTCCTCTAAGTGAGGGCTCAGTTTCAGCTCTCCAAACAGAGTTTGAGAAGTCTAGAATGAAGCAAAAATCAAGATTGAGCTGAACAGGAGAGGCAGCAAGATGGAGAAAAGATGTGATGGAGCAAGAACCAAGACTTAATAAAGGGAAAATATGACTCAGTGACATTTTGACTGGAGAACTGGTGTAAAAAAAAACCCAACACAAAACGAGGAGTGTTCCAAGTCTTATGATTCAGGGCAATAGGATGAGAAGGTTTTTTGGTTTGTTTTTTTTCTGTGTGCAGTTTATTTGGTGTTTGGGTTGGAACACTGCATTTTTTTTTTTTATCTGGAGGACTGGAGGAGAAAAGAAACCTGATGAAACAACTACAGACAATGACAGAAAAGTATGCTACAAGGACAACTTCTAATGCCAGCATGAAAAAAGAGACAAGACCACATCCAATTAGCTCTTGTCAAAATAAGACTGTGATAGATGATAAGTGAAATATGAATAAACAAATAAAAAAATACCTTACCTTCTTCTAAAGAGAGGAAACAGCAGTAGCTTTTGAGTCTTATCAAAGTAGGAACATAGAAAAAAATGCTTCTCCCATTTCATTTAAAAACATTAATCATACTTATAAACATTGAGACAGACAAGAATTAAGAAAACACGTCCGTGTTTATATATACATATATACAAACACATGCATAAATTCTGCAGTCTATGCTCAAACAACAAAAATGCTTTTAATCAGCCGCTTTGGTGTTGTCTGAAATGTAGTAAGTACTCAAAAAAACAAATCTAAGTTGACAACTTGGAGATCTGCATGTTAGTTTGAAAGCTCACAGCTTTCATCACAAGTATATCTTTCTCCATAGAATGGACATGGTGCAACTAGACCTTTAAGTATACCATCACTCATGCCATTTGGGATGCAACTGAAACTGCAAGTCTGTGCCTGAACAAAATTTTGGTAATAAGCAGTACAATCTCCACCTGGAGTAATGATAAAGTTTGAAGAAAGCTCAGAGTAGGTTAGATTATCTTGAGTCATGAGTACTCCACAGTAATCATTGGAGGCAAGCCCCTACTTCCAGTATATGTTGCATAGATGTGGCAGGCCTTCCCACTTGTTAAATGTCTACCACTAGGCTTGCTTTCTGCAAGCTTTTATGTTCATATAAAATTAATGATATTCTGGAGTAGGACAAAATACTCCAGGCACCCCGAAACCTTTTCGTTCTGAGATGCAGTGTAACCCAGGGGTCAGTACCGGATCCAACATGGTTTAACATCAGTGATCTGGGTGATGGGACCAAGTGCACCTTCAGCAAGTCTGCAGATATAAAACTGTGAGAAGTAATTGATAAAACTGTTGGTTGTGCTGCCATTCAGAGGGAACTCAACAGGCTGGATACATGAGCAGACAGAAATCTCATGAAGTTAAGAAAAGGGAAATGCAAAATCCAGCCCCTAGGGAGAAATACCTCAGGCACCAGTACATACTTGGGGCTGACTGGCTGGAAAGCAGCTCTGCTGCGAAGGACCTTGGGGTCCTGGTGGACAGCAAGTTGAATACGAACCAGCAATGCATGCCTGTGGTAAAGAAGGTCAACGATCCTGGGCTGCATTAGGAAGATCACTGCCCGCAGGTCAAGGGAGGTAATTTTTGCCATCTCCTCAGCACTGGTGAGGCCACATCTGGAGTACTGTGTCCAGTGCTGGGCTCCTCAGTACAAGAGAGGCATGGATGTACTGGACTGAGTCCACCATGGGGCTACAAAGATTATTAAGGGACTGGAGCATCTTTCGCATGAGGAAAGGCTGAGAGACCTGGGACTGCTGAATTATTTGCTTCAAAACTGCTTGGACTAAACCTCTTTTCTAACAGGTTTGTCTTGACAGAGTTCCCTAGAGTGATCCATAAAAGCATGACAGAGTCAGCTATCAGGTGAGCAGGCAGAATAAAAAGACATCCAGAAATTGAGTTAGCTATATGGCCCTTGATTATTTAACAATGTAGACCTGAAGTCTCTTGAAAACAGGAGAAATATATAAAACTGGCCAGAGTAATGGTTTTATAACACAAAACTGAGGGTTAGTGTACGACCTCAGTGTGGCGTGAAAACTTGGAAGAGAGTTTTGAAGGTGCAAAGCAGGTTGTGGTAACATGGGAGAATCATGTGAGGAAGGGAGGTCATCTGTTACTACTCCAGAGCCCATATGTGTTAGCAACTGATTCAAAACACTTGATCTTTAGGTTTATCATCACTTCCTTCACTCTCCTGGAAAGATATGTTTCCATGCATGGGCTGGTCAATATACGCTATGGAACGTGTGGGACACTTCTGTAGGTAGACTTTGTCTTATGCAATTAGTGCCAGAAATTCTTTCTAATTTAATTAGAAAGCCTAATTTGGACCTGGAAAAATTACAGAAAAACACTTGCATGAAAGGTTTGAGTTTCCTTCTGGGAAAGGAAATGGCAAACAAGTGCATCTTGAGCATTTATTATGTATTAGACCATTATAAGCAAAACAGACCCCAAAAGAGAAACCAGAACTGTCCTTCTGCATGTGAGTGGCTTAGCCAGAACTTTGTGAGTCATTTATAAGGATACACTAAACTTTCTTTTTAGTTTAAAAGTATTAAATCTTAAAAAATTCACTGTGCTGAAGTAGAAAGGTTCCTCTTTCCTGATTTATTCCTGGTTTCAGTTACTCCTGCATTCTGATTGCTCAGGGGCTGGGTTTGATCAGTACATCCATTTACCTGAAATGATTTTTTTTTAATGAAATTTTATTTTCCTGAGATGTAGGGGATGCATCTTTAAAACCTATAAATGTCATCTTGATCCTAGGACAACATTCTAACTATTGATCTCCTATGTATAAAAGATCAGCTTGACCACAACTAAAATGCAGTCTGAAAAAAAATTAAATGTATCATGCAGAGGAGAACTGGTTTCCCACAAATTCTAGAATATAACAGACCTTACGTGAGAAAGAAGTTAATACATCCTTAGAACAAAGTTCTTCTAAGCATAGGTATTTAAGCAAGAACACCTCAAGATACTAGACAGTTCCCTGAAGACTTAGGTAATGCTGGAAACAAAACAGAACCAAGGGGCATTTAGACTCCTAAGTCTCCATTTAAATTAACTTATCAGATCTCTATTTGTTCCCACATTACCAAAAGAGGAAAAAGAAAAGTAACTTTTAAAGAATTCCTTTCACATACAGCCACAAATAGGACCACCAGCAATTAAGTGCTTTTGCATTTATGTGTGCTGCTGACTATGTAAAATTTTGTATTCACAGAAAATCAAGAATATTAATGGAGAAGATAAAGCACAAATTATCTGAAGCTCACTTTGAACATTTTGTGTTATTTTCTATTACAGTATCTCATGGACTCAGACTGTGAAATGGCTCGTCAGACCATGACAGTGTGATGAATAGACTAATATTTTATGGCCTGGTTTGACCAAAGTACCAACTTTGGACACTACACAAAGTTTTCAAATTTATGAATATGTATCTTGTGAATTTTTACAAGGTAATAAATTTAACGATTGGACTTGTTGAACTATTCAAATTCAATCAGATGGAGCTGCTGGAGCCCTTTGTGACTTTGTTATAAAGGAAACAAAACAACAAAATAAATTTTAATTTTCATTTCATGTGAGTTATGATAGCACTTTAGAAGAAATTTTAAAACTGAACTTTAGAAGAAATTCCTTGTGAGATTCTTGAGCAAAACCCACCTTAGCAAATAGTTCTGCTGGCAGGTACACATAGCCTCTTTCCATGCCATCTTTTAAGTTAAGTTAAGAAAGATGTTTAGGTATATTTTCATAAGGTAGTTTCTGTGCAAAGATAAAAAATGAAGCATTGTTCCAACTGCAGTGTTTAAGCTCCTTTTCCGTAGAAGTAAGTTTACTTGCTTTTTGTTATCTGCAAATCTTGTGCAAAGTGCAATTTAATAACAACAGTAACATCAGCTAATAAAACTCAGGATTCTAAATTTTTTTGTCAGAAAATGATCCAGCTCTCTCAGCCAATTAAATTTGAATTATTTACTAGACACATTTCTTGTCTAATGCAGTAGAATGTATAATACATGCCTGTAGTTGCACTTGTTATTTTCTCTGTCAGTTTCTTGATGAAACATCATCCCTTCTTTCTCCTGCTACTTGTTTTCCAGCTGACATATTATTTTCCAATTTCTATCCAGAACACTTTCTCAGATTTATTTCCATAGTTTTTTATTCTCCTTTTGAACTTTCTGAGGAAATGAACACTGCATTTTTTTAAGATCAAGGAAGAATTAAGAGTAAATTTTATCTTAACTTTGATAATTACAACATCTCATATAACTCATTTTTGTTAGTTTTTCTTTGTTGAAAACAGCCAACGGTGAAGGATTATTACTTTGTTATACTATCAGCTACAGCAAAATCAACTCCTTAAATCAAAGTCATTGAAGCAATTAAAAACTCAGAAGGTGATACACAGAGCCTTACGCTTCTCAGCTGTGGTTAATATGGTCCTAAAAAGCATTTGAATCTTGGTGATTAAATTATATTTATCTCAGTCACACATTTCATTACCATTGACAAATTCAGATAAGACTAAGTTCTTCTTATGACTAGTCATAAGCCCTTAAATCCAAGCTCTTCTACCGATAATAGTCTAGGTTATTATTTTATCCTTCTTTATGAGTAACCTTTTTGTCTTTAAAACTGAAGGTATGTCTACAGAGAATGGAGGACAGCTGTGATGACAGAATTGAGGGGAACAGTGTTTCACTTTTGATTCTACAATAGCTTGTGTGTAGTGCTCAAATGTGTACACTGCAGTATCTGATATTCCACCTTAGCAGGAGACTATACTACTTCTCAAAGATTTCTTTGATGCTGTCAGTGAACCATTGTTACTTGTAGCAGTTCAGCTCAATAGAAGCCATAAAATAGTAGGAACCATTTCACTGATTGTTATCACATGAACAGCTCTAGAAGTAAGCAACAGTTTATGCAATGTCAGCTATTAAACAATGAAGACCAAAACACTATTAATTAATTAAGAGACTAATACATTGTGCTTAACCCTAATTGAAAATACTTTATCTCATGTTCAGTTAAAGAACTGTAATGGTGAGATCTATAATTTTCACATTATCTCACTGTTCTCCCATCCATTCACAAATTATTCAGATGAGCTGTGATAACAGTGCATGATTAAACTGATTTGAAGAGGAAATAAGCTGCAGTTGTGTCTATGAATGTTTACAACTTCCTACTGTATCACCTGAAGCCGCGTTGAAAGTAGGAATGATGCCAATAAAAAGTGCAATCTTGATATAATTAGCCTACCAGTTGTATTATAATATTTGTTAGTTTTCCATAGCTTCTCATCTTTTACTAAAGCAAACAAACAAAATTATTGTAATGGAACAGCACTTTTAAAGTATCCTGATGGCTTCTTCTGCTACTTCTCTCCCTTTAGTTTTACAATAGTCTGGATAGTTGAAAGTCACAAATTACTTCAAATGGCTGTAGCTGAAATGACTGCATATTGCATCCCTGCTTAGTGGGAGTTCTTCATATTACTTTGCTGATAATCCACAGTGAGGAATAAAGCTTTGTAACATCCACATCAATATCTTACGATTTGTCCTCACTGTGTCTAATCATTAAAGACAAAGGGAAAGCAGCAAGGGCACAGTTGTTTGGTTTGGGGGTTTTGTAGGTATTGTATTTAGCTTTCACTCACAAATCTCGAGAGTCTGTGATCAAAAACTTATTAACTTCCTTGGTTTGTGATTACAGTGCTCTTTCATGTGGCCATATTCCCTTATGCCTGTGATTTCTGTTGTGTTTATGTACTATAGGAATATTATTAAAATTCATACCTAAATGCTTTAACTTCAGTAAGTCTGACCTGGAAAAGTACTCTGTAAGATCAAGTTTTTTCCCACCAGCTCTTTTTCTTACTGCTCTAACAATGGATATTTTCTTTTATTCTCGCCTGGTTTTGCTGTCTGTCAGCATGATTGCTCCCGAGAGATCCATCTATAAAAGTCAGCAAAAGTACATTCAATGAGTAGGTCAGAAACTTTGGAGTTTATCTGCATATTTTCTTCAGGGTCTCCTCATTCCCATTGCTTTGTGTTTATGTAGTTTCTGGAAGAAAGCTTTGTTCCTCTCTTATCACAGTTGAAGTCATTGGGTCTTGTTTGTGTTAATAGTTTGTTGTAGCAAGCTTGCTTTAGTATATGCATGAAAATCCTAGTTCCTTCTTTTATTTTTCAGATCCCTCAAACTTCATGTGTGTTTGCCTGCAATACAGAGGCCAAAACTTTTCAACAAAGGGTGTCTTACAGCACATAAATCCTTTACATGGTTCTAAACATAGGTGGCTGAGAGCTTCAAGATCCTGTTCTTATGAAAGTGTATTGTACTTTTCCCGAACCTCTGAAAAGTGTAATGTACATTTTCAAGTACATTTATAAGCATGTTGAGACACAGTTTATTGGCATTTACAACTATCATAAATTTCATAGCTGAAGTTTTATTAAACCAACAGCATTCATTATATACATAAAAGTGATAGATTCAAGCTTCCAGGTACTCTCCTCCTTGGATTTTTGTTTTATTTTGTTATGATACTCTTTATACTTATTTTCAGAAGAACATTTTTGTTACACACTAATACAAAGTCTATGTTCTATGCATATTCCCTTGCTGATAATATCTGTTTCCTTACACTATGTCAGAATTGCTGAATCCAACCACTAACTGCCAGGAATGATAAAAACTCACCCTGGAAAAGGTCAGGAGAGAAATTCTTGAAAAAAAATAACCTTAAATCCTGGTTTTTATTTTCTTCCAGAAGTCTCTGGAAAGCAGTAGTATCAGAACAGAGAATGTGGTGCAAGAGAATAAAATGCACTTCTTCCATGACACAAATAGCAGGAGTGGGCTTTATCTGATCCAGCTTCAGCCATTTAAAAGATAAGTGTTAAGTTCTAGGTTGTTATCAAGCTGATTTGACACAGGAACTTCTAGCAGGTTCTAATTTTCATAAAATTATATTAGCTACCGTTTGGAAGCACCCATCTGTATCCATTGACTACAGAGAAAATCTGAAAAAACTGCCTTGGACTCTTAAGTCTTCTCTTAGAGAGCTATAGCGACAGTAAATACTTATACATGACGAGAATATAATTAGTATAGCTGCAGTAAAATCTGTGGAGCTATCTGATTTTACAGCAGCTGTAGAACAATTTGCTCCTTCCTAATTTCCTAACCTCTTCAGGCAACTGTTATAACAAACAGTTAATAGCAAACTGAAACTAAGACAAGTACACTCGCAGATTATAAACTGTAGTTGATAAGTAAGAATGTAAAGATCTCTTGGGAGATATGACTAAAGAATATATTTATAAATATAAAAATTAGAAAAACTTAGAATTATTTAGTAGCAAGTCTTCATATGCAAAATTTGTGAATTGTTCACAGGTATCACAGTGAAAAATTTGCATCATATCTCAAATGAATATGTGAATAAAATAGAGAATGTTTATACCATAGCCTTCAGTTTCTTTGGTCCTCCGTCCAACTCCACCTTCCTTCTCTTTGGATTTCTGTGCAGGCTGTATGAGGTTTATTTTCAAGTACATAAAAATGAGGTATTTGAGATGCTAAAATTTTGTTGGTATTTTTCAGATGAAAATTGGAACTTTTGGATTACTTTTTGTACTGGTTATGACCAGGATGGAGTTAACTTTCGTATTAGCAGACCATATAGTGCTGTGTTTTGGATCTGTGGCTAAAACAGTTTTGATAACACATCAATGTTTTGGTTATTGCTAAAGAGTGTTTATGCAGTGTTAAAGTTTTCTCTTTTTTTTTTTTTTCCCCTCACTCTGTCCCCCCCGTGAATAGGCTGGGGGTGGGCAAGAAGCTGGGAGAGGACACAGCTGGGACAGCTGACCCCAATTGGCCAAAGTGATATTCCGTACCGTAAGACGTCATACGTAATAATAAAAACTGGAGGTAAAGGAAGAAAGGTGGTTGTCATTGCTTAGAGATTGTCTGGGCATCAGTTTGCTTCTGGGAGGTGCTTAGTGATTGTTTTTTTGTCACTTGGGTTTTTTTCTCTTTCCTTCATTTGTTAAGCTGTCTTTATTTCAATCCATAAGTTTTCTTGCTTTTGCTCTTCCTGTTCTCTCCCCTATCCTGCTGATGGTGAGGGGAGTGAGTAAGAGGCTGTGTCGTTGCTTAGGTGCTGGCTGGGGTTAACTCACCACACTTTCAAAATCAGTTTCTTCATTCTTCAAGTGGTTTATAACTCTTAATTAAATCTCTACTCCTTATGAATTGAGTTCAAAGGCTGTCATCACTGCCCAAAGAAGGGACTGAAAACTGGCTCATCAAAATAATTGCGGTGTTAATAGAGAAAATACACAGAAGTAAGAGAATAAATAAAAACACATGATGATGAATTACACTGTAAAAAGGTTCAGGTTTGGCAACAGAATTGGGACAACTTAAGTTTGAGAGACTTTTTTCTTCTTAAAAAAAAGCACAGAACCAAACTATAAAGTCTCTTTAAAACAGAGCAAAGAGTTTCTGTAGCACTCCCTGTATTTCTTAGTGGTTACCTCCTATCTCCCTGAAGAAATCACTTTGTTGATAATCTCTACTAGTTTGTGTCTCAAACAAAACATCAGCATCTTCATTCTAGTCCGTGGTCTCATTTGTACAGTAAATCAATATATTGCTCCAAGCAGGTCATATATAAGAAAGGCTTAAACATAGTGCATTGTTCAAACAGAAGAGTACATTGTTTTTACAAATTTTGTCACAGGTAAACACAGTTATAGCAAAAGCAAAAGGTAGATTAACTGTGAGAGGTACTCGACACAGTTTGGAACACCTGAAATTCTGATTAGATGTAAGGAAGGAATTTTTTTACCATGGGGGTAGTAAAATACTTGAAGTGGTTGCCCAGAAAGGTGGTGGGATTTCCAGCCTTGGAGGTGTTCAAGAATTGGCTGAAAATGGCCCTGAGCAACCTGATTTTATTGAACCTCCTTTGAGTAAGTGGGTTGGACTAGAAACCTCCAGAGGTCCCTTCCACCTAAGTTATTCTGTGATTCTATTTTATAATTAAAATAGAAGATACAGATCAATTTTTTACCATAAAGAACTTTATATCTATCACAATATTATAATGTACTTTCATGAAATTTATTCAAACTTCTGTCTTTGAAATACATTCACTGAGACACCTTGAAGTTCTGGAATTGATTAGGATAATCAGAATCTCCAACTATTACTAAACTGTAGCTGAGAACAGGAAATTAGATATCTGGCAGATTTACTGTGGTAAAGCTTTTCTTAAATGACTCTGAGTTTTTAAAATATTTGGGTGTAACCTTAAGAAGCATGACTTAATGCAGGTTAGAGGATTAATAATTCTTTAGTGTCACGTGGTTATTATAACCACATGCATAAGACAGATCCTGACCCTGATCCCATAATATGCTTAATATGCTGGCTGCTCCTGCTGAAGTCATACACATTTTTGCAGTGTTGATGTCAGATTAAAATAAAGGACTTCAGGACATAAACATGAACGATGCCTGAAGTTAGTTGATCCCATTTAGAATTAACAAAGTGATACAACTTCCGAATTCATCTCTTAAATGAAAAGCATCTGCTTGTGTTAGGCTCAGCCATCCAGTAACAAATTTGCCTCCATTCATCTCTGTCAAAGTGAGCTGCTTTTGCCTGCAGACCCTTGACAGCTACCCCCATTTTTCCAACTGTGCTAATATTAGTGATCTCACCAGGATCCAGGCAGTCCTTCACCTGTAGCCTTTTTTTTCCTCAGGATTCAGCTTTCTTCCAAAGTTATTTTTAGTTCAAACAGCTGTTTAGTCACAAATAGAGCAGTGCCAAGCCCAGAATAACAAGCTGTGCGTAGAGGCAGAAGCTCAGCTGTAGCACCATGCTAACTTGCCTTCAAGGCTTCCTGGTTGGAGCTGACAAGCATCTGGCTAGCGACAGGCTGGTCTGTAACACTGCATGAGCTTGCTTGTATCTGTTTGCAAATTACCATGTGAACATGGATAAAGTAAAACGGAGCGTATTGTTGCAGCATCTTGTCTGTCAGACTTAGTCTGCCAACTTCTCTGTGCTGATAAATAAATTGAAGCTTATAAGATATTCACAAAACAAAGAAATGCTCAGTCCTACAACTCTTTTCCTCATCTCCTTCAAAATGGCAGCCCCTTCAGATAGTAAAATTCCTAACCTATAGATTTAGGTTTCTGTTTGTCTCCCTGGAATGATACATACGGCTTTAAAATGTCATCTGATATGAGTTTGGCTTTTGTGATTGCTAGAACTTCAATCTGAATGTTAACAGCAAATGAATATAAAATAAATTCTATTTCTTTTTAGATGGATATGAAGATATATTTTCTTCATCTGATAGGTACAGTGTACAGTAATGTCTATTTGTTTTCTGATCAGTCTGCAATCCTCTTCCATTTTGTCTCTTCCAGATAATAAAGGTAGAACGTATTTTTAAAATATAGCCGCTACATTAATTGTGATTTAGAAAATGAAAAGACAATTGGAATAGGTTTGATGAAGAATACACTGACTTAACTGTCATGGTTTAACCCCAGCCAGCAACTAAGCACCACGCAGCTGCTCACTCACTCCCCCCCATCCAGTGGGATGGGGGAGAAAATCGGGAAAAAGAAGTAAAACTTATGGGCTGAGATAAGAAAGGTTTAATAGAACAGAAGAAAATAATAATAATGATAATAATAATAATATGACAATAATAATATGGCAATAATAGTAATAATAATAGGATTGGAATATACAAGTGATGCACAATGCAATTGCTCACCACCCGCCAACTGATGCCCAGTTAGTCCCCGAGCGGCGATTCCCCCCACCCCCACTCCCCCCAGTTTATATACTAGACATGACATCACATGGTATGGAATATCCCATTGGCCACGTTGGGTCAGGGGCCCTGGCTGTGTCCTGCGCCAACTTCTTGTGCCCCTCCAGCCTTCTCGCTGGCTGGGCATCAGAAGCTGAAAAATCCTTGACTTGGTCTAACCACTACTTAGCAACAACTGAAAACATCAGTGTGTTATCAACATTCTTCTCATACTGAACTCAAAACATAGCACTGTACCAGCTACTAGGAGGACAATTTACTCTATCCCAGCAGAAACCAGTACATTAACCAAACAATTTCCAACTGATACTTTTCTGAATACAAAAGCTGCTGATGTTGATTACATTTAATTAATTTCACATTTGGAAAAATCAAATCCCAGTACAGTGCACTGAAAGTGTAACTAATGAAGAAAGAGAGCAGAAGAATGTTAAGGTCACAAGGTCACATGGAAGTTTTGCAAGGGAAAAAAGGAAAAAAAGATAATTGCAGGTTATCCTTATGATATAGTTTTATTGTTACTAAAGTGTAATTGTTAATTTGCTCTCATTAAATTAGAACTGTAAGATGATTAATGGCATTAACTGAATGATTAAAGCTAAATTAATGTAAGCTATTACAAGTATAAAAGAACTATCTGGATTAGAGACATGCCAGCCAATTAAACAAAAACAAACTCCAAATCAGCACAAAACTGAACCAGAACTGTCAGGTATTGGTGTGCTTTTGAGGATCAATAATGGATTGCCTACGGTGCTGAGTTACAATCTTTAGCACATAAATTTAACTTAGCATGTTGTCAGTAATTCATCTATTTAAAATTGAAACAAATTTGTTAGTCACTGTTTTTAAACAATGTTGTCAATGGACAGGAGTACAGCTCTGCCAAAAATAAAGAAAATATCTTTTTGCTTTGAACAATAACAATATAAGACACAAACTCCCTGTTTGCGTTCTCAGCTTTTCTGTGATATGTGTAATCATTTAGTCCCATAAGTGACTCAGGATTCTGGTCCTGATCCAGTTCTTAAATATACAAGTGGTGTGCTTTACCAAAATTAGACATCTGGGTATTTTCTAGTATTGTCTATGTGCTTGACAGAGCAGAAGCGGCTGCAGCTAACAGTTGTATGGTAAAGGGTGTTCACCAGCAGCCTCCCCCCATGATGTGGAGCTCACAACACACAGGTGGCAAAGCTTCCCTATCCTAGCCTTATCCTATCCTACCCCTTCCTGAAAATCCATACTTTCTGTAGCTTTCATTGTTTCCTATAAGAGGCTAAGCTCCTTTGAATTGTTTCTGAAATGTACTCTTTACTATTGATTGTTCTTCATCTAAATATCCTACTTTAAGTACTAGCTAGTGCAATTAATTGCTTACCACAGATAGTAAAGATATATATTTTGGCTCAAGCAGGTCTTTTAGAAGAAAAGCTTAAACAAACTTCATTTGCTAAGCAGAAAATTACCTTACTTCTACAATTTCTGTTGCAGACAGAGACATAATCATGACAAAAAGCAATAGATACATTAGAACAGAAGATGCAGATAATTTTCACTGAGTCTTGACATCTAACACAGTACTAAAATATACTTCTATGAAATTGATTCAAACTTCTGTCTTAGAAAGACATTCATCAAAACACCTTTCAGTAGTGAAGAGAGATATTTTGGTAGCTGTAAGCATCAAACTTAGCTGACAGCCAACTTATGAGCCAGCATAATTCTTGAATTCCTACAGATTTGAGAAAGTGCATAAATACTGTAAAAATATACTCTGCAACTAACAAAGAGTAAATGAAAACCATTTATGTAGCTGTAAGCTCCAGATAATAGTTACTGCAAAATAAATAAATAAATAAATAATCCACAAAGAATAAAACTCCTCTGAGAGAGAGAAGGTAAACATGACTTATATGAATGGTTCTTTTCTCTCCTTATTCTAGAAAGAAGATGAGGCATCTAGCGTGTATTTGTCAATTCTTTAGAAAAGTTGTATCTGGGATTATCCGAAAGATCATGATGAAAAGAAAATTTGCCAGGCACTTCTCTGAAACTCAGAGAGAAACAGGAAGTAGTGTAGCACTTAGTTATACATTTTCTTTCTCTCTGTATATAATTTCTCATGGAACATTAGTTTTGCCATCTTGGTTTTTATTTAGGCTACCTGCTAAGCAGGTCAGGAATTTATGGTTTTAGCTGAATGTCATACTAACACTACACTAAACAGGCTTTTTTTCACACACTGTAATGCTAATATTGCAAATGCTGCCACCAATCTCTTCCTTAATTGTAGTCTTCATGTGTGCATGTGTGTGCCTGAGGAAAATGTAATTATAAAAGTTTTTTGTTTGCTTGCTTGGGTTTTTTTATCTTTCTGTTTAAGCCATGGTCTTCCAGTGCAGACACAATAATGACCTATTCCTCCCTTCACTGGAGTTTAGACCATCCAATGTGAAAATTACCATTTCTGGAAAATATATTCACGTCTGTATCATCATGTTAGGGACTTCTACTCTTAAGAAATAAAGAATAGTAACAATCTATTTTATACATCAGACTAACAACTAAAATAGCTGAAATATACCATGTAGGACTGCACAGATAAGTGGCCTAGGGTTATTCCTGACCCCACACTTATGTGTCTGCTCCTTCATCCAGCAAACGTTATCTGTCTGTAGATTGTGTGTACATTTAACGTGTGAAAATACTACGTTTACCCAACATACAATTGATATTTTGGTAACACATCTGTGCTGCTATTTTGGAGGAGTTAGCATTAGACCTGCTTCCATATGCCTGTCAAAATTTGGCCCTAAGTACTGTAAGGCAGGAATTAACCTTTTAGCTGAGCTCCAGTGCCATCCTGTTCGTAGTAAACTTTTTTTTTTCCCCAGTATGGGCATATGCTGCCAACAGAACAAGGATAAATAAATACAAAAGATAAATATATAGTAGTGCTCGTGGTATATTTCTTTTCTTTTTCTTATTACTGAATGCTGTAGAACTTCTGCAGAGTTCAGTTGTTTAAAACAAATTTTTTCTAACATGCCCCAAATTCATGTTCAATAGAAGTTATTAAACTCACATAAAAAGCATTGCTGTGTTGCCACCATACCATGGCAGCATGCTCTTATGATAAGCAGATTATCCTTGTTGATATATTGATCTATTGTTCTCTTCTACACAACTAGAAACTATTAATTATAAGCACAATATCCACTATGTAAAAGGTAGAATTTGCCTGCCACCTATTGATTCTTTTCACTGTTAGCTCTACTCCTTCTCCATTCACTAGGAACTGATCTTGGGCCAAAGTTGTAATGTCTTTGTTTTCTGACTTTTTATCATTAATTTTCTTTTCATTTGCTTAATTTGTATTTGCACAATGGTCTGCAAGATGAAAATCTTCATAATATATCTAGCAAAGGATCTTCACTCAGTGGAGAACATTCCTGTTCATTCATACTGCAAACAAATTGTAAGTGATGAAGATATGATCCTCAAAGCAATGACACTGGCATGAGAAAAGTCTTGTCATTCAAGAATAATTTTATGTAGTTAACCAGATTTGCTATTACATTTATTATAGAAGCAGAGACAGCTAAGAAAAGAAAGTGGAAAACAGAAGGCCTTTATTTATACAGCTAAATAAAGGATTACCAGGAAATAAGCACAAGCACTAATCCACTGATCATTAATAAAGGTTGTTTTTTTTTTAAATTAAATTTTATTTTAACATATTTACTGCTGTGGTTTTGTGCAACTTGACATTCTCTGACACAGTGCTCAGTCATTGTACAGGGGTTAAGATAGACTCTTTCCTAAAAGGCAATTTAGGCAGTACTATGCTAGGCTTGGTTCCCTCTGCCTTACAAAGTCCTTCAACACACTCCCATCAGACTTAGCAGGTCAAACAACTCTACATAACCTGCATATTCCAAGTATAAGAAACACATGCCCTTATATTAAGTTATGATGGCATCACACAGATACTTGCCATGCATGTTCACACACTTCGTAATGGGGGGAGAAAAAAGAAAAAAAAGCATACCTCACAGGAAATACCTGTCATGTCTTAGTACCACAAAGGCATCACACTTGGCCCCAGGAGAGATTCAAAACTATGTGTTAGATGCTCTGGACATAACTGGTCTGCAACAGAGAGGCTGTCCCTGAGTAATTTAGGGGTACCACTTTGTCTTGGAGACAGGAGACACTTTATGGGCTGGTTGCGTTTAGCACTGTAGAATGCTCAGTATGTAAAGCTGGGGGAAAAAGAAGGAAGGGGGGTACATTTGGAGTGATACTGTTTGTCTTCCCAAGTCACCGTTAGGCGTGCTGGAGCCCTGTTTTCCTGGAGATGGCCGAACACCTGCCTGCCCATGGGAAATTGTGGATGAATTCCTTGGTTTGCTTTGTTTGCATGTGCGGCATTTGCTTTACCTATTAAACTGTCTTTATCTCAGCCCACGAGTTTTCTCACTTTTACTCTCCCAATTCTCTCCCCATTCCCTCTGGGGGGAGTGAGCGAGCGGCTGTGTGAGGCTTAGTTGCCAGCTGGAGTTAAACCATGAGAAGATGCAGCCACGGACCTCAAAATTCTGGATGCTGATTCTGAAAAGAGGCTTTGCTAGTCAGCAGCCAATGTGCAGTTGGTCAGATGCTGGCTGTTGTCAGATGCATCTGAGATGCACAGCTGTTTGCACACCTGTAGAGCATTCCAAATCCCATGCTCTGTGAGTGTCATGTAATACTGCGATAACATCCTTGTAATGCAGAGTCACTTGGTACCTGCAAATATGCTGTACATAGAACCTTCTGGCTTCTTAAGATGCCCCCAGGTGCTCACACAAACAGCAGCAATTCAGGCATCATAAAGATGACCACAGTGCTGGTTTTAGACTTACATTTGTGTGGAGAAACATAAAATCATAACTTCTCTTTAATCTTTTTCAGTATAAAACCTAGGGGGAGGAATATGAGTTAAAACACACTTGATTTTACATCCATTTTGATCCCTTCTTTTTCTCTTTTTTCTTTTTTCTTTTTTTTTTCTCTAGAAACCTTCCTCTTTTTCTCAAGAAAGCAAAAAACATGCAAAGACAGAGGCTGATATGAATATTCTGAATCATAATAGTTCTGAACACAAACATTATTAAAAAAAAAATAAAAGCGAATACATACATACAAAACTACCTTCAAATCCTTTCCATAGTGTTGAGGTAATTTCAGATGAGACCATCTGGATAAAGATTTCCAGACTGGCATTTTAAAAGCAGGCTAGGTTTACCCTGTGGCAATATTTTATTAGATTTATATTATCTGTACTAACATATAACTCATTAAAATGAAATGCTAGTCCTGCTGAAATCAAGGATTAAATTGACAATGAATTCACTGGGAACAAGATTTGACCTTTAATTGACATCCAGTTAAATCTCTTTTGCTGGAATAATCACTGCATAACAGAATCAGCACAGTATATCCAATTACTTTTAACAAGGGCTAAATGGCTTACCTCGTCTGTTTAAATGGTAAACTGGTCTTATTTGTAAGGCTACTCACAATAATTATCTAGGAAACATCTCAGCTTTCCAGAACAAATGTTCTGGTTTTGTCTTTTTTTGTACGATTTAGTTCCCTCTACTTTCCCTAAGGTATTTTAAGTGTGTTACACTTGCTCTGACCAAAATTAAGGGAGAAATAACTTGAAAGAAATTGTGAAAACACATACAACAAAATTAGCCTCATCGCAGCTACCCTAACATGAGTAAAAACACCTAACCAAGCAAGCTTTCCCTAGCAATGAAATAGCCCTGTGCAGCAAGGAAGTATAAAAATTAAATACTGAAAGCCATGCCAATACTAACTCCACTTTAAAAGAAACATGAAGATATACAGGCCCTCGCACTGGAGGTCAGGATCCTTGCTATGTTAGTGAATGGAAGGTAGACATACAGGTATTCTTCTAGTAGCCTTGAGGCTCATTGATGATATCTTAGCATAGAAAAGAATACAATATAAAGAAAAGGTTAAAAACTTTTAAAAATCACAAGTAATTAATGGACTTTTAAAACATACTTTATTTTAAACTCAGTAGTGAATGTCAGAGATGACTTTTACTGCTATTTATGAAATAAAACTGTATGCATGCAATATGTGCACCGATAAATTCTGATCATTAGGACTATAATTTAATTAGCTCATTACTGTTTCTATCAGGACATTGCAATTTAAAAAATTCTTATGTGTTGTGAATAACTAATACAGATTTTCATAGTTTATTGGATAGATGTTGATATACTAAAAAGAAGGATTCCCTGTGGATTTTTCTGACCTACTGGTTACATACCAGTTTAGGAACAAAAAAAGAATTTCTTACAGGCAACTAGTTACCATTTGTTGCATTTAAAAAATAATAAAAGAAGGTAGTGTAGCTTTCATGTGTGATGAATCATAGAATCATAGAAGAGTTTGGGTTAGAAGACACCTTTAAAGGTCATGTACTTCAACCCCCCCTGCAATGAGCAGGGTTATCTTTAACTACATCAGGTTCCTCAGAGCCCTGTCCAGCCTGACCTTGAATGTTTCCAGGGATGGGGCATCTACAGCCTCTCTGGGCAACCTGTTCGTGTTTCACCACCCTCATCATAAAAAATTTCTTCCTTACATCTAGTCTGAATATCCTCTCCTTTAGTTTAAAATCATTACTCTTTGTCCTATAGCTACAAGGCCCTACTAAAAGTCTGTCCCCATCTTTCTTATAAGCCCCCTTTGAGTATTAAAAGGCTGCAATAAGATCTCCCTGGATTCTTGTCTTCTCCAGCCTGAACTACCCCAACTCTCAGCCCGTCCTCATAGGTGGGGTGTTCCATCCCTCTGATAATTTTTGTGGCCCTCTCTGGACCCGCTCCAACAGGTCCATGTCTTTCCTGTGCTGAGGACCCCAGAGCTGGATGCAGTACTCCAGGTGGGGGTCTCACCAGAGAGAAGCAGAGGGGCAGAATCACCTCCCTTAACCTGCTGACGACACCTCGTTTTATGCAGCCTGGGATATGGTTGGTTTTCTGGGCTGCGAGCACAGGTTGCTGGCTCATGTCTCATTTTTCATCCACCAGTACCCCCAAGTCCTTCTCTGCAGGGCTGCTTTCAATCTGTTCATCTGCTAGCTTGTATTGATACTGAGGGTTGCCCCGACCCAGGTGCAGGACCTTGCATTTGGGCTAACCTCGTGAGGTTCATATGGGCCCAGTTCTTGAGCTTGTCCAGGTCCCATCCCTCGGGCATGTCAACTGCACCACTCAGCTTGGTGTCATCTGCAAACTTGCTGAGGGTACACTCAATCCCATTGCCTAGGTTGTTGATGAAGATAAACACTATGGTCCCAATATGGACCTCTGAGGAACACCACTTGTCACTGATCTCCATCTGGACATTGAACCACTGACCGCTACCCTCTGCATGTGACCATCCAGCCAATTCCTCATCCACTGAACAGTCCATCCATCAAATCCATCTCTCTCTAATTTAGAAAGAAGGATGTTGGGGGGGACCATGTCAAAGGCCTTACAGAAGTCCAGGTAGATGACATCTGTAGCTCTTCCCTTGTCCACTGATGCAGTCACTCCATCATAGAAGGCCACTAGGTTGGTCAGGCAAGACTTGCCCTTGGTGAAGCCGTGCTGGCTGTCTTGAATCACCTGCTTGTCCTCCATGTGCCTTAGCATAGCGTCTAGGAGGATCTGTTTCATGACCTTCCCAGGCACAGAGGTGAGGCTGACAGATCATTAGTTCCCAGGGTTGTCCTTTCTACCCTTTTTAAAAATGGGTGCAATGTTTCCCTTTTTCCAGTCACTGGGAACTTTGCCTGACTGCCATGACTTTTCAAATATCATGGAGAGT
>NW_010973220.1:3438870-3486027 GCF_000737465.1 Haliaeetus leucocephalus
TGTTGTTTCATTTTGTTTGGTTTGGTTTTGTGGTTAAAGGCAAACATCATTCTATTTTGTTCACTGAGAAACTGGTTGATTTATTGCAATAATCAATTTTCAAAATACTTAGTGTTCTTTGTTTGATGTAAACAAAGTAGGACATTGATACTAAGGACATTATTGATACTTATATTGCATCTCCATCAGAACTGGACATATTCCACCTGTGAAAATACCAGATGAATTAACTATGATGATTGCCATTAGGATTAGCACCACATAAATTCTTAATGTCGGAATTTATTTTATTATGTCTCCATTTCGTTTTAAGTGTCCCACCATTATCAACACATTTGATATTCACTGTGTTAATAGTGATCATTACTAATTCATTCAGAGCTATAAATGTGGATGTCATGGAAACTTCCACCAAAATCTCACTGTAATTCCTATTTATGAAAACATTTAAGCCTTATCCTTAGATAATGCTGACTGATGTTATTGATGAATTGAAGCTAGTTTGGCTACACAGAGTCAGTTATGCTGTAGTGTCTGAAAATGTGTTATCCTTAAAGACACTGACAACTTCAGACTATAACCTTGAAATAATACAAGTGCCATTTTTTTCTGCAGTCTCACAGAATTTTCATAGGCTATACTTTTAACCCTCAGAAGGACAATATTTTATCCTTTAATTGTGCTAATCTAATTATCTTTTGATTTTATATGGGAGAAAGAGAGAACAGTATCTTTTCAACAATAGTGGCAATGATAGTCTTCAAGTTTGTTCATATTATGCTTACATAAAAATAAGCTGAAATTGGTAATAAATTTGAAAATATATGCAGGTGCAGCAAAGGTCTTTTTTCCCGATTTCCTGGTTTCTGTTATTGCCAATATTATTCAGTGAAAGCTGGAATAGAACCCTCTGAGTTGGATTTTGACTATGTTTTATTCAGTAAGATCTTATTTTACAAATAACTACACTGGCTACACTGTTAAGATTATTTGGCCTTAAACAAATACAAAATAACCTCAGAGAATGTGAAACCACATTTCAGAAAAAAACCTGACCCTTTATAAGTAATTTAATTGCTAAGCTATACTATAATGCTTTTTTTTAATGGTCATTTATGGGCCAAATAGATCTCAAATTATTTTGCACAGATTCGACATAAGTGGGCTATGCTGTTATGTGACAGATGCACTCGACCCCTTAACCAAACCAGCAGTAGTTTGGTTCAGGCCCCACAGGAGGTAAAGGCCTGAGCCGTAGCCAGGCCAAGAACTCCTCCAGTTCCAATCTGTTCTCTGAAAACCCACCAAGGAGCAGAGTGACACAGGCAGCACCGCCGCATATGAGCTTGGATCACTGACCACGCGATTAACACACGAAAAGCGTGTGGTTTTTTCAAGACTCATTTATCAAGGAACAAAGAAAGTTGTCGGTACAAGGAGTCTCATGCACACCTCTCCTGTTGTATGCAATTTGACTATGAGGCAACCAGTTTATCCCATAAATATGACAGCCTAAGTGAGCTTTCTTTGGGCTCTCCCTGCTAGGCAGCCTGGCTGCATGCAGTGATCTCCCCTCGAGCCGGGACACCTCTCAAGGTTGCTCCTCGAAGCAGAGAGACCTTTTACCAATGGCAGATCTTTGGTAAGCCACCGATATAGCGCATAACCTTGCAGAATGGCAACTTTGGTTCGTGCCTTGGTAACTTTCATTTTGTCTCGCTAACTTTGATGTGTGCCTCAGTAGTTTTGAATCACTGTTCAAAAGATTGTGCTGTACAGTAATAGAGTGAAGCTTGCCATTGGACTTTGTTATCTCTCTTTTACAACACCATATTAAAACCACTTTTGCTAATAGCTTTGATGGTGATTCTTTAAGTAAGTGATGTAAATCACCCATTAGTGACATATTACCTAAAATAATTTGCTGATTAGGGAAAGATGCATGTTTGAATCTGTTCAGAGATGAAAGAGGCTTGAACCCACAACTCACACATCTTGGGCAAGGCTCCTGTGTACTCAGCTATGAATAGAAGTAAACTTACCACTTCCAAGTAAGCAGGAACTCCAGCTGTCATTCCAGAAATATTTTGGTTTCCAGTACCATGTTTTCCATAGCCCAAGGCATCTCAAGCAACATCAGATACTTAAGTAGAAATAACTGAATTCTACTCTTAGAGTGGCATTTATTTGCATAAAGACAGATTTCTAATGTAATTTCAGTTTCTATAGGATATTCCTTCTGGCCTCAAGCAGTAGCAAAGATGGCAATGCACGTCTCATAAATTCTGTGTCATTCTCATAGCCTAGTGCACTTGTCTCATACTCTAGGGCATCTATCTGTGTTTAAGTAACTGCATAGAGCTCTAGATTTCCACTGACTAAAATGAAGATATGAAGGTGAATTTGAACAACTTGCTCTCCTTAAGCACCCATTTGTAGGCTCCTGTACTTAGATGGCTACATTCTGGAACTGAACCCTGCTATCAAGTCAGGATTTAAAATTAATCCCATTTTGTTTTTTTCATTGATTTGAGCTGCCTTTTGAAAAATATAATGTTACACAACTTCTCACTCAAGGGCTGAATAATTTAGATCCCGTTCAGTGGCACCCCGCTCTTCTGGCACACCTCTTTATGATTATGGACTCCCTTTTGGCAAGCATGGTAGGTGACCGAGTATGTGACATAATCAAGCAGGGCAAAAGCTCTAATCTCAGTGATTCTTAAATAAACTCCACTATCCAAATCCACCATGGGTTAATCTGTCCCACTGTGACAGAAGACAGGTGCCTGCCACCAGCAGTACTATGACAACTCCATGTTCCAAAATGCTTTCCAAACCCTTCATGGTAGTGTCACCTTATGTCAAATCCACAAGCAATCAGCTGTGAGCCCACGTAATTACATTTGCTTTCTGTAAGGAGAAGGGGGAATAGGATACAGATCTCCTGATTCCCAAACTAATCACTGGACAAGTTGTAACCTTTGGAATCCCTTTTGTTCAGAGTACTTACAGGTCCTTTCTCTGTCACATAACAACTACTTGGAGTAAGAATACAAGACCTTGCTATCCCAGCTATCTTTAATATGATAAAATCCATTATGATAGGACTTACTGTTTATTTGAAGAACATCTGTGGAATTGTTTAATTTTATTTATCATTCTCAATTCATGTAATTTAATTTTTCTCTTCCCCAACGCTATCATTGTCTCTGTATATGAATGTATATGCTCCACAGCTTCTTTGAAGAAGGAATTGCCTTTCAGCTCCTTAGTCTTAATGTGATATTACACTTCTTTTCTTTGAAGCATCTATGGGCATAAATATATTCAGGCAAAGTGAATCCAATTAATGCCTCAACCTTCTTATTGAATTTTTTTCTTGCCTACGTACTTCTCCAAAACATTGTGTATATATTTCACACATTTCCAATTTTACTAGAATTACACTATTATTTGTGGTACCAGTCTGAACTTGTCCCTGAATTTGCTACAGGAGGGGTGCTGTGAAGAGTAAATGGGTCATTGCATTGTATTAGATGGAGTCCTTTTTCCTTAGAACCTGCTTTAAAATAATTCCAGTATTCTTTGCCAAAAATGTTTGTTAGGGATACAAGTAATTTCTGTGTTAAAACCACAGAAAATAGGTCTGGAAGTAAATATCTAGTTCTTTCTTGCATCTCACATATTAATCCAAACTCATTTTAAAGATTGCTAGTTATGAAGATGCCTTCCTATTTAATTGATTTTACACTTTAATATCTTTACTTTTAAAAAGCCCAAACCATTAACTAGTAGTCCTTTATTTAAATATTATTTATCTTTATATATTAGACCTGAAAAACATTCTTTCTTTCCTGTTTTTCAGTCATCTTGACATTTTTTTAGTTAGGATATCATGCTTTCTCCCACTTCCTTTCTATTAAGGTCACCCTGTTCTTTCCAGTTTACTTAATAGATGATTTTTTTTGTTCACATCAGCAGTGATTAATAACAAAACCAGCTCTAATTTCAGTTCCAAACTTCTAGATGCTTGTCTTTTTTTGGAAGCAGATTTTTATTTTTTTACTTGATGAACCTTCAATATTTGCTCTAAGATGAATGCTTTTAGTGGTTTGAGTAAAATCAATGCTGCTGTTTTGAACACAGGTATTTATAATATGTATGATATATATGATACATATATAAAAAATATATATGTGGAAATATATAGCTGAAGACTCAATATGCATCTAGCTCTGATTACTGTGAGCATCCCTTGGCATTTTTTTTTCTGACATATCACTTTTCATACAGTTCAAGGCAAAAGTCACTACAAATGTAATTTTAATTATATAAATATTATATCTAAAGAAAATGTTCACTTTTTTTTTCTTTTAAACATTCTAAACTATTTCAATTTTGAATGTAGCAGACACATGATTTAGAACCAAAATATGTGTTTTCTGAATACTTTTTAATTATGGAAGAATATTTCTTCTTTCATCTGGAATACTGTAAAATTTTCAACCTGGGAAAGAATATGCAATCACGTAAAAAAAAAAAAGTGAAAAAAACCACTGTAACCACCATCATCAGAATAACAAGCAATGTCTTACATTAAGAGCACTTGAGAATGTTCTGTGACCTTAATTATCGAATTACTTCTTGCATTTTAATGCGTCCACTATGAGACACCATCAGAAGGCCCGTTTTGCAGACTGTCAGCAATATTCACTTTGTGAAACCCAAGACTTCACAATATTTCAGTTCAGATATCTAAAAACTGACATGTCCTAAAACCAATAGTCAGGTTAGAAAATTCTATTTTATATAGGTTTATAGGTTTAAATCTTCAGTGCTGCAGTTTAACAAGCTTAAAATCTGTTTTCCCACTTCATCCATTTTCTATTTGGATAGATTGGAGTCCAGCTCTCATTAGTAACTTGCATTTCATCCTCTCAAGTTCTCTTAGAGATTTCAGTTTCTGTTAATGTGTATATTTCTATTATGCCTTCATCTTAGAAAAAAAGACCAAAAAAACCAGTGAAACCCCCAAAAGAAAGTTACCTTTGTCTCTACTCGAAGATACCTCATCTGTTTAATATGATAAATATTTTGTGACACAGGTCATAACAGCTCTTCAAATTTGGCAATTCCCTATTGGACTATAGTGTTTTTATTTTCTTTGTAACATAATCCCATTAATGACAATTTTAGAGATGAAGTTATATTGTCTCTGGAAGAATCAATACTAGAAATGTCTAGAAACTATTATGTTCACCTCAAGCCCCCTAAAATGTAGAAAGTGAAAAAAGAAGTTTTGATTTTTTTTTCTTCAGTGACACAAAATAATTTTCATAAAAGCAGAGGAACATGTCTATGACGTTGCCAGCAATACTTCTAGTAATAAATGTGTTCTATTCATTATCTGAAGCTTCTGATCAACCTACAGAAATTAATTAAATGCTTTATTAGTCTCAAGTATGTGAAATGTTGTCAAAGCATCAGAAGATAAAAATGTTTACTAACTTCTTGTGGTACAATAGCCAATACCACATAGTTTTATTTCTTCTTATTTTAGGAGATACATAACTGAATTTGATTTTTGAAAGCAGATAAAACTTGCTAACATAGTTGAAAACTCCAAGTATTTTGTTCCATAACACTTTCCTTGTTCTTGTTATGTAACCCATAGTTAACTAAAATCTATAGAAAGTATTGCCTAAAATCTTGACACATCAACTACACTCTTCAGTCTTTTGTCTGATTTTCAAATCAGATCTTTCAAATTTTGCAAGCAGTGCAGCATTTTTCACTGTTTCATTAAGAAATTATTCAGCGGGCTAATTACTGTTAGGAGACTTCACAATTAACATGTGCCTTACTGGCATTCAATAATAGACAGTCTGAACAGTTAATATATAGAGTATCTCCCCTCATATTTTTCAATACTCAGCTAAATCTCTAACTTTTCACATTTTACCATGAGTGTCATTCTGCCCCATTTTTTATTTCACTTGCTACATATTTTCTGCTCTAAGCTACTAAATCAAATATACTAGTTCTCATGATTGTTTCCTTTTTCTTTTGACTTTATGTACAGCCATTTCAGTACCTTTGTAAACAAAGATGACAGCTATTCTCCTGTCCATGGCAAGACTCAGCACTTCCAAGTTCACTGGTATTCTTAGAGGTATTCTTATAGAATCTTGCACACAGCACAGATTTATGAGTCACTGATAACAAACAAGCCTGGAATGAGGACTCAGCTTTGAGGACTCCCTTGTACAACACAGTCTAATATTTTTATCTCATTAATAAAGTTACAGTTGCTAAACAAGTGCATATAATATTTCAAGTGGGCAAGACAATAGACTAATATATTTAGGAATAAATACACATTGACTGTATGTGCAGTGACTATATATTGATTAATTATGCTAATGATCAGATACACCTATATTAAATAGTGGTCACACAGTATCCATGATACCAAGACATGCACGTGGATTAGCCCTTGTGTGGATCACTAGCTCCTCATAAAATAGCCTTTCTGTCTGACCACTATATAACCTTGGTTTTTTTGCTAAAAATGAAACGCAGTAAAGATGCCCTGCAATCATTTATTTTAATTTGTAAGCCAGCAACATTAGCTTAGGGATTAATATTTTCTCACCCTCATGTGTAATCTGACAGCCTTGTAATAGCTAAAAGACAGGTTTTGTTAACTTTGAAAATTACTCATATACTGTATTTCATTTGTTGGTTAAAAAACCAAAATAACAAATATCTGAGCATGGGATAAAGACAATGACTGAAGGTGGTGTCCCTTGGTGATGTAAAGCTCTATGACTCACAGTCTTTTTCTGGAAATATTCTGAATTGTTTTATTTTAAAATATCCTTTTTGTTACAAATAGGAAAGTCAGTGTTGCATGTGAACAGAATGGTTAAATGACTTAAAATAAGAGAACATTTCAATCACACATACTCATTTCTAGTGGGGATTAACTTAAAAAGCAATCTTTTCCTGATCTTATTAATTGTGAACTAGGCCTTTAACTGAGATAAGAGTAGGGTGCGTGCCATGAAATTGAAACAACACAGTTAAAAACAAAACAAAAAAACTTATCAGTTTTATTCACATAAAGACATTGGTGGTGGCATTCATTCTTACTTAAAATTAGTTGCTGGAATCATTTAAAAAAAATCCACATGAAGGTCATTGTATTATGGGAAATACTCTTTGTTAAAGTAAGCAGCTTAAACTTGCATCCTGGCTTTTTTGAAATTAAATGGGTTTTCAGAGAATAGGCCAGGTACTGTTCAGTTCCCATTACCCATGCAGAGAAAATTAACAAAGTTCTGACAAAGATTGGTCTGCAGGGAACTACCCCCGTGTAAAATAATTCCTTCAGAATAATAAAGGCAGAGCTACCTGTCTGCTCCAACAGTAAATCTTTTTCAATATTCTAGACCAGGAACACAAGCACAAGAAATGCTAAAACTCACTTTTGCATTACAAAAAAATTTCAAAATATTTACATGTTGAGTAGGGGAACAGTATCAAGTTTAAGACAATTCAATCTGATATACAGGCAAAAAGTAACAGGAAAATGACCATAATATTTCAAGTCAGTGTTTGTCAGGCATGTTTTGAGATAGATGTTGAACTTCAATACAGCTACAGATTTCAGAATTTTTTTTTTTAATAACAATGGAAAAGTAGGCCAACACAGATTTTTGCCTACAGTATGAAGTGTATTCTTGAAAGAACTAATTCATAAATTTACTATTTCACAGTTGTTTGTTTATCAACATAAGGAGAAAAACCACGTTATCACAAACACTCTACACTATTATCCAAAAGCTAATCTTAACACTTCTGGACAACAATATCTTGTTTCTTGAGACATGACTTTATTCACTTATGAGATTACAACAGGTGAGACACTGCAATGTTTTTTCTGTAATTGTCTAACAGACAAGATCTTTGAGAAAGGAAAATGTTGAAAACTTTAAATCATAAGAGTAGATTAAAGTGGATTGTGATATTAATCAAAGTTGATCTCAAAAGACAGATTTTTTTTTTTCCCTTTTTTTTGTTATCAAGATAATACAAGGTCTTTCACTGTCTTAAAATCAGGGATTTAGCTGCTTTGGCTCTTGAAGTTTGGTATTATATGACTAAGTATCTACAGTGGGTTGAACTTGGCTGGCTGCCAGGTGCCCACCAGGCAGCTCTATCACTCCCTCTTCATTAACCAGACAAGGGGAAAAAATACAACAAAAAGCTTGTGGGTTGCAATAAGGACAGGGAGATTACTGACTACCGTCATGGACAAAACAGACTTGGCTTGGGGAACTTAATTTTTTGCCAATCAAACAGAGTAGGTTAATGAGAAATAAGAACAAAACTAAAACCACCTTCCCCCCACCCCTCCCTTCTTCCCAAGCTCAACTTCACTCCACACTCTTCTATCTCCTCCCCTCGCACAACTCAGGGGGATGGGGAATGGGGGGTATGGTCAGCTCATAAAGCTTTGTCTCTTCTGCTCCTTCTCCTTACGCTGTTCCCCTGCTCCAGCGTGGGGTCCCTTCCATGGAAGACAATTATCCATGAACTTCTCCAACAGGGGTCCTTCCCACGGCTGCAGTTCTTCACAAACTGCTCCAGCGTGGGTCCCTTCCACGGGCTGCAGTCCTTCAGGCACAGACTGCTCCAGCGCGGGTCCCCCACGGGGTTACAAGTCCTGCCAGAAAACCTGCTCCAGCGTGGGCTCCTCTCTCCACAGGGTCACAGGTCCTGCCAGGAGCCTGCTCCAGCGCGGGCTTTCCATGCACTACAGGTTAGATATCTGCTCCACGCTGGACCTCTATGGGATGCAGGAGGACAACCTGTGTCACCATGTTCCTCACCACGGGCTGCAGGGGAATCTCTGCTCTGATGCCTGGAGCACCTCCTCCCCCTCCTGCTTCATTGACCTTGGTGCCTGCAGAGTTGTTTCTCTCACATATTCTCACACCTCTCTCCCAACTGTTTTGAAGCAGTTTTTCCCCCTTCTTCAGTATGTTAACACAGCGGTGCTACAAGTGTCACTGATTGGCTCAGCCTTGGCCCGCGTCACGTCCATCTTAGAGCCAACATGGGGGCAGCTTCTGGTGTTTTCTTACAGAAGCCACCCCTGCAGCCCCCCCATGACCAAAACCTTGCCACAGAAACCTAATACAGTATCACATATGTTGGTGTGCCCTGTTGTATTCTTTGGGAGTGGCTTCCTGTTAATGATCTGGACATATTGCCTAGGCAGAAATCTGTAAAATCAGAGAAAAAGAGGTGATAGCAATGCCTAATGAGGTGTTACAGCAGACTGTGAGGTTATGCTCTCTGCACTCCTCCTCTTTTCTTATGATTAACCAAATATTAGTGGTTAATTACCATCCTTAAAATTAATTTCTTACTTGGTTAAAAAAAAGTAATAATCATGGTAACATCAATCACTGCTTTCTAAAAGCATTAAAAGCTTGCCCCAGTTATGATAATAAATAAGTATTCATCTCAGAAACACAGATTTCTTATAGAATCTTAAAGAAGAAACAGTATTTTTAATATCAGGCAGACAGAACTTAGTCTTAAAGAAGAAATCAAATTAAAAATAGATTACAGCATTTTCTTTTATCTCTGAACTTTGTAGGCTACAACACTTGTTTTTATATGTCTTTATACTGTGGGATGATTTTCTTAATGCCACAGATGTTAATCATGCATCTTTTTTCTGATTCCAGTGCAGACACTGCAAATCACAACAAAACCATTAACGTAAAGACTGGGTCAAGTGGCTACAATAAATCAGCTTCAAAGACCTGTTTGCCCCTTAGTTATTCAGTTTTTATTAGGTCTATTGAAGTTTTAAGTACAATCTTCTGCAAGTGAAATTTGGCTTTTGTTGAGTTTTTTCTTGTGAAGGTGTACAAGGTCAGATTTTCTGGAAATGTTAAACTGTGTTATAGCTGAATTGACTGTTTTTTGAAGATGGATGGAAACCATAGCCTTTATGCACTGATTAACTTCCCTTTTGCCTAGATATGGAATATGAATGAAAATTCTAATTCACTCAGTTTCTGTACTTTATCATTAGATAAAAATGTAAAATGGAATCTTTTGAGTTTTTCATGGTAAGAGTTTAACAGTGTTATAAAGTGATGAATGTACTGCATTTTTTTTTTTTTCATGAACAAGTTGATAATGTAAATCTTCTTTGGGAGAAGTTTAACTAATCTCTTAGAGTACAAGACATTTAGTGTACAGTGATTCTTACTATGAACCAAACACATATGAAGGGCAAACCCATAGTATAGCTATGATAATCCAATAAATTTTCTGAACATAATTGGATTTTCAGTCAGTACATTGCTTTCAGCTGTGAGAAGAGCTGGAAAGTGCAGTGATAGTGACATGTCACATGTAAGACTTACCAAAAAAGGAGTATGATAAAAGGGGGACTTGCTGCATGTTTGGGTTTTTTCCTATCTTCAAGAAAATTAGAGACAAAACCAAACAAAACCCCTGTTCAGGTATTTTATGTAAGATATTTAAAATCTTTGGAAGAAAATCTCTGGAATATTTACTGCAGACAGAGAGTGGTGATTTCAAACAAATATACTACATATTTTTCTCTACATACTTGTTTCTTAGACTTGTTGTAGATGAAAATGAAGTCTAGATGTAGTTAAAGTCTGACTCATTAAAGATGACTGTATTAATGGTTTTGGTTATTTATGGTGTGCTGTAAGATTTTTTTCGTGAGCAACGCTTGCTCAGCCTATACACATTATATTTCCCTTCTTCACTCATTGTAGAAACTAGGATGGCTAAATATAGATATGTACGAAAAAAAGAAAAGGTAAAAAAAAAAAGGATACTTTGTAGTTTGTTCAGGAAAAAAAAGAGGAAAAAAAAAAAAGAAGTAGTATCATTAATCACTTGATGGCACTTTAACTTTCCAACGATGTACATGGAACATTTTGGATTATACCTATATAATTGCATCAAGTAATCTGACCAAGATTTTTGTGATGAGGAAAACCTGCTATTCTGTTGCAAGAAATAGTGATTGGAATACTTTGCAAATTCAGCAATCCTACCTGTTCATGAAACTGGAAGGACTTCAAAAGAGAAAAAAAAATCTTTTTGCTTTTTTCTACTCTGAGAAATTAGGTCATAGTTATATTCACTTTGAAGGAGACAGGTTTTGGTCATCATATATACTTGAAAAACTCTTCTTTTTAACTCCCTACTTTTTCAAAACAAAGTTTAGTTTTCATTTATTTTGCAGAGATATGAGAAGTAAAGACAAACGTCTAGTTCATAGTTGTTACAAATTTTGATTCATTATTTTTCTGTGATGAGAATAGTCTATTAGTTTCCTACAGCTAAGGAAAAATATTGGAGAACCTGTAATGACCCAAACACTTAAAATGGGAAATTAACTTACATCCTCCCCATATAGATATATCCTATTCCATGATGGTTTCAATAAACCAAATAAATTGTTAATAGCTAAAACATTTTCTCATATCTGTGAAACAGTCCTTGCAAACCAGAAACTCAGTAAACATATTCATTTAGTCAATGAATGAGTGATGAGTGTCTGTATATCATACATTTGTACGTGGGAGCAAATGGATACATAACAATATTCATAAGCGCATTGTGGTATAAAGCTGTTCATAGTTATAGCATTACAGCCACCTAATCAGTAAGAACTGAGATAACTTTAATTTTTTTTATATTTCATCAGCTATCCATGAAACGCGCCAGAACTGATTTCAAATGACTGGCCTGAGAAACACTTTGTGTTCTGTTCTCAGTGTTTTACAGTCATCAAGTAGCTGCTTTTCCATTGCTGTCTTTTCTACCTTTAATTCTAACACAAACTAGAAACTGAAAAGGTGAAGTTTAAAAGAAGAAAAAAATTATGTCAATTTAATACCAAGCTTTGGAATTGCAAACACTATTAGGAATAGCTTTTGTGTGACTTAGCAGTTCATTTTCATTAAAAAGAAAACAATGGCAGCTGTTTCACCAACTAGTTCTTCCAGGCCTCTTCCCAACTTATTTCAAGTGATATGGAGAGATCTGTCTGATTTAAAAAAAAAAATCCAAACCCAAACATTAATGTACAAACATACACCACATTTCTATTAGGGTGATTTTGCCTGGTTTAGCAGGATCTATACCTGATCTCTGTCAAAGCTATATTTCATTTCATCTGGGTCATCAGTATATGCTAATGTACTTAATATACTTAATGTCTTCTGTCATTTTCTTTAGAGATTTTTCATGTCATCTGGTCCTTGGATTGCACTGTAGCCAGTTCTGTTTGATATCTAATTCAAAAATGATTACTGAATGTGAAACTAATGCTTGTCAGCTCTCTCTGTCTTTTTCTGACAAATTGCTTAGACAAATAACTGAAGATCTACTTGGAGACATATCAAGAAAGACCATTTTCTATTCTGCAGTCTGAAGGTTTTCCACTTTTAAAACTGTACATAATAAGATATTGAGAATGCTTTTTATGTAAATGCTGTAAAGGGACAGCATCAATCAAATCTTAGTCTCACTCTTCCAATCCCATACACTTTCAATAGACCTGGAACTAAACATCTAGTAACAAAGTATTTTGACTAAGATTTTTTAAATTATTTTTCTCAGTGCTTGCCCTGTTGAACTTCCACAGGCAGAGATAAGGAACTTCCCTGGGAAAGATGTCTTGCCTAGATAAGGATTATATATTTACTTTTAGGATTAGCCCACCTCTCTCCATTTAGAAAGCAGGATTTAAAAACTGATAGTTTTCCTTTGTGAGATGAACTAATCAGAATCATTATAAATTACATATAGATCAGAAACCCCTTACTGTGGTAACCTTCAGCTTGTGAAGATTTCAGACTTCATGAAAATCTTTATGAAAGTACTCAGCACATTTTTTTAATGAAGCTACAACAGGACAAAGGAAAAAAAAAAAGGTTCCTATATTTCTTTAGTGAGAAATTGTCTCCTAAATTCCAAACAATTTCAGGTGTCTGCAAAGGATGCTAGGTCAGCAACAAATCTGATAAAAAGGAAATCATGAAATTCCAAAGAAATGCTGAATCATAATTTCTTTTCTGTCACAGAGACCTGAACCTTCCAAGTCTCACTGGAGGACTCAGAGAATCAGGTGATCTGTGATGATGTGGTGGTCCAGTAAAATGGTTTTTTTGTGAGTTCTGATAACTGGTTCTAAATTCAATGATTGGATTAGGAAAGACATAGAGAAGGGCTCAGATATGATTGATAATGATACATACCAGAATTCTAAAAAATAATAACCTGGGAATTTTTTTTTTTTTTTTTGTCCCATTTTAGAAATACTTCCTATATTCTCAATCTCTTTTTCAGGCTTTATCTGGAAAATTGCATATACTAATTTTATGAACTTGCTGTTTTTATTGTTTGATTCTCCTTTTAAAGCTATCTTGGATATTCATTTAGTTGTTCTTTATTTGGTGTATCACATGATATTGGTTAGTGTTTGTTTATAGGGCTTATTTGGGTTTAATTTGTTAAATTAAATTATTTTCTTATATTTTTTTTATACTATTTCTGCTTGCTATTGCTTCCAGCAGCCTTCATTGAAATGCTGTGTCTAGTATTTGCATGCTTAAAGAAATTTCATTTCCAAAAAAAAAAGTTACATTTATTTAAGATTACAGAAATTTGAAACATCATATTTGCTTTCACAATTTAACTAAAAAGTGTGTAATTAATCTTATTTGATATCGGTAAAGAACTTATTAGTAAAATATTAATAGGACATTAAGCAAACAAGATATATATTTAGGGATGCCTTTTTCTCTTCACTATATTGTTCCTTGCCTTTTTCTCTATATGCTAGTCAATCTGCTATTCTCATTTTCAGTGCTGCAGCCATTTCAAAAGGAAATCAGAACCTAGGGACCTCTAATACTCCCAATGTAATCTTAAAACTTCAAGCTTTCAGACAATATGAATCATTCAAATTCATTAGCCATTATCATCTCCAGTCTGCAGCAAGGAGGATCGAGTTCAGCAATATTTAAAAAACACTGGACATACACAAGTCCATGCTTGGCCATCCTGATAGCCTTCTATGATGAAATGGCTAGCTCAGTGGATGAAGCAGTGAGCAGTAGATGCTGCTGATCCTGACTTTAACAATGCTTTTGACATTATGCTCAACCATTGAATGTTGGATCCCAAGGTGTGAAAGAAGAAGGTTTTTGCAAAGGCTCACCTGGCATCTTCGGTAGGACAAGTGCAGTGCACACAGTGAATCATGGTCTTCTCAGCCCAGACTGTACTAGAATGAAGATTTTGGTCATGCAAATGAGGGTATGTTATATAGCTCAGCATATATGATGAGGATATGTGTAGTATCTTAGGATGCAAACCCTGCTAGCATGGTGCTGAAAAACCATGTAGAGTGAATGGACCCAGGTTTGATTCACTCTCACCTGCATTGTTTCTCTCCTTGGAAACTTTACCCAGAACCACACTGTTCTGGTTTTTTTCTGGAGGAACTTTGCTGGTTCTTCCCATGAGAGAGTCTGGAAACTAATGGTTATGTGATGGTGATAATCCTGGAACAGAAATGAGTTAGATCGCTAAGATATGTGAAAGTGAATATACTATAAAAAGTCAAATTCAGTCACTCCTCCCAGTTTAATGTCATCTGCAAACTTGCTGAGGGTCACCATCCAGATCATTAATAAAGATTATTCAGGTATTTATAAACATTGATGAGATCCCCCTCCTCCGAGCCTTCTCTTCTCTAGGTTAAACAGTATCAACACCCTCAGCCTTCCCTTAATCATGTTTGTGACTCCAGGTGTGGCCTCACCACTGCTGAGCAGAGGGCCTCATAGGCCAAATTAGTGTGCTAGTATCTTAGGTTTGAAAGCAAAGTGATAACAATGAGCCAAGTCTCGTCTGCTGAAATTGTTACTAATGAAACCAAAATCCATCTGAATCTCAAACAGCAATTCAAGCACTGCCTGCAGTTAAAGTCAGTTACATTTGCTAGGTACCTCCAATTTGACCTTTAAGTCTTACAAGCACCTTACTTTAGGTGTCCAAGCATTCCCAGATGTGCCATTTTCAAGATGAAACCACTTGTCTTCCTTTGAGAGGCTGACCATGACTCCACTTTAGACACATAGTTTGTCCTGAGCACTGATAGCCTTGGATTCAGCAATCTGGGAGTAGAAGCCAATTCTTCCATAATAGAGTGGTGATTTGAACTACCTCCAGACCTTGTCTGTTCCTCTGAATTTATGAATCTTCCATTTCTGGTTCCATGGTAATCCACCTTAAAAAACTGACATAAAGTGTGCGGCAAGTCAATTCTTTAAATCAGGAGTTCAGAATATTTTAAGGCATGGATGGTAACATGAGTAAAATATGAGTAAAAGCCTTCCCAACAGAACGAGGGAAGGGTAGAAAGCAGCATTGTTTTTTGTACGAAAGATTGAATTTGCATATAGGAAAACAAAAATAAAAAACCATATATTTATATCTGTTCATACATCGTCTAATAATGATTGATTTAATGGAACTGGAGTAAGACTATACAAAATATTTTGTGGAACCATTGAGAGAAAGCTGGCATATAATCTTTGATGCCATTTTTTCTGTCATATTATAGAATGACAAAGTGCTTTAAATATCATCCAAGAAAAACCTAACTATAGTGGATACTGATATTCTTGTAAAATCACATGCACACACAAAACCATACCTAAAATGAAAGGGAATTGTCTGAGCCAGTTAGAGTCCTTGGGTATTATATAGCTTTTGACCTGTAATTATGCACTATTTCAGTTATTCAATTTTCTGAAGTCTCTGACAGTCATGGAAAATTATGTTATTTCTTTAGATATTTTATCTCTCCTTTGGGATATAAGGGAGGACAAGTTTCTGTTAGAAAGTTCTATAGGTCCCTAAGTAAATTATAAAGAGGTGTTATTTATTAAGTTCTAAACTGCCTCATCTCTTTGATTTTATACCTATTTTAAAAAATAATTTTAACCCCTAAAAAACTTACTTGGACTTATCTTTTAGTTGGTTTACATTTTGTTGTTTAGAATTGCTATGTATGTATTATATAGTTAGTTTGACTACTTAAGAAAACCTGGAATATGAAAATCCTGAAATACTGAGTGACATTATTTGCCAAGCAAAATGACAGAATCTACATAATCATTACAGTTATTGCTTGTCAATTGTACTAAGGTCATGCAAACTTCTCTATTCAGATTCATCTCTTCTAACTGGCTGTGGTGGTTTTACCCCAGCCAGAAGCCAAGCTCCCACTCAGCTGCTTGCCCACCCCCCCTTCAGCAGGATGGTGGAGAAAATAGGAGGAGCAAAAGCTGAAAGCTTGTCAGTTGAGATAAAGTGAGTATAGTAAGCAAAGGAAAGCTGTATGTGCAAGCAAAGCAAAAAGAAGAATTCATCTGCTGTTTCCCATCAGCAGGCAGATGATTAGCTACTTACTGGAAAGCAGTGTCTCAGCACACATAATGGTTACTTGGGAAGACAAATGCCATAACCACAAACATCACCCTTCCTCCTCCTTTCTCTGAGCTTTTGTTGCTGAGGACGGCATCAGATGGTGTGGAATTTCCCTTTCATCAGCTTGGGTCAGCTGTCCTGGCTGTGTCCCCTCCCAAATTCTTGTACACCCCCAGCCTACTCGCTGGGGAAGGGCATGTGGGAAAAACCAGAAAACCTCTATGCTGTGCAAGCACTGTTCAGCAGTAGCAAAACCACTGGTGTGTTATCAACAGTGTTTTGGTCACAAAGCCAACTTACACTAGTTTAGTCCAACATTTACATTAATACAGACATACTGTATTTGGATAACTTGCAGTTCAGAGCACGTTTATGGTTGATTAAGAAAATGCATAGTGCCCAAAATATGCTGTAAAGATTAAAAAAAATAAGTCAAATACATTCCAGGCATTGAAAGAAATATTCTAATTTGCAAGACAACTTAATTAATTATGAAACTGAAGGATATAACTCCTTATTTTCTTCACAAACACACTACTTGCTCTTTCTTCTACAGATCTCCACCTCTTTAGGAACCTTGCTGGTAACATTCATGCCTTGATAGCCACAGGAACCCTATGTGATACAGGAATTACAGCAAAAGCTAATGCTTGAGAAACAGCTTTCATAATTTAGACAATGCTGTTAGTGGTTGAGTTTTTTGTCTGTTAAGGAATAGTCTCTTGCAAAGCTGGTATTGCGCCAACACTAATCAGCTTAAACAAAATGTGCATGTCCAATATGAAATTTGAAATTATCTAAGAAATAGAAAATAAACAGTTCAGAGTAAAAAATAAGAGCCATTAATAGCACAGCAGTTCATACATTAATGACTGGTTATTTGCAAAGCTGAAATGGGAAATCACTTTTGAAGACACAAAACAACTGTTAGAGCTATGAACTGTATTTTTATGTATAATAAACACCTAGCATCAAGTTAAGAGAGGGATATGAGTTGTGATGAAAGACATTCAGGACTTCGGAAACTCTCTAAACATTATTTTTTCAACCCTAGACTCTAGTGTCTAATAGAACGTTACAAAGTTGAAAGTGAAAGGTATTGAAATACCAGGAATGATTCCTACAGCTAAGTGTATGTTATACTGCATTTATAATTATTTCACTTGTAATCTTTTGTTTCTCACTGTTAGCTGATTGTTGACCTTCCCTCTGGTTAAATTACCCTTTTTACTTTCTCACTAAGATTGTGTGGCTTTGAACAACAACATGCATCTAGAGGAAACTAACATAGAAAAGCATTGACTCCCAGCTATGGTCAAAATCATGTTCCGTTTTTGAGGAATATTAAAAGATGCATCTCAGGATGAATTTACAAAATCGCAGGTCTGGAATCTGTTTCTTGCCAGGGTGAAAAGATGGTGATCACGCATCTCCTTTTTGTAAGGAACTTCCCTAATTTCCTTAATTTGTCTCATAAATAAAGGGTGAACTGAACTGATTTAGCAGCCCTTTATGGAGTAGCATAATTTGATTAATGGATTATGGAGTAGCATAAGTTGTTTAAATTTTTTTTGAGTAAAGAATTCAGGTTGATGAAACCTATTTTCTAATAAAAACTAACTATAATTCCCAAAAAGCAGAGAGTCAAACAAACAAAGGGTTTTTTCTTTTTTTTTTTTTTTCTGTCATCTAGAATGGCAAAAGACCATTAAAAGAAGGGGTTTGAAATATTATACTAGGTAGACAAATACATTGGATGATCAGAGCTCAGGATGTGGTACTCAAAACTATTTGCAACTTTAGAACTTCAAAGGTTTAATGAAAATTCCTCAAAATAACTTGCTTAGTTTTACACAGAAGGCAAGAAAAGAAGAAAGTTTAGCCCAGTCTACTCACCCTCAGTACCTAAGCACTGAGTTACCCTTCAGTATCCCATCAATATGTACATGTAAATCAATGTCAGTTAGTTGCACCATTAGCAGATATTTTGAATTTGGCTCACTGAGTTGGGTTACTGAAGCATACAGCTAGAAATATTTTAATCAGCTTTACTCCCATATGCCACTGATTTCTTCAGAGTCTATAACCATGTTACATAGCTTCTGGGTATGCTGATTTATCCATCTTTGCTAAAATTTTATCCATGTGTCTGGTGGCATTGCATACAAAAATAAAAATGCTTCTTCTAGAAACACCCATCCTAGCTTACTGTACTACAAAAACTTACTAAATAATCACAACAGCAGCACTTCATGAGTGTTATAACAATTAATTAATTATAATTCATGGAGTACTTTTATTTCTTCAAAGTGATTATTATTCTTATCTACACTTAGTTAAGGACTCCCTAAGAAACAAACAACTATTATTTCAGTTAAAACTCAAGGTAAAATCTTACTTGAAGTTATAAGAATTTTTGAGTTTTAGTTAGTAAGTACCAATACAATTTGTACAGTATATAACATTTAGGAAAGCAACCAAACTGCAAATGCAACTGAGTTTGGTCTCCACTAATATTCTTGTATTAATATGCTAAGACTTTAAAAACATTATATCCATGTTTTACACGAATTTAACAATATAAACTATTCAAACAAGGAAATGAATAAACATTTACTTATCTACGGTTCAGACAAGATAAAGGAGCAGAGCAATTAATGAACTGCTTTATCCTGCTACTTAATAATACACTGCATTTTGCAGAGAAAGAGGAATCCCCTTGTCATAATAAAAGCCCTGTGGTATGTCTTAAGATACAAATATATAAACTGGATAAATAAATTTAGGACTGAAACAAGAAAACAGTCTCTAGCAATTTCTGCAGTGAGATTCTAAAATAACCTTTAAATCAGGTGGTGACAAGTACTGGACTTCAGTAAACCTATGAAAGGGATTGCTAACATGATACAACAGAGGACTGGGACTCTGAGTTCTGTGCCTATATGGGTGATGCTCCTGTTTGAAATATATTTCCTGCAGTACCTTTGAGAATTGCCTAACCATCATGTGTCTTAGGTTTTCTGTAACTAAAGAAGGACAATTATCCCTGTTCCAATGGAGAAATGAACATTTGCCTGTTAGTTTTAGAGGCAGTACAAAGATGAGAAATGGACAAATCAATGTAATATTAGAACCTCTCAGTGTTTCAATTACAATTAAAAAAAAAAAAAAAAAGTTGAAAGTTTGTTTGGGAATCAGATTAGCTCCTGACTTCCCCCTTCAGAACAACTCATCTAGCAAACTGAGGAGAGAAGAGGGACAGACTCATAGTTTAGGTTTGCTCTTCCAGACATACCTAAACTTTTCCAAGAGAAAAGAACTGATGGTTCAGGTTCAGTTCCTTTCAATAGGTATGCATTTTTGGGGGAGGAAATATTTCCAAAAAGGACCTTATATCTTCTTTCTTAGTGTGCTCTAATCCATTGAATAAAATCCCTGAATAGCTGCCATACATTCCCATTATGATCTTTCTAGCTTTGTTTCTTCAAAAAGTAGCAAAGCAAGCATTGTCTTGTCATTACCCATGGTCAGTTGATTAAGGCACTTTCCTAGAATTAGGAGATGTGAGTCGATTTCTGTTAGGCCAGATAGAGTCCAGAACACTTTGGTTAGAAATCTATGCAAATATGAATAGCTGCTGCCACCTCTGTAGTCCTTTGCACTTGTCTGTTTGTCCATGATAATCTAATTCACAGTAAAGCTTTGAGTGAGAGAGAAGCTATCACCTCCGTAACAGTTCCTGAGCATATATTAGAAAGTAGTTAGTGGGAACGTAGCTAAGGTGACGTTCTGCTTGTCATGTATTCATTGTGGTAGTAGTAAAACCTTGATTATGTTTTGGTGAGAAAGAGAGGAAATAATATTGTCCCAGTTATGTTCATGTGTTGTTGTGTCAAGTTGTAGTTGCTTAGGATGGCGGCATCCTTTGTTCCAACGTTAAAACACAATCCTCACCTTTAAAAAGGAATGCACTACTGCCTCTTAAATATTAGATATTAAGGCATTATTTAAAACATTCTTGATAATATGGTATGGTTTTACACTCGGTTGTGTTTGAAGGTAACCGACAGAACTTTAACTTGGAGTATTAAGGAAATATTTTATGTACAACTCTCTTACTACAATTTCAGATCTACAAATATGTGTCATTTGAGACCAGATTTTTGGTTGTAATATGTGTCTTTCTTTTTCTCTGTTGAACTGAAACATAGTTTTGGTGGTTTTGTTCATTTCTGAAAGCAAAAAATGGTAACACAAAAAGGAAAGTAAATGAACAGATTATCTAAGCAGTCATATGGTTTTGGTTTATTTTTTCTTCTGATTTCAACACACGGACAAACTGCTGTCACCAAGTGCCAAGCTGCCCGATCATGGGGCTGACTTGCTGTTACATTTTTCATGTGTCATGGTAGGCATCTTCTTGCATCAACTTCAGATGTCAGCAACAATGAGAGCCCTTGCTTTTTCTGGAATTATAAAGTTGGAAATGACCATCTGCTCAGCCTTCTGTTATCTGAATTCTTCCCTAGAAATAGCTTTCAAGAATATATTAAGAACTGCAAAGAAAGAGATAATGCGTAAGATGTTGGTAATATAATTTTAACCCTTTCTTTTCACTTCATGAGGCATATTTTTCTTAGAGACACTGAAACAATGAAAACCAAAAGGAAATTTATGTAGTTCACAATAATTTGATTTATAGCATTGAGTTATTTAACACTGCAATTCTTTACCTTATAATTAAATGTTTTCTGTATAATTTTAATGTTATTAGGATGATATTTCCAATATTTAAGATTCTTTTGATGTTCTGTTCACATAAAAAGTTTGGAAAGTGTGTATTCAGCACTAATTTGTGCCAGAATAAGGTATCTAGTGCTAGAACACCGCCAAAATAACAAGAGAGTAAATATTGTCTATGTAGAGTCTAATTTGGAAGAAGGAATGCGTATGGGGTTTTTCTCATGAAAATTACTGTGCATAAAGGATTTTCTCTTCTTTCTTAACAAAAGATCCACTCTACAACTGCTTAACGCTGAGCTCATATACAGAATTTTTTACTCACAGTGTGGGCTGTATTCCCAGTTACCTGATTCAGCAATGACAACTTGATACTGAAGTTATCTACTAATGTATAGAACACTGGGGTCCCAAATGTGGATGATGCCAAATATGAAGTTAACTTTGAAAGCCAGCAAATCCCTTCCTATTTTACTATAATTGCAGTAAGTATAATGACAACTTTATTTTAATGTTTAGTATTTATACAGATAGAAATCTGATAGATATCTTATTTAAATGGGGTCTCACTGAAGAAAAATAAAGTCAGTGGAAACGTTCTCATTGTCTTGAATGAATTGTAGATCAGGATTTCCCATTATTAGCCCCTCACTGCTTGAGAAGCATGAAATATCATAGGCATAGGCCATCGCCCATAGGCTACGGGGTTTTTCAATATGGTCTTAGTGCAATAGTTTCTAACACTGTCAATTTTTTGCCCATTTTCTTTCTTATGAAAGCTATTCTTACTTGGAAAAGAAAAAAAGTGTAATTACATTTTCCATAGAACAGAATTAATTTGAAATGCAGTGTCACAACTTAACAATTCATCTTGTAACATTATGTTCATGTGATGGAAGCTTTTAAAAAATCATACAACAGCTCAATGTTATTTGGAGCATCTATTGTTCTCCTTTGTTTTTCAAACTGGAACAAGAAAACTGGAGAGGTTTCCATAGTTTGTTTCATTAACAAGACAGATGTGGCTGGTACTGTGCCAGCACAGTTTTATTCTCACTTGATGACAGAGTATTAAAAGCTATAATCAAGAAAAAAAACACTCAGTATTCAGTGTTTGGCATTTTTATATTATTTTAATACAATTTTGGAAAGCATACCCTGTAAACTTTACTAAAAAATTACACAATAGGTAGTATTGTTGATATTGTAATTTTTTGAAAGTAATCACTAATTCCTTTCCTGACTCAAGAAATAAACTAGTTCAGTAACCTGAAAAATGAAGATTTTTGAGTAATTTAATACTAGCATTAACATATTTCTGAAAAACCCCACCCACAGAAAGGCTTTAATTATTTTCAATATCTGAAGCAGTATGAAACATGAACAGTGAAGTTCAGAGGGCTTTACTTCAGAAAAGAGCAGATCTTCAGTTAAAAATTACATTATATTAATAATTATCTAAATAACAGAATTGGTATAATTCTAAATTTTATTATTATTATTTATTATTACTGTTACTATTTTAAAAGCTGCTCAGAACACAACAGTCTTCTTTCTTCCTAATTCTCTAGTCCCAGATTCAACAAATGCCACCCAAATAAAACTTTCCCAGAATATTTTGAAAACTGAACACTTGGACACTCCTGCAAGTGTTTCCCTGCAGTACAGCCAAGTAAGGATGGAAATCAGATTCCTAACTAATTACTCTAGCTATTTGGCTACACAGGATGAGGAATAACTTTTTTAACACTTCTCTTTTTTTTTTAAATTCTTTATGAGAGGTCAAGCCCACTGTGACCTGATTGGAAGCAAAACGTCTATGTGGCTCTTGAAGTTTAAATCTATACTCCAGTACTTTATTACATGCTTGGGAGTCTTCAGTCATACTGACAGTCATTGGAGAAAATGACTGTCTCTGCTGACCTCTATGGACCATTACTCCACCGATCCCATACGGATGAAATAGAGATTACAGTAAGGTTAATCAAAAAAGGACTTATTTTCCTTGTGCAACTGCATAACTTTTTCTGCTTCTCTTTGGCTGGAATTCTCAGCTTTCATAGTCAATATCCTCCTTGAAAGTTTAGCTCATTTAATCTTTCCTATGCCACCATGCCCCTTCTTTTTCCTTCTCAAGTTGGAAAAAAATAATAAATTAGGTCTTAATGAGAATAAAAGTTGTATCTCCATTGCTGTGTAAAGGTCGAAGTTGTTATGCTGGGTAGCAGCTGTAGCATTTACCTTGTTGGTATCTGATTAACTATGCTTTGCTTCAAGAAGCTATGAAATTCTCTTTCCTTTCTGTGGTGGTTATTGGGTATTCTTTAGTGAGGAATGCATCATTCGCTGAACCTTACTTTTTACTTCAGGATGCACATTAAAATATGCAAAAATATTAAACAGTTGTTATATGTAGAGGATTTTTTTCTGGCTTTAGACAGACCAGACATAACAGCAATCAAACACTCTTGAGTGTGATAGGTATAAGGTGACAAATTCTCAACCTGTTTCTCTCAGATAAACTCAAGTGATGTTCATAGCATATGTAACTTGTTTCAGATACAGCTATTGCCCACTTTAAGTTATTTAAAGCATAGTCACATAAAATGTATGATCAAGATAAGTGCAATACACTGTCAATTTTGGATCAGCAGGATGCATTTTCTAGGATAAATCTTATAATTTTTTGCCTGTTCTTCATATCATAACATTTCAAATAACTAGGTTTTGTCTTTAACAACTTCAGATACCCATAAATATTAAGTAAGTTACCACGGTTATAGCTCTGGATCAGCAAACCTAATGGTATAGAAAAGCATGCATCTGTTCCTAAAATTCCTGAAAGAGTAATAAGATCAAAACATGCCCATTGTTTCAGGAGGCATCAAGTACATTTAATGTTAGACATGTAAAAATCTCAATTTGTTATCAAAGCAGAGTGATTTCAGACCCCATACTTCCGGCTACCATGTTTCTTTTCTGGTGGCTGGTTAAATATCTAGCAATCAAATCAAATCATTCTTTCTTATCATATCATCATCTTTAGCCTCTTGATGAATATATCACTCTCAGATACTCATAACCTACAGTCTTTTGCCAATAAGTTACATGCTAAGGAAAAATTTCGAAAACTGTTGACACAAATTGTGGAGAAAAGTAACACAAAATTTCACTATGTGCAGGAGAAAATAATCTCTCTCAGATAATCTTTCTGACTATCTCTAGACATTTAGTACACTTTTAATTAAAGAGTAAGAATGATTATCACCTCAAATAAAACAATGACTGTGGTGGGTTGTAACCATCATCTTATCAGCTTTAATTATCTCAGTGCTTCACACTTATCATCTCCTGACACTGACATATCCTTCTTGAGCTGTGCATATCAACAGAAATGTTATGCTTTTTTATACTGTTCTGTTACTCTCAGCCACAGCAGCTGTTTCTGTTTCCTCAGTGCTATGTATCTTTATATTCCAAAATGAATGAAACATTTATGAAGTTTCTTTCTGGCCACTGAGATACTTGAAATGAATAGCTCCTCTTTAATTTTCAGTGAAACACATTATCCTGGTGTCATGAATTGTATTAAAATCATGGAGGTACCAACAAGCAAATGATTTCTGTATTAGTGATAATAATAGATTAATTAGATGTCCCCAAACGCTGTAAAATTTATTGCATTAAGTTGGTCCTAGACTTTAACTTAAATGCGATGTTCATTTTATTTTTAGATTGCATAACAATCACTTTAAAATACAGTATAAAAAAAGTTTGTAGCATAATTCCCTTTAAAAATCAAAAGTGGAAATTGTTAATTGGAGAATGACAAAGCTTGATATTCCTGTGATTTTCTTCTTTTTCTTTTTTTTTTTCTTTTAAACATATTAGTAAAGAATTTTCTGTTTCACTGGAACAGTTTCAACTTCCAAAGTAAATATTTTGAGTCATGAAAACTCCCTGTATACAATTGTGCGCACATAAATTAAGCTAAACTAAACCAAACTCTATCAATTTGAAGTCTGCTCTGTCTGGCCTCCATCTCGAGAGACCTTCAGTTTTCTTGCTCTCTTTGGGGACATCATATTAGATTGAATGGGCCCATAAAAGGAATTTAATTATCAATGATGATCAGGGAGTATAAAAAAAAAATCACCATATTTATATTTTTGTGAGAATGTAGTTTGCTATCTCCAAAATGTGTTATAGTGAGTGTAAGAAATTGTCTTGTTTGTGGATCTATACTTGTAGAATACAATGTTGTTCTGTTCAGAAATAGTTCGACTGTGTTGGCGGTTAGCCCAGGAGATGATGGCTAATTTACCCAGAGAACACTGGGAGGGCAGCTGGGGAGTGTTAAGATTAGCAGCCAATAAAAAAATGTAGAAAATCAGCTCTTTATAGTGCCAAAGAGAAACTCAATATGAACAGAAGACAGCGAAGAAGGGAAATGTTGTTCTAGGCAAAAACTGCGTACTTCTCCTATCCTCACTCCAATTTTGTCGTTTTAGGTTAGTAAAAAAAAAAAACCTAAAAAAAAACCCTAAAGCCTACTTTCTTTAGGAAAAACCTATCTTAAATTATACAAGCCCACCTGTCAAGTAAACCCACATGATGTAATACTTTGAATGTCAAGTCTCAGATCAGGAAATTTCAAAGAAAAAAGGGAATTGAAACATAGATGTTGGACAGTAAAAATGACATCCACAGTACCCTGAATTTTCCGCACCCTGAATCCAAACTTGCCATGTGTAAGCTTTGTAATGCAAGATTCTACAATGTCAAATGAGCAAAAGTTTGGTTCTCAAGAATACAATTTTTCTCAATGGTTATGTCATGGTTTACCCCCAGCCAGCAACTAAGCACCACGCAGCTGCTCACTCACTTCTCCCCCTCCCAGTGGGATGGGAGAGAGAATCGTGAAAAGAAGTAAACCTTGTGGGTTGAGATAAGAACAGTTTAATAGAATATAAAAAGGAGAAACTAATAATGATAACAATAACACTAATAAAATGACAACAGTAATAATAAAAGGATTGGAATGTACAAATGACGTGCAGTGCAATTGCTCACCACCTGCTGATTGACGCCCAGTTAGTCCCTGAGCGGCAATTCCCCCTCCCCTTCTCCTCCCAGTTTATATACTGGGCATGACGTCCCATGGTATGGAATACCCCTTTGGCCAGTTTGGCTCCGCTGTCCTGGCTGTTTCCCCTTCCCAACTTCTTGTGCCCCTCCAGCTTTCTCGCTGGCTGGGCATCAGAAGCTGAAAAATCCTTGACTTGGTCTAACCACTACTTAGCAACAACTGAAAACATCAGTGTTATCAACACTCTTCTCATACTGAACCCAAAACATAGCACTGTACCAGCTACTAGGAAGACAATTAACTCTGTCCCAGCCAAAACCAGGACGGGTTACTATCATATTTTTTCTTAACAGATAATCCTTTAGGATTCTTTAACTTAGCAGTGTCAGGAAGGTCACTTCTGTTTCTGCTACTGATATTATGTCAGATGTGTTACTGAGTCAGTGCTCTTAGAGCTACCTCATGCAGAAACATCAGAATTAATTGCATAATCAATACTACTCCAGGTGAGCATTCACCTGTAAACAAGAATATTAGGTATTTACTTTGTGTGCAGGCTTAAGTTGGTTATTGACTTGCTTTAAGGTTTAGTAGGAGGTCAGTGACTTAGGGGTTAATTCATAAAAAAGTAGCTGTAAGGTTACAGTTTTCCTATGCCTGTGGGGAGACTAAGAAAAAAATTGGTGAGTATATGCAAGCTTTTAATTACTTTTAAGAAGGTATATAGCAGCATGACACATGCTGTGAGATGTCACATGAAGATTGTTACATTTATGAAAGAAATCCAATTACTATTACGTATTAAAACCATGTTCAGACAATTTCGCTACAATCTGATATTAATAACAACATGGCTTTGAATAAACCCAGAATGGCTCAGATCAGAAACAGTTTGAGGAGTCCTTAGCAAGCTTGAAATCTGAAATAACCCCAAATATTATATAGTACTTATTATATCTGTTTCATAACTGGATTAAAAAGATGTATTTATTATAGAATAAGAAGCTAGGCAGGGGTACAGTTACAATCAAAAGTTTTATGTTTTTAAATTATATGTCATTGTTTTGAACAGTATGCTATACAGTTTAGGAAACGGTATTCCCCTTTAGAAAGGGTAACGTAATAAGAATGGTGGAAAAGCATTCAGGAGGTGAGCACTCTGTGTTTTTTCCTTTTGATATCTTTAGGATAATATCATACTATACTCACAACTCATTACCTCTTTTGTCGTTCCCTGGAAATTTAGGAAAATAGAATAAGAGAAGGTCAGAAATCTCAGCTACCACTTGAAGTGGTAATTCAGATGGTTTGGTTTTTTTAATCACATCTGTGTCTGTAGGCTTTGTTTAGCTACTCCAACCTTTATGAAGTGACAATTTAGGAATGGTAATTTCGTAATTGTGGACATCAGTGTCCCACATGACAGTATAGTCACATTTTTCTAGTTTAACTTCAGAGCACCATAGAAAACGACATTCTATTTTCCAAGAAAAAAGAACTTTAGGTATATCATAGGGCACTTTTATAAAACTATATGTATATTTCTACTATATTAGATGTCTTCCTTCAAACTTTGTTGAAGTAATTTTACATACCATTTCCCTCTTGAGTACCATCTTATGGTTACAACTTGCACAGCTCATTCTCTGTGTTTATTGTCTGATATTGTCTGATCGTTCTCTGATTTGGCAAGGACTGATGAGTTTTATGAATCTGGTAACAGTTTGGGAAATTTATTATCAAATCATCTAGTGAATGTTTCCACTTCCTTCAACATCAATTGTCCAGCCATAACTTATGAATCCAACACATTTTATTTCAGTTTTCACCATGGAAAGTTCATCTTGAAAAAGGCTGCTCATGTAGAAGTATTATAATACAAAAAAAGATGCTGTTAGGCCCTGTAAACTAACCTACCATATTTTTCTGCTGTAAGATGGTGTCAGTTTTGTTTCATGTGTCTTGCAGATTGCATGGGTAGGATCAGTTTGAAATCATGGAATTGATTCTGCATTTCTCCTTGTTGTTCCAATCATAGATGTTGAAGATGTGTTATATTTATGTGGGAGTAGAGAGAGCATTTAAATAGAAGTCCCCCTTGCAAGAGCTGGGACAGCAGTACACGTATTTTGACAGAAGGCTAAAGTCATTATTTCCATAATATAAGCAAGAACAGGACATACAACACTTGGCATTCCAGCTCCCTGTGTCTTTCTCCCTTTCATTTTCCACTTGTCAAGTAGGCAATGAGAGCAAAGTAAGGCCAGTATTCCCCCAGGGTAAAAAATAATTATCTGCTCAGTTACTAAAAAGTAATACAGCTTTCCATTTTCACTGGTCTTTCCACCACTGCTGATTTATACTTCAAATTCTCTGACGACTCAGGGTCTCTCCTTTACTTGATTATCTTCTTCCTTTCTGTGTGCTTACTTTCTTTTTTTTTTCCTTAATAAGGAAAAGTACCAAATCTTAATCTTAACATTTTTTTCTCTCAGAATGCAATTCATCACAGTCTGAGACAGAACTGTGAGGTTCATTTTTGTAGGAGAACTGCCTTTCTTCACCTTTTTTCTCTTCTTTTCTACTCCTACTCTTATTCCTTTATTTCCCAGTTATTTTACTAATGTCTCCACCATTTATTCTAATATTTACACATAAAACTAACAATTTAAAACGTTATGGTTATTCTATAAATGTTTTGTGTTCTGCCTGTTCACAATACAAGCATGAATTTTAAAGAAGTATAGGATAGATACCATCATATGATAGTGGGACATGGCTTGGAGTCCATTCTTCTTCACATGAGTGCTACAGAAGCCAGAAGAACTCTAGATGGACAGCAGCAGGAATCACAGTACACTAAATGACTAAACTCCAAATTATCAGCTGTTAAGACTTGTACCTTTTTATGCACTCAGATAAGTCTTGACTGATGAGGACACTGTTGTATAACCAGCTAAGATGATCATGCATATTTTTTTAAAAGATCTGTCCCTTGGAGTGATTGTACATCTTGTGTTTTAAGGGCACAAATCTTATTTAATTCATTTGTCACAGTAAGGGGAAACTTGAATCAATCAAACCTTAACATAGCAACACTAAGGTTGTAATCGATGATTAAATCTTGCTTTTTTATAACATTCAACCAAAAAGAAGGTTTTCTAATAAAAAAAGCATCGTAAAATTCTTTTTTCATGTCTTGGACAAGGCCTGATAGCACATCTTAAAGAAAAAAAAAAGATGTAGGTTTAATATTTTTCCAGTTAAAATGTGATTTTAGTCTAAACTTCTATATTTCATGTTTGCAAACTTAAAATAATGAAAGAGCATGAAAGAAATAAAAATTGGAGAAGATTACTATGGAGATGGGCTTCTATGCTTTACTGGAAATGCTGTGTGAGTACAGAAGGCAGAATACACCTTTGTTGCACATTATCAAGTAGGTTCTTCTGTCATGGCCTAGAATTCTTTTATGAAGGCTATTCCATGGCTGTCAGGAAAGTACATTCCAGTCTCAGTAACTTGTAAATAGAGAAAGTCTCTAGTTTTTACAGAGATTAGCTGCTGGTGACGTGTTCCTAGCTACTGAAGAGATTAAGGTGAGCTTCAGAGCTGTGTGCAGAACAAAAAAAGAGAAGGGGGTTTCTTTTGAGCTTAGGCACAGGCCAGCACAACTTTCAGAAGAGCACTGAAGAGGAATACTCCTACAAAAAGCCACTGTGCTTGTATTTCTTTCAGAACCTTTACTGAGACGATGTTTTGATGGATGAAGAACCTGAGACAGAGGTAAAAACCTGGAACTGACTGAAAGAATAATGTGAGTACTCACTCCTCTGGCACTTCTTCAAAACTGAATGTGAGCTGTCACTGCTGAAAGCTGTCTCGTTTTCCCAAGCCACCAGTTGTTTGAGATTAAATACTATGCTCTGGTCTCAAGCAGTAGTAGTATGCTTTTCTTCAGACCTTTCAATACTGGAAGATGTTAAAATTCTTTTAAAATCTTGTAAAAAAAAGACTTCAGAAGGAAAGAAAGTAGAGAGCAAGAAGGAGAGATGAATTCTAAGAGAACTGCAGATAGAATCATCCTGTATGTTCATGCTTTTGGCATCTAAAGTTGAACTTTAAAATGAAAAAAATCAATTCTCCCAGTAGATATCTGTCACGGTGTAGGTTGTATCACATATAGTCTAAGGCTGAATTCATGTTAAGTTGTTCAAGTTATAGCCATAACTATCATGATCATAATAATTATAATGATATCATCAAACTGCATAAAGTTATATGTTTATGTTATCCAAGAAAAACAAAATACTTCATGAAAAAAGTGGAGAAAGCATTCTCTGCCAATCAATAAAGATATCAATAACTACCGTTATACCTATTGTATTTTACACTGATGAAGTTTCTGAGTTACTGATGTTATATTGGCAGATAAAAGACAGCAAGCCAAAGGAGACTATTGTAAAAGTGTTTATAGCAGTATTTCTAAGAATGAAGCAGAACTTATTTTTACATTAGGAAATGTGAAGATACAAAAAAAGTGGCTCCTACAGAACAAAAAAGGAGTGTATCATAGTAACATCTACAATCTTGTTAAATAGGTAATATATTTACAACTAGTAAATATTTCATTCTAATTTTTGTCTGTAGTTCTACTGATGCATCCTGGTAGATTTTTTTTTTTTTTTTTTTCCCCAGTTGCCAGCCATGTTTAACTCTTCTTCAGAGGGAAGGGGGAGGCAGGGAAAGAAAATTATTTGAAATTTATTTCTGTACAGCCATTTATGCTTCAAACTGTGGAAATATTGAAATGCGTCTGATGTTTTGCACCTTCTTAAGAAGTGGAAAATGAGAGCAGCATTTGCTATCAGCTCATTGTATAGCTCTAATATTGCATAATGTAAACTAAAAATGTAATTCACTTGTCACCATTTGATCTTAAAACTATAAAAAAAAGTTTTTAACACTTTCCTTCAAAAAAAAGCCTTAGAATTATAGCAGCAATATAATTTTGTCAACCTTCGCTGACTGAAAATTGTATGATATGGTATAATCTTACTGGAGAGTAGATAAATGTTACTTATTTTTACATACCCAGTTAAATTTGTTAAATTTTTGTTTTCATGTCTTTTAAAGATAAAAAGGCATTAGCATTAGCATTCTCTGGAAGATTTTATAAGTTACATTTACTACATTAGTACTAACTCCCTCATGCTAAAGAAACTACTGCAAAGAAACCTTTGGTAAAAGTTAAGCACTCTGGTTAAGTGGCCCCAATCCCACCAAAGACTCTTTGTAGAGGTACCAAACTGAAGTGCACATATTTATGTTGAATGAGTACCCCTAAAATTGGCAACTGTTATCACCTGAGCTCCTTTTTAACAAGTGCTTGGAAATAAAAAATAGTATGTGCTTACAAACCCAAAGTAAAACAAACATAGGGAGAAAAGAACTATAAAGATACTATGAACCCTAATAAACCATAACAGAATCATTTGGTTATGTTAATTGGGTTGTAACTACTTAATAAAAAAATACCACCTGGTAACAACTGGTAGTTTGTTAATATCGCATCACTTTTTCCAGAAAAGTGAGAGGGCAAATTATGTATTTTTTTATGTTTATATAATTATCACAACATTGTTTGTTATGTCATTGTTATGAAAACATATAATTTTTATTTGTTTATACCAAAACTAGCTGTGAATTTTAACAAATACAAATCCTGGAACCCGGTAAACTTCTGGATCTTCATGCTCTCATGTAGCAGAATTTCTTGCCATAAAAGCTTATGGCTAAAAGAATCTTTATATTTGAAATGAAAGAAGACCTGAATATAGAGATTAAAAACACTCATTTTGGTGTTACCACAGTGAGATCAGCAAATAAAGTCTGTTAGTCTGGTTTAAGTCTTCTCTGTGACTAAAGGGAGATTCTTTATTTGTATTAGATGAAAAGGATTTGGACCATGAAATTACAGATTACAGGTAATTTCTCACCTTCAATTATTTCCGATTTTTTTGTGTTAAAATGTTTGTTAGACTTAGAATGTGCAAATGAGGAAGAAAACTGAATAATGTATTCAGTTATAGAATCATAGAATAATTTAGGTTGAAAGGGACCTGCAGAGGTCATCAAGTCCAAACTCCAGCTCAGAGCAGTTGAACTAGATCAGGTTGCTCAGGGACCTTTCTGGTTGTGCCTTGAACACCTCTGATGATGAGTATTTCACAACTTCCCTAGATAACTTGTTCTAGTGTTTGACCACCCTCACAGTGGAATTTTTTTCCCCTTAATCATAATTTCCCATGGACTTGTGTCCATTGTCTTTCATCCTATCACTAGGCACTCTCGGGAAGAAGAGTCTGGCTCCATTTCTTTATATAGTCCCATTAGGAAATTGAGGAAAGCAATAAAGTGTCCCTTTAACTTTCTCTTCTTAAGGCTCAGCAAACCCAAGTCTCTCAGACTCTCCTCATATGTCATCTTCTTTAGCCCCATGACTCTCTTGGTGGTCCTCCACTGGTCTCACTTATGTCAGTGTTATTATATCAATGTCCTTCCTAAAGTGGGGAGCCCATAAATGCACACAGGACTCCAGATGTGGTCTCCCACATGCCAAAGAGAGAGGAAGAATCATTTAGTCGGACCATTTAGCCAGATCATTTAGTGGGACCTGTTGGCTACACTAGTGCTAATGCAAACAAACATGCCTGTGATTCTCTTTGCTGCAAGGGCACACTGCCAACTCATGTTGAATTCTTGTCCACTAGAATCCCAAGGTCCTTTTCTGCAAAGCTGATTTCTAGCAAGCCAATGCTGCTGCATGAGGATATTTCATTCCATACACAAAACTTTTTATGTACCTTTTTGGAAGTTCATGAGTTTTGTCTTAGGCCATTTTTCCACCCTTTTGAAGACCCTCTGGCTGGGTCTTCCAGTTTCTTGATGATTCCTCCATCCCATTGGCCAGGCCACTAAAAAAAAATAAAAAAAAGAATTTTAAAAAATTAAACTGTGTCTGCTCCAGTATGAATCCCTGACGGATACTACAGACAATGGGCAATTAGTTGGATTTTGAACCATCAATCAAACCCCTCTGATTCTAGCAGTCCAGCTGATTCCCACCCATCTTCTCAACTTCTCCACTTTATCCATAAGGTTATTCTGGGGGAACATGTCAAAGGACTTGCTACAGTAAAAATGTAGAACAGCCACTGCTTCCTCTCCAGGTACTGAGACAGTTTTCCTGTTTTAGAAGATAATCATATTAGTCATAAATAATTTGTACTTCATAAATATAGTCTGTCTATTTGCAATCAATTTCTTGCCCTTCACATGCTTGGAAATGGCTTTCAACATAATTTGCTCCACAGTCTTCCAAGGGACTGAGGTTAGACTGGTAAGCCTGTAGTTCCCAAGACCCTCCTTCTTCCTTTTTCTGAAAATAAATGTGATATTTGTTATCTTTCTGTCATCAAGTATCTCCCTTAATCACCATGATCTTTTGAAGATGATAGAGGCCCCATAATGACTTCAATCACCTTCTGTAGCACCCCTTGATGTATCCCGCCTGGACTTATGTACACCCACTTATAAGTGCTCCCTAACTCTATCTTCCTCCACTGTGGGCAATGCTTCACTCCCACTAGACTCTGCTAGTAGTGTCAGAGGAGGCCTGAAAGCAAATTTTATGGATAAAAAAAAGGCAAAGAAGTAATTAAGTATGTTGATCACTCCATGTTCTTTGTCACTAGCTTTCCTGCCCCATTGAACAGTAAGCCTCAGTTTTGATGTGGATTTCCTTTTTCTGCCAATATCCTTACAGAAGTCCTTCCAATCGCCTTTTATGTCCCTCAGTAATTTCAGCTCCAGTTAATTTTTGGAATATTGAGAGCCTTTCCCACCATCTTGTTCCCTAGGATACTTCCTCATTGTTATCTACATCTTCTCTTCAGGTTGTTTTAAAGCCCTTCTCACTAGATTAGCAAGCCTGCTAGCAAAGATGCTCTTTTCCCACTTTTTCAGATGGAATATGTCCCCACGCAGCAGTTCTACTTCCTCAGAAGAGCCAAAGCCCCGTGACATCACCTGCACAGTCAGGTGCTGACCTGCAAGATGCATCCGCTCCTACCTAGCTAGTCTTTCTCCCTCACTGGCAGGACTGAAGAGAACATTGCCTTGGCCCCTACACCCTTATCCTAGCTTCCAGAGCTCTGCAGCCACTATTGATGTGTTTAAGGTCATCTTTTGCAGTATCGTTGATGTCCACTGGATGAACGTGTTGTGTAAGAGAATTAGAAAAGCCTTAATATTCTCTCCAAAAAATCCTGGATCTGAGACCCTAGCAAGCAACTAGTCTGGTTGACTAATGAGTGACACCATTATCCACAGGATGGAGTCTTCAACGTCTGCGACACAACTTTTCCTCTTAGGGGGACAATTGCTTTAGGCTCAGCTGGCTGTGATGCCCTTGCTGAGTGCCTTGTTCCTCTTTACCTCTTCCCAGAGCACTTTATCTGTTCTGTAATTGCAGATTAGCACAGCAAATTTCCAGCTTTCCCCATTTTGGGATGGAGACATTCCCCCCTCTTCTAAGTGCAGTCACTTTTTGTCCTTTCTTCCTTGCATCATGGAGCTCGAATTCTTGCCTCTGCAAGGTCTGTGTGAAAAACCTTGCGAATCTCTTGTTCAGCCCCCTTGGTGGTACGCAGTCAGCTTAACACTCTTCGCAGCTCCTTCACTTGGTAGCTCAGTGCCCACACCACAGTTCACATCCCACTAGTGACTGACCAGCCCCAGAGGGAGGCACCTTCCCTCCCTGCAGCCCAAGGCCTAGATAGTGATGTCCCTCTGGACTGAAGCTTCTGATATGCCAGTAGATGTTTCAGCTTCTGTTGGAGACCATGCCCTCTGGCACATCAACACCATCATTGCACAGTCTCAAATAGTTCTGTGCTGCCTCGAGCAGACCTTCTGGGGCCTCTTTGTGCTCTACTGATATTGCTGTTTTGACAGTTGCCGCACCTCTGGTACCTGCCTCTTTTTGCTGTATTTATTATTTTTAATATTACTAGTCACTGAATCCAAGCAGTCAGTACTAGGACTCTTTTCAGTAACTTAAGAAGTCTTTTTCATTAGCGTAGGGGTAGATGAGGAGTGTAGGATAGCAGGGGTAAACACATAAGGAGGTTCCATGGGATAAAGACAGTAAGATGGCAGGAAGGAAATTCAATGTATTTCTTAGACAATCTGAAATCAAAGTCTGTCAAGACATGGAACATTTTATTCCCTTGAACTTTAAGATTATTTTGCAGTAACTGGAGATTAATTTTGCTTCCCACTTCACTTTCTTTTTCTTCTCCTTTCCCTTGGTCTGTTTAAATCAATTTGATTATTTTTTTTTTTTCCACAATAGAGGTTAGTATAATTATGGTAGTTCTTTTTACATATCAAAGGCAATTTGTATTATTCACAAACTTACAAACCAGGCTTAATTTGCAAATCTAAGCAAACTTTTTTTTTTTTTCCCCCCCAGAAATATGCTGGGTCTTAAACTGGAATTATATATTCAGGTAGTTAGAATGACACTTGAAATTCAGTTTTGCAAATACGAAATGGAAGTAAAAAAGAGACAGAACTTTTCCAGGCATAAATTTCACCTGCAAAAAAAGATGCTGTGGCTTGTAAAAAGCATACATCAGTACTCTGTAAGGAGTCAGATTTTTTGAAGCTGTTGTTTGGGGTTTTCTTTTCCTTTTTTTCTTGTTTTCCTGTTTTAGAAGGAAGTTAATGATGTTAGCAACCAAATTTAAATTCAAATGTATTTATCATCATGAAAGATATATCTTTTTGTTTTCCTTGCTTTATTGCTCTGTTTGTCATATCTAGAATTTCTAGCATTAACTCTTCACCTTGTCTTAAAATGCTGATCTACCTTACTCATAATGCTGCTTTATACTGTACAAAAAAATAACAAGCTTTCATTCCATATATTTTGAATCATAACAGTTGCTTGTGCTGTAGCAATAAGTGATAACCTTCAGCAATATATATATATATATATATGTAACATTTTTATGCATATTTTTATTTCTGTGAGCAGGGAAGATTGATTAAAATATGGGAATAGGAAAAAAGCTGGATTTACCTAAAACTTAACAAATAGCATAGGTTTCGTTCCAATTATAAGGCTAGGTTCACTGTGTGTAAGTTCATGAATAGTCTGAGCCCAGAAATTTTTTATGAGACTTTCAACCAGAGATTTAACTTGTGTTTGAAAGAAAGGGTATGTATTAGATTAGATTGAAACCCTCTGCATTTGGCAGAGGCAGAGGGAAACAAAATCCAGGCTATGTGAATAATTAGGAAAAGAAGAGGCAGCTTTATAACAGTGTTTCTTTTTCCTCAGTCCCACATAAAGTCTTTCACATCGATTTCTTACATTCTTATCCTGAAGCAGGAAGAGCATGCTCAAAAATCTCATCAGCCTGACAATGTGAAAGAGTTTCTGAACAAACAAACATAGTAAAAACACAAAAGGAAGGAAGAATCATAGGGTGGCAGCAGCCTGACAGAATGACAAGCAGCACATTGTCTAAGGAATTAAGGTAAATTGGAAGTGATACACAGACAAAAGTCTTTGTTTAATGGTAACGAAGGGATGACTTACCTGCAAACTTGCTTTATTTCTGCTTTGCTCTACCCACATTTCCTCTTCTACTCTTGACAAAGTGTCCTTGTGATGGAACTTTATAAATTGAACTAGATGGAGCTCCCATTTCCCTGTATGATAGTTTCTTTGTGTAGAAATGTAGCAGTAGAGACCCTAGATATTATCAGACTGGTTCTTAGAAAAGTATTAGCTTTTCAACTTGAATCATACATGTCAAAACTCGCAAATAATTAGAGCACAAGATAAATGGAAACATGTGGGTAGGACTTATCTGATCAAATATAGAGGCCTCTTTATTTTTACTTTCAATAATTAGGCAATCTATGACACAAGTCATCTCATCCTAAGTTACATTCCTCAAATAAAGCAAATGAATCCTACTGTCCAAGTGTTAACTTTGTGGTATTGATTTTAAAAAAGAATCTAGACAACTTAGCTATAAACCCATATATTGTACAAGTGCTAAGTTATATGACGTGGATCCATGTTCCGATGCAGTATTTTAAAGTGTTTTCAAAACAGAAATCAACCTTTGAAGTAATATATCATCAGCACCTTGTCTTGCAACTTCAGCTGTCCACAGAATGAATATTATTAAAAAAAAATTAAAATTAGAGAAGTTAATATTGTGGTGATTACCCTAGGTGAATGCTTGCAAGTGACTCAGAGTTTAGATGTTATATGTAGTCGATAATATGTGCTACAAACAATTTTTTCTAACTAATTCCCTTCTACCATTTTCATAAGTTCTAGGGAAATAATTTTTAGATAAAATGCTATTTTTCTGCCAATTCAGAAGGTTAGCCAGCAACATAATTATCTGATTAATTATTGTTTTCTTTGTGAAAGAAGTCACCTTTGAGGATGAATTTGCTCAAAGATGAAAAGCTGTATATTTGACACACACTCTTGTTGCTTGCTGGTGGAGTGCCAAGGAATCTATTTTGGTCTTGTCTCACCAGCCCACTTTAATCACTATAAAAATCACTCAAAGGATCAGCCAATGCCTAGCTGACACAGGGCAAGTGCCTTGAAACAGATACAGAAAGTTCCAGCTAAAACACTACAAATAATTTGGTTTTATCTTTCTTGTGTTGCTGGTAAATGACAAAGTAATATTTACGATTATTGGGCTTTCAAGTAAATCAGAAAAAGCTTTTTTTTTTTTTAATGTCAAACCACTAAATATAAAATGCTTGATTGCTCTTATAGGAAACAATGCCTCTTGAAGTACTTACCATAAAGTGTTTCCTCACAGTCATAGAAGGTAGATCTTAATTAACCTTTCCAGTAACCTTGCCTTGTAGTTAATTAGATCTGTGAAAACCACACTAGCTTAATTCTGAATTCTAAACTTACAATGATCAAAATGGTGAAGATAAACCTCTTCTGGAGCTGACCTTGTAATTCAACATTGTATAGCTTTTATTAAGGTTACAAACTTTTAAAGAAACAATGCCTTCATACTATAGTTTTTTCTAAGTGTATTCAGGCAGTCATTATTTCTAGAGCAATTTGATAGCAGTTACCTCTTCCCTACTGTGACAGCTACCCTGAAAAAAATTAGGTCTGACACATATATATGTACATACATGTACACACACACAGACATATATATATGAACATATATACATTTGGCATACAGATATAGGAATAGTCTTTAGACAGTTTCCTAGATGGAAATACAAATTCTAATGATCACCTATACCATTACAATTAGAGGTAAAATACAACATTTAAATCTTTATACTGAACATGCAAAGCATGCCAAAACCCTGTGTTTGAGATTATGTGAACAGGAGCAAGTATTTACCCAAGAGCCAGTGAAGTCTCAAGACCAAGCCAGCAGATCCACCTGCAATCCAGAAACTAAAGTATTCTGATATACAACCAACTGCTAAGCATTTGTATTTTCTTTCCCATCATGGTCTAACTGCAACACCCCCAGGGAATTTGGGACTCACTCAATTAGCCTTCCCATGTCCATAAATGCTCATGTTTGTCTACTTGCTCTCCTTCTGCTCCATTCATCAAAAATTGCAGAAATCTAATTTGTTGCAAGAAAATGTAGCATTTTTAGGTGGAGATTTGTGGATGTGAGGGCAGTGTACACTCCTGAACAGCTCTTCTTCATCTTCATCAGGAAAATGTCAGCAAGCCATATGAAAGGATAACAACAAGAGAGCTGAAACTGGGGTACATTCTAATTTATTTAATTTAAATTAAACATTTAAAATGTACACGACCATTTATTTGTAATTCAGCAAAGAAGATGCAGGTTAATTTCTCTTTTTTTAATCTTCTCATGGCTATCTTCCTATTCCAAAGTTTAAAGCAGAGTATCTTACGAGATATTCATTGTTTCATGACAGAAATCCTCAGCAGTTTCTATATGCTCAGATAAGGCTGATCTGGCTTGGTCCACTAAATGGAAATATTTGGACTTCAGAATTTAAGTAAAAACTGAATGAGAATGTCAGTATAAATTTTGTATTTCATTCAACAAGGAGACTGTATAAAATGACCAGAATTGCATTTACGGAAGAGGAATTATAGTCATAGTGAGTTAAACTTGAATACAGTTAGGATATGACTGTGTTACATTTTGTTTCCATGGAAAATGACTCACTTTATCTCCAGGTCAAACTGTTTTCAGTGAAAGTATTAACATGACCAAACAAAACTGGTAGAATAGATAAATCAATATTTTTTATTTAAATTTTATTTTATATTTTCTTTCCTAAACTTAACTCTGTTAGAGGCCTATACTAATTTTCCCCATTTTGATCAGGGTGTTTTACATCAGTTCATGGTATTAGGTAATCTTATTTCATTTGCTGTCAATCAAATATCCCTCCCCCCCCCCCCAAAAAAAAAACTTTTCCCTATCCAATGCCTCATGAGTCTTTGAACAGTAGCCACACAAAGACTCACATGTCGTGAATTTATGCATATATTACATCTATATTGGTACTCTGGGCTAAAGTCAGGAACAGTGACAAATTGTCTCCCCAACAATGTTCTGCAGATTGCTCATAATGATAATTCTATCGAGAAATAAAACATCTTACACTGGTGGTAGCTAAATGAAATCCTCAGTGTATTTTATAAATATGTATCATCCACAATAAAAGCTTGGAGTGTTACAGATCAGTCATTACCAGTCTAGTCTAAAGTGGAATGAATTATTTACAATCCGCAATATAAGAACAAGCTCTTCAAAAATATTTTTTCAGCCTTACTGATGAAAAGGATTCAATTTCATGAGATCTCACAAGAAAATTCACGTCTGTCCCTTGCACAGTGTAAAAGATTCAGCTGAAGTTTGCCTCAAAATTTGCAGACTGCAGTGTTCACACATTCCATGCTGGGGCAAACCTTTATTAATGAGCAAAGATTTTCTTAATAAATATTAGGAAAATAATAGGTGTTGACTATATTATAATATTTTATTCAGACTTTCATAGAAGAATGCACTAAAAAAAACTCCAGCAATTCTCTGAAATATTTTCTTTATCTCCTGTAACATCTGCATGGGAGTATATGGTAGGAAAAACACAAAGTGTATCATCAGATTCTGATCCGGTAGAATGAGATTCTACATCCATAAATATCTACATCTATAAATATCTGTCATATAGGCTGGAGTTTGCATGCAGCTGTCTTTCATTTCTCTGCTACTGGGCTGTAAAATAATTGCGTAGTGTCCCAGGCTGTGTTTACATTTACCTGCTGGACATGCTGCAGTGAACAGGAGGGACTGGATCCTCAGGTAGCCCACGTCAGTCAGCTGGAAATACACTGAGTTTCTAGTCATGGAAGGCAGGAGAAAGAACAAGGAAGGGAGAAAGGAGCCTTCATCTTGATAAAAGCATTTGGTTTTATTAAAGGTTCATGCTAAGGTCACAGCTTGAAATTGCTACGCCAAGAACTCTTAGTAACTTTGGTATCAAGAAGATTTAGTGCTACGCTGACAAAATAAAGAAAGAGCGACTATAAACAAGCTACATCAAGAAAGAAAGGTAGACAAGTGGAACGGGGAGAAAAGGCTTCCATCTGAAAACATCCTCAAACTGAGTGACCATCTGACCTGTTCACAAAGATGTAGAGCAGGAAATTATTCATCCCCCAAACCCCGCCACCCCTCCACTCCCCCTGCCCCCGAAACTTCTCCATGCAAAGGACGGTACTACCCAATCTTTCTTTCCTGCTTTGAATAGAAGGAGTGTGTATCTGCCTCCTTCCACCTCCAGCTCGTAAGAAGAAGGATGGGATGGACAGCTTCTACATTTGTTATGCACTAATTTGCTTCAATAGAACAAGAATTCACGTGACCTCTCTTCTTTGATGAACTTATCAGCTTGGCATTTTTCTTATGATACTTTTAAACTGTGTGTTGTTGTTCATTTGTGACTGTAAATAAAATTCTCTGAAAAAAATGCATCTTGAATGCCAGCATGGCCATTCAGCACCCATTCCACACACTGGAAATCTCACTAAAAATTCACATTGTTGTGTTTAATACATGGAGATGCTAATAAATAGATTGATAAAAGAACAGGAAAATCAGTTCTCTACAGACTTCTGTTTTCATTACCAGGCTTCCCTCATGGGTTGGTGAGTGAACTATATTTTGTTTATTTTGTGCTGTTAATATTCCTTCTTTTTATCAGGGCCCAAAGAATGTTTGCAGTTTTAGAGTCATCTGAATAATTTTATAAAGAAAATTCATTTAGCTATTTGAGAATGGCCTGTAACACACACATTATTATTTTAATATATATGAGTTATTTTAAAATCTTAGTGAAAAGAAGCGGTCATATAGATCCTGCTTTCAAAATATAGGTTTAGCTAGTTAAAAAATGGGGCTTTGCGGGGATGGGGTGGGCAGGGTGTTTCCGTTTTGGTCAAATGACAATCTTCTAATCAAGCCACCCTGATGTTAATATGGATCTTTCCAAACATTTCATTTGGGTTTATGTCATCTTCTTAATACATTTACAGATAGGAAATATTATATATTGAAACAAGTATGCCATTGTGATCAATGAAATCTTGGTAGGGGAACAAAAACCTGTTTAATCGTGTTTAAAAAAAAACAGAAAATCAGGAATTATATCTTGAAAATGTAATAAAAGGAAATATTTTCTCATCCTAACACATGAAAGGGATATAATGGTGCACTAAGATCCATCATAGAAATTCCATGTTTTCCACCTGTCAACACTGAATATCATTATATGCAAGGAAATACCAAGCATAAACTATTGACATCTTTTCTGTTTGATAATTCTTAAATCTTTACTGTGTGATAGCATGGGAAATTTTGATGCAGCATGAAAGATAAAGTAGTAGTTGTCAAAAGTTTAAATTGTAGAAGTCAGCAACACCTCAAATGTCTTTGATAATTGACCCATTAGATATAGTCTTCCCTTGAGGTCTAAACATGTGTTAGGCTTTGCTGTGTGCTGTCTGGAAAGAATGTTTTATTGACTGGTTAGGAAAGCCACCGATGAGATCACAAGAGCTGTATGAAGCATTGTATGGACAATAGTAAGTATAATCTCCAATTCTGCTGAACTGCTGAACAGTATTGACCAAAAAAAAAAAAGGCAAAAATAAATAAATAAAAGACAGACAGAAAAGAAAACAAATCAGGCAAGCAGAAATAGCATTGCTCCAACAATCAACCATCACAACAAAGCAAGACAAGTCTCTTGGAAACAAATCAAAGCTGACGTGGAAAAATGAAAAACACAAACACATAGAAAAAAACATTCATAAGTTTGTTTGAGCACACTAGGGAGCCCTATGAAGTTTATAATTCACTTCAGTAAGGGTAGAATTAAAACTAGCGACAAGCTTATAGCTGTACTAAGACATTTCATTTGTTAACTGCCAGAATTTAAGTGCCATACTAATATTCAACTTAACTGCCCTCTTTTCCTGCCTGAGTTGCCTTTAGCAACTTAGAGGCAACATGTCTCCTGCTTTAGATATCTGACATCAGTAGAGGATTATCAGAGCAGTTACCAGAAATGTTGTCTAGGTTTCTCTTGCAGTCTTTTCCTAAAAAAGGCAGGCAACTGTCAAGCATCTGAAGAGTAATTGAGACCTAGTAATAGGACATCCTGAACACACAGCTAAGTCTGAACTTCTACTTCTCTGAAACTGATACACCTGACTAAAGCCCACACATTGGGCATCTCGGTCCTTAAGATCTTTCTCAAGAGGTGGGCACACAGTACAGTGAGGCTGAGTCTTTTCAAAATTACTGCATTTTGTCTTTTGGAATAACAGCTACAGCAGCTACAGATTACATGTCCACATAGTTCCTATCTTTCTGCAGGTGTCCTGGCTGTGGCGAAAAGAAGCAGCCCACTCTTAGTCATGGTGCCACTATGCCACAGTGCAGGTAGCAAATCCATATGGCACACAAAATCCAGATGGCATATAAAAAGCACGAACACTATAGCTTAGTGATTAGGATTTATATTAAGCATGTTCCTCTCCTACAACTCCTACAGTGGAGTTACTTGTACTGGGGGCAGGTGCTCAGGCGCTGGCAGTGGGGGGCTGCAGGGATGGCCTGTGAGGAGAGGCTGGGGTTGTCCTGGGCTGGATGCAGCTGTTTCCAGCTGTTTCCAATGGACCCACCGCAGGGCACAGGTGAGCCCAGCAGCCAAGATGGTGTCAGCTCAGGGAAAACATATTTAAGAAAGGGCAGAAGACACTGGAGAAAGGAGGAGGGGGAAAAAGTGAGAAACAGCAGAGGGAACGCCAAGATCAGAGAAGGAAGAGGAGGAGGTCCTCCATGTCGCCGGAGCAGATATCCCCCGCAGCCCATGGAGGACCACACGCTGGAGCAGTAGAAAGGTATGAGAGGAAAGGAGGGGCAGAGAGAAACCACTGTGTATTGACCATAGCCCACCCCGCTGCCCCCTCTTTTGTGCCACTCGTTGCCTCACTGCAGAGACTCAGCGTGACCTGTGGTGACAGCAGCAGTGGGAGGAGAGGAGCTGGGAGTGAAGGAGTAAAGCCGAGTCTGGGAATGGAAGGAGGAAATGTGTTGGTTTAGTGCTTGTCTTTTTGCTTCCTGCTACCTGAATCAGTGATTAAATATTGAACAGCCAATAAATTAAGTTAGTTTTGCCCAAGTTGAGGGGTTTTTGTCCAAGATTATCATTAGTAAGCAATCTCCTTGTCTTTATCTCAACCCATGTGCTTTGCCATTCCGGTTCTGCCTATTTTCTACCCCCAACCTGCTGAGGGGTGGGAGTGAGCAGGTGGCTGGGTGGGAACTCAGCTTTTCGTCAAGGGTAACCCACCACAAGCCAGTAAACACAAAACACCATTATTGACTTTTCACTGTGTTTTGTGGTAGATTTGTGCATTTAGTCTACTAGTGAGTACTACATTTTTTTTTTTTAAAGGTAGCAATAACTGAAAGACTTCCCCAGGGGGACAATAACACAGGTGACATGGTATTTAAACATGGTGGTTCCAATTCCAAAGTACCAAAATGTCCTGCATAGAGCTAGAAAAGTCCATGATATGGTGGATGAGCAATTGCCTGACTCCTTGGGCTCAAAGAGTTATAATAAATGGGGTTTCATCATGCTGGCATCCAGTCAGTCACCAGTGGGGTCCCCCAGAGCTCAATTTAGAGGGCCAGTGCTCTTTAATATTTTTATAAATGAGCTGGACACAGGAATCGAATGTACATTAAGTTTGCTGATGATACTAAACCGGGAGGAGCTGTGGACTCCCCCAAGGGTAGAGAGGCCTTACAAAGAGATCTGGATAGACTAGAGAGCTGGGCAATCACCAACCGTCATTCTGCACCTGGGATGGGGTAATCCTGGTTTTACATACAAATTGGGGGATGAGAGGCTGTAAAGCAGCCCTGGGAAGAGATCTGATGGCAAGTTGAACATGAGTCAACAGTGTGCCCCGGCAGCCAAAAGGGCCAACCGTGTCCTGGGGTGCACCAAGCACAGCCTAGCTAGCCGGTCGAGGGAGGTGATTGTCCCACTCCACACTGCACTGGTGCGGCCCCACCTCGAGTACTGTGTGCAGTTTTGGGTGCCTCAATATAAGAAGGACATCAAACTATTAGAGTGTGTCCAGAGGAGGATGGCCAAGGTGGTGAAAGTTCTTGAGGGCAAGACTTAGGAGGAGCGGCTGAGGTCACTTGGCTTGTTCCTTGGAGAAGAGAAGGCTGAGGGGTCACCTCATTGCAGTCTACAACTTCTTCAAGTGGAGAGGGAGGTGCTGATCTCTCTCTGATCAGCAGTGACAGAACATGAGGAAATGGAATGAAGCTGTGCCAGGAGAAGTTTAGACTGGATGTTAGTAAACTGTTCTTCATTAAGAGGGTTGTCGGTCACTGGAACAGGCTCCCCGGAGAAGTGGTCATGGCACCAAGCCCATCAGAGTTCAAGGAGGTTCTGGATGATGCTATTAAGTCATATGGTTTAGTTTTAGGTAGTCCTGTGAGGAGCAGGGAGTTGGACTCGGTGATCCTTATGGATCCCTTCCAACTTGACATATTCTATGACTCTATAATTCTATAACTGTTTTAATCTGTAATGCCTAAAATTCCAGGTCCTGCAGCCACTACACAGATATTGTTCAGCTACAATTCCTACTCATTTAGAAAGGAATTTGGCCTGTGTCTTGGTGAGGACCTGGAGAAGTTCACTAAGAGTGTCTGATATGTATGCTTTTCTGCAAGGCAGAAAATCATAAATATATGCTTTAATATATTTATTTTAATATTATCCTCTGCCTAATAACAGATATTTTCTCTCAGTTTATCCAGTTCATTAACAGACTGTGGCAAGGAGATGTCAGATTTAACTTTGTTACTTCTCCTTACTTTCATATTACCTTCTTCAATTTAACACTTAGCATTTTTAAGATATTTAGTTGAAAATAAATGTTTGCAAAACAAAAGAGGTGATATCAGACATGGACAAACAATTTGTTTCTTTACGGAGCTAATGCTGGTGTGCAACGACAGCAAATACATTATTCTTCCCCCTATCCAAAAAACCTAGCAAACATCTAATTTTTATTGCCATATATAAGCCTGTCACTTAGTCAATATTTTTTTCTAAAATATTTAAGAATTTATCAAAACAGACTTGTTAGACATTGGAATTTAATAACTAATAGGAATGTCATGTATTGATTAATATACTATACACAAAAATAAATTAGTTATTCTGTTGAGCAACATGGTCCTTTATAGCAGTGTGCTGTCAGAGCAAAAAACTCACAGTCACTTGTTTAAGGAGCACATTGCTGTAAATTATATTAATTTCAGCTCTTTTATTTCACACTTGGAGCAGAAGTATGAAAAGCTAGTGACTACAGCAAACAGTTGTGGCATGCATTAATAGATGAGTCTCTCAATAAGTACGAAATGTAAATTTGAGTGGAATTGCTAAAACATGCTAGAGGTTTCTAAACTAGATACTGTCTCGGGGGGGGAATATTCTAAGTGTCCTTGCATATATCATATTCTAATGAATATTCAGTATACCTCAATGGCCTAAAGAGTGAACAAATTGTCTCAGTTATGTTGTAAAAAGAAAACGGAATAATCCAGGCAGATTTGCTTCCTGAAATTTGATTTTATGTTGGCTTTTCATTTAGCCACCACAGCTAGGTTTTAGAAAGGATATGTTATATTAAAGGTATCTTATATATAAATACATGTATCTGTATATATTATGGTTTTTAAAAAGCTACCTAATTACGCAGGAAAAATGTAACATATAGGATTCTCAAGAAGAAATAAGAAAAAAAAACAAAACCAAAACCAAACCCCCAAAATTAAACTGTGAAAGGCATAAAGATTTTATTTGCATAGAGATTCCAATATATGGCATCTTCAGGCAAAGATACAGAGGGGGAGCCAGATAAGCTATGCACTACACTAGTATAGATCTTTGCCTAAGATTGTATAAAGATAGACTAAGGTGGCTTTACAGCTCTTGGATTCAAGTTTGCTTTCATCTGTCCAGTTCAAAATACTGGTAGAGAATCTTGATATCTTCTGAAT
>NW_010973220.1:3486229-3781983 GCF_000737465.1 Haliaeetus leucocephalus
CCCCACATCCAATAAAGGATGGAGATTCTCCTTAGCCCTCCTTTTGTTGCTAATGTATTTATAGAAACATTTTTATTTTTACCTCAGTAGCCAGATTAAGTTCTAGCTGGGCTTTGACCCTTCTGATTTTCCCCCTGCATAATCTCATGACATCCTTGTAGTCCTCCTGAGTTGCCTGCCCCTTCTTCCAAAGGTCATAAACTCTCTTTTTTTCCCTGAGTTCCAGCCAAAGCTCACTGTTCAGCCAGGCTGCTCTTCTTCCCTGTTGGCTTGTCTTTTGGCACATGGGGACAGCCTGCTCCTGTGCCTTTAGGATTTCCTTCTTGAAGAATGTCCAGCCTTCCTAGACTCCTTTGCCCTTCAGGACTGCCTCCCAAGGGACTCTGTCAACCAGGCCCCAAAACAGGGGAAAGAAAGGAAAGAAAAGAAAAGGGAGCAGAAAAGAGGGATAGACAAAAAGGGAACAGAAAGGGAGAAGTAAAGTAAATGAAGAAGAAAGGAAGGATAGAGCGGAAGAGAGGAGAGGAGAGATCTGTGATGGGGCTCTGGTGCCTGTGACAGCACAGGGGATGCAATGCAGCCTGGGCCAGCGGTGAGTGCAAGTGCATACGAGGCGGGGGGGCTGAGCTGGACAAGGGCCAGGGCAGAACTGCCAGTTCCTGGGGGGGGTCTCGCCCTGGAGCGAGGGTTCAGCTGCTCAGGGGAGCACCTTGGACAGGACACGGTGCCACCCAGTTCCTTCGCCCCCTCTCCTACCAGCCCAGTTCCCTGAAGCTCCCACCCCCCCTCCCACCACCGCCAGCTCCCTCCTGCCAAGCCCCACTGAGACCCCTTCTCTTCTGTGTCCTGCAGCCCATGGCCGTCATTGTCTTCCTCACCGTAGCTGTGCTGGGCATTGTCCAGACCCCACTACAGGTGGGTGGCGAGCTGGATGCAGCCACGCACAGGCTTATGCAGCAGCGTGCGGAGCAGCTGAGCAGGAAGATGACGGCTGCTGCAGTGTATAGAGCCGACCCAGGAGCAGAATGGCGTAGCTGGGGAAGTCCTGCTCCTTGCTGTCTTCCAGCAGTGGTGGTTCTGGGCCTCTGCTCTTGGGGCAGGAGCCATGGTCCTGCTCCTGTGGCTCTGCTGGAGGACCAGAAAAAGGAGCTGTAAGCCAGAAAGCAGCTGCAAGCAAGAGAGCCCCTGAAGTTAAGAGGAGGAGGAGGAAGAGATAGAAGAAGATGACAACTCTGGCGACACATATGATCTGGGCAAATTTTTGGCTCATCGCATCCAGTGGCCAGTGCCATACATGGCTGACGTGCAAGTTGGTGGAGGATTTGGTAGACAAGCTTCTTAGTGCCTGCCAAAGATTTTCTGGGAGTAACTTCAAGCCACAGCTGCAACCAGCCATTGGGATGGGCTGTGTCTATGAGGGTTGGAGTGTCTGGGAGGACAGTCTTGGAGGTCCTCTATGGCCTGCTCGTGCCCCTGCAGCCTCCCCCTGGGAATGCCTTCTGCTTGGAGCTGGGCACCGCAGAGAAGGCGCTGACCAACAACTCCTGCCTCCATGTGCAGCTGCAGTGCATGTGCACAAGGGAGCAGCTGGTGGAGGACATCCTCTGCTTCCTCCACCACCACGAGGATGAGCTGAAAAGCCAGAACCCCAGGCTCCTCAATGCCCTTTGCACTAACTCTTGTTTAGACATCAAGAAAACTGCCTGCTGGTTCCAGACATTGATGAAAGGCACCTGGAAGGTTCTGCCTCAGTCACACCACTGCCAGCTGACAGTACTGCCTACTACATGCTCCTGCAAGCTCAGGCTAATGAACACCTCCCAGGAAACCCTGTCCATTGAGATGATTTTTGGGGCGCAGCTAGATGACTCAGACTCCTTCCTGAGCCTTGAGTAGGCAGAGGCCAGTTTTACCACCAGCATGGCGTGGCAGGAGAGCTGTGATGCGGCTGAGATGCAGTTTACCAGGCATGGCCAGCGCAACATCTTCCACCCCAGAAGGGAGAACTTTGATCATGACAAAGATGAATATGTGAATACCTAAAAAGCAGATCTTGTGCAGAGTGGCTGAAATAAAAAAAAAGAAAAGAAAATTATCCTAATTTTAGAAAAAAGAACATCTTCAGTTATTCAGTTTCTAAAAAGAAACTTACTCTGTACTTCCACTGTAATACATTAACTAAATCTAAAAATTAATTAAATATTTTTTATTAAGTTTCCTGTTAATGTATACTTTGAGTAAGTCTGTATGCTAGATTCCTGTAAATATTCAGTTTCCTTTAAATATTCTAAGTCTCTGGGGAATTTCTTTAGAATAAATTGACTCTGCATATGAATGTTGACACAATCTTAACTTTAGACATTCATCTCTTACGTGAGGCAAAGGTATCACTGAAGAAAAAAACTTTTAATTATCCATTAAGTTTGCATAATACTAGTTAGTAGAAGCTTTCTTAGTTAAGCTGCCTTCCTTAACACACTCACTTTAGTAATTTACACAACAACCAACTGAAAAATTCTTATTTAAAGGTCACCTTCCTTTAAAAAAAAATTTCACTCTTAAATTTACCAAACTTCACAGATACCACTTATTTTAAATAGTTTTCTGAGTGCTGTATGATTTGTTGTTGTTGTTTTAGAGGAACACAAGTGTCTAATATATGGTAAACTGCATAAACCCCTTAAAATATCCTGGATTTTCAACAACATAGTCTAGAACGACAGAAAAAATATTACATTTTATGTTAGTCACACTTGTGACTAGGCAACCACAGGATTCACTTAAGTCTCCACAGGGACAGGCACAGCATCTTGCTTATAAATAATGCATTTTTACCTGTTCACACTTATTTGAAACAGTAAAATGTATTCTGACAATGTCATATATGTCAAATCCATATGCAAAACATACTTATACTTTCAATTATAATTCAGAAAAAAGTAATTTTTTTTGTACTTATTAAAGAAATAAAACTTTGGGTTTGTTTTTTTTTAATTCTCCCAAGCTGATGGTTTAATTCCTACTGGATGTGTTCTGATTCTTCAGATAACTGGTGAAAGACTCTCACTCTCCTTATCTTTCTACTATGATGTTATTTCACTGAAATTCTTTGTAAAGCTGAATTGAATTTAGATGACACTTCACTTAGGTCCTGATCCAAAACCCATCAAAGTCAATGACTTTCTTTGGGAATCAAGTTCCAAAGATAGTTTTTAAATACTTTGAGGTAATGATAACCTGAATATATATCTCAAAGAATTTCTATGTTCTGGGACTGTTTCTGAATTCAAGCTTAACATAATATGAAGGCTGAGAAATCTCCAGGCTTCAGCAAGGTTCACAGGCTATGCTTACTTAGAAGTTGGGAACCACAGGCTATGAGAAGCTTGGGAGTAAAATAGCTAGGGGTTCTTACAGTGATTCATGGTCTCATGTTTCAAGTTGTTTTATGACTATTCTTTACAATGACTTATGCATTTCATGATAATGAGGGAGAGACACTGCACAGCATGAGACAAGACCCCGGGAGACTGTTAAAACACCTGAAGAGTTAGGAAGGAGTGCCTAAATTTCTTTGTGGATCTTGTAGTATCTTACTTAGACCAATTGTATAAGCACTGAGTCCCACTTAATTCTGAGGTGAGACTGTTTATCTCCAAGGAAGGTAAGAAGCAATTTACTGATCCTGGACTTCAGGCAAGCAGACTTCAGCTTATTCAGAGAACTGGTAACCCAGAGGAGGAAACTCTAAAGTTGTTAGTGGTCTATCCTCTGAACTGCTCTTTTCAACATCTTTATCAATGAGCCAGAAGAGCGAACAGAGGGTTTGTGCATAAAGTTTGCAGAGGACACTTAATAGGGGAACCGGTTGATATGCTGGAGTGACCCCTGGTGCCTACAAGGAGGTCACCAAGAAGACAGAGCCAGGCTTTTCACAGCGGTGCATGGTGGCAGGACCAATGATAATGAGCATAAAGTGAAACAAGAGAGGTTCAAACTAGTTATAAGGAGAAACCGTTACCCCACAAAGACGGGAAGCATGTTGTCCTGATTGGTTATGCAGACTCCATCCTTGGAGGTTTTCAAGACCTGACTGTATCAAGCCCTGGCCAACCTTATCTGCTTGGAGCAGGAGGTTGGAGAAAAACCTCCCCAAGACTTCTCCAGCATGAACCATCTTGTGATATTTCTGATTATTTCCTGGCTCTTTTAAGTTACCAGAATAAAATTTTGGTATTTATAAGATTAACTTCCTGAAATTATTCAGGGGCAATTTTCTTTGGGAATACTTAGGAGCTCAGACCTCAATTCAGATAGTCTATGTCAGGAACTGGGACTGTAGTATGATTCAATGCTTATTTCAATCAGGGAGTATCTAAGTAAAAGAAAAGGCACTGGTAGGTGTTTTAAAATTATGACATATAATGGGTTTGCCTTCAACTTTCATTACAGCTGTCATGTTTTATGATGGAAAAAAGAAGAAGTAGCTTCTTATACATAAAGAAATTGCATCTCTGAATCACTTACCTTAGAAGTTCAAGGGAAGACCTGAGGCTCAGCTTACAGGTTTGATCCTTCACTTCTCACATCCTAGACCAGTGCTTCAACTAGAAGGGTAGAGACAAAATATTGATTCCATTATTTTCCATTCCTTCTGTTTCCTAGCTTCTGGGGAAGGTATGCATTTTCTCTGTAGGGATCACTGACATCTACAAATGAATGAAGAACACTGGAGTGAGAAACTAAGATTCAGGATTCCCTTTACAATAATTCATTTCATAAGGCTGTAGTCAGATACCCTGCTGACTGTCTTCTTTGTCTATGTCCTAATAGTTAAGTGTTACATGGATTATTGGACTGGAGAGACAATATGAACTTGGATACCAAAACATTCAATCACAGACCTATACAAAATTTTGTGAATTACACAACTTCCTTGTACCATGGGAGAGACAATGTAGTCCAGTAGAGAAGCTGAACATCTCATGCTAGTGGTTTCTCACACAACCTCCCTGTCCTGCAAGAGAGATGGAATGGGGTCAGGGTAGCAGTCCCAGCTGTGGGGTGCATGGTCCTGGGGCTAGGCAAGGGGTCCCCCAGGCATCTCTCTCTTCTATCACCAAAATTTCTCCTGTGTGACCCCAGATACCATCAGTGCTAGAATGGGACAAAGAATACTTGATTCTTGACTAACCTCTTCAGGATCACTTGGGACCTAACAACTGGCCATCACCATTGCTGGTACTCTCAATCTGCCTGTCTGGGAGGTTCTTGGGGATTCATGATTTTTGCAGTGACTGACACATTTGCAGCTATCACAGTGATTGGCAGGTTATTTATGTGAACTTACTCCTCTATCCTTATAATCAAGCTGCTTCCTTGACAGATTTACACTGACTTCCGTATGTGGTTTTTCCCATCATTCTAAGTGTCTCCACACAGCATTGGCCACCATCAGTGTAGACATACACTATGGGCTACTTTTCCTGTTCAGCCACTTCTAAGGCTAGTTGCATAGCTATGATGTTTGTCCCTAGAGGACAATGTCCTCAGTGTTTTGCAGGTGTTCTGGGGTACCACCCACCTCCAGGGTCTCTTAAATTAGCCCATAGTAAATGGTGGGATGATGTTTCTAGCTGTGGGGTAATTGCTTACAGTGTACTGGATTCCTTATCAGGTGAAAGCAGGCTGTGTTTACATTCCACCACTGTGGGAATGGAGAAGGTGTTTGCTTTGTCCATGATGGCATGCTGTCAGGCTTGCTTTGCTTCCAGTTCCTACCACGTGTGAAGCACACCCAGGACACCATCAGGCAAAGCTATGGTCACTTCATTTAGGGCTTGCCAATCCATCATCAGCCACCACTCCCCATTTGACTTTTTCACAGGCCATACCACACTATCGTAGGGGGAACTGGTTTGTGTTGCAACTGTTTGCTCCTTGAGACCATGCCTCCATACTAATTCTACCCCTGCAGCTCTCCCCTCCCAGCATTTCAGCAACTACATGATCACTCCTCCCCATCCTTGCAGTTTGAGCTCCCTCCCAGGTTGTGCAATGCCAGCAGGGTGCAGGAGCAGGGGTTGAGGTATCATTGCAGCAGCTCAGGCTGCACAGCAGGAGCTAGACTCCCCCATCCCACTCTCCCAGCCACATGCCTTGGCCAGCCCCTGGGGTGGACCCATCTGCCTTCTCCTCCTCTTGTCCTTCTTTAATAACTGTGATGGGGCTGCTTATCCCTGGGGAGGGAACAAGCTCCCCTCATCACTGTTGGAAGAGGAGGACTGTACATCCCCACCCTAAACCTCTGCTTCCCAGCTGGGAGCACTTAACTTTCTTTACCAGATCACCCTTGTCTTCCCCCAGTTTCTGTACTTTTTTCCATGAACTGCTTACCAAATGAACTGTCTGTAGCTAAAAAGCTACAATACATTACCTTCCCCTGCATATAGTTTGGATTCTTATTTGCTGAATTTGAAAAGTCCTTCCCCTATAACCTCTGGCTGACTGCAGCTTTTGAGACAAACTGGGAAAAAAACCCAACCCAAACCTTTTTCATTATGCTAAACTTTCACTACAGCTGTGAGAGTTATTGCCTGCTTAATGATATTAACTGAACTACAACACTTTTAAAAATCATGGTGAAAACTGCACTCTTCAAGCTTGCACATTCCTACTGCTGAAAGATTATTCAACCTCTCAGACGTCAGGACTTATAGTATTTATCAGTTAACATTAACTGTTAATATATACCAGTTAATATATACAAAGGTAGAACCAGAAATGGGAAATAAACCAAGAAAATCAATGCCAGAATTAAAAGAACAGGAAAAAGGTGGAAACAAAAGGAAAACAAAATGATAAATATATAACAAAACACCTCGTCTGAATGTGATCCGATTTGATGAACTCTCAGATTATTACTATAAATATATTTCAATAATAAATATTTAAGTAATATTGGTTACATTATATTGAGCAACATAAATATATACATAGATTCTGTACTTACAGAAATATTCAAGAGTTTCTTTCCATTAAACTAGAAAATTTATTATTTTCAATCATTGAAGAAAAGAAAGGACTATTTCCTCAGCTACTGAGCTGCAATTATCTTAAGGAATACATCAATTAAGAATGTCTATTACAATTATAATGTCACCGTTAACATTAATCAACTAAGTACAGTTGTAACTTATGTCTAAAAGTACTAACCAACTGCCCAGAAAAGGTCATATAAAAAGTTACCTATCCTGATCAAGTAATGAGATTATGTAAAATTAATTTCATGTAATAAATATCTAGAAAATGCTATTAATCAAGTATAACCTAGCAACACAAAGGTTTAAAAATCCTTTATACCTAATAGTCCCAAACGTAATTTTTTATTTTGCTTTTGGAAGTATATCCTTTACTTCCTTTTCAGTATTTTATTTTTGGAATAATGCTTAACCTACTTAATAAAAGCCATATAGTGACATGGGTTACACATTTCTTCAAAATAATCCACTTCAAGTTGATTAGCTTAGTAATGAAGTGCAATAAACCTGGATCAGATGCCTGACTGGTGAAGACCCTAAAGAAGTACTTTTATTTTTCTAAACCTCAATTTCCTCATTTTAAAGATGTTACTAAAGACTTTAGTCATATTTGAAAACCAAACTAAATGCTATCAATAAATAAAAATATGCATACTTTAGTGTATATAGGAGTAAAATATTACTATCATCATCCAGAATAAGAGTAACAAATCATACAGCTTCCTTCCTTAGTCAGAAACTAGGCTAATTGCTTTGTTGGTGAAAAATGATGTTGCATGTATTAGCAAATTAAATGTGCTCTCTGGTATTCCTTATTCTTTGATTGTGTTTCACTCGTACAGCTGTTCTGAAATTTAATCATGATAATAATTCAACTGCTGGTAAACTTTTGGGTGACAGCAGATCACCTGGAAGGAAATGAAAATCTCCAATTCATCAGTTTCATGGTTAAATCAAGATTAAAAGAGAAACAAAGAAGGACTGCTGGAATAAGTAAATTGAAGCTTAATAAAATTGCTTACAAAATAAATTTATTTACTTCCTGCAATAAATTAGCATATTCTTATGCATATAATACTTTGATTTAGCCAATGCATTTTAATTTTGTTGTATAAGATTAATATCTATCTTATTTTTACCCTGGATATTGTTTTACTTTGGATGCAGTTTTGAAAGTTGTGAAAAGTGCCTACAGCACATTGAACCAATTAGAGAACTGCCCCAGCTGGTTAGGAGAATTTCACTTTGTTTCACAGCTGAAACTTAATCTGGGATGCTAATGGTTACAGAGAAATAAACTTGATTTATAATCCCCAACTAAACGTCCCTCTGTAGTAGTTAATTAAGAGCAATGCAAGTGCAAATCATTCTCATTCTAAATTACATAAATCATGTACAGAATAAAGAAAATAATAATTATATAAAAATAGAGTACTCAGAATATACTTTCGGATTCTCAAATGTCAATTGAAGTAGAGTGAAAGAGGTGACTTGTTTTAGAAAAGTGAAGCTTCCAGAGGACTGGTAGAATGGCCACCTGTCCTTTTTCTCTAAGTGTATACGACATGATTCAAGTTACACTATTCCTGCAATGCATTCAGAAGACTAATAAATTGTACATCAGGAAATATATGCAAAAGCAAAATTAACATCCTTTGAAATCTCAACCATTGAAGAAAATGAATGGCATAGTAGCTGTTTTTTGTTGTATCTATACATAGTAGAGTTTTAAGGAAAGAAAGAACTTATTTAAGCTGAATTTTCTGTGGTCCTGAAAATAGTCAGTGAATTTACAGATGGATATATATGTATACCTGTCAATAATTTCACATGACATTCAGTTTCTAGGTATGAAATTCTGAAGCACACATGCACTATTGGGCCAACCATTCTACTATAATGTTAAAGACTTTTACAAAACAAGCAAAGCAGAGTTTACAAATAGAGCAAAGTATTGGGTTTGCATGGCAATGTTTTGGTAGCAGCGAGGAGTACAGGGGTGGCTCCTGTGAGAAGCTGCTAGAAGCTTCCCCCACATCCGATGGAGCCAATGCCGGCTGGCTCCAAGTCGGACCTGCCGCTGGCCAAGACCGAGGTAATCAGCAACAGTGGTAGCACCTCTGGGAGAACAGATTTAAGAAGGGGAAAAAGAAAACTGCACTACTGTCGCCGGAGAGAGGAGTAAGAAGATGTAACAGAAACAGCCCTGCAGACCCCCAGGTCAGTGCAGAAGGAGGGGAGGAGATGCTCCAGGCGCCGGAGCAGAGATTCCCCTGCAGCCCGTGGGGAAGACCATGGTGAGGCAGGCTGTCCCCCTGCAGCCCAGGGAGGTCCACGGGGGAGCAGATCTCCACCTGCAGCCCGGGGAGGAACCAATGCTGGAGCAGGGAGATGCCTGAAGGAAGTTGTGACCCCATGGGAAGCTCACACTTGAGCAGGTTTTAATTAAATTAATTTTCCCCAAGTTGAGCCTGTTTTGCCCGTGACAGTAATCGGTGAGTGATCACTCCCTGTCCTTATCTTGATCCATGAGCCTTTCATTATATTTTCTCTCCCTTGTCCAGCTGAGGAGGGGAATGACAGAGCAGCTTTAGTGGGCACCTGGTGTCCAGCTAGGGTCAACCCACCACATGCAAATATTATTTTAAAATAACGTTTCCAATTAAAAGTCCAAAAGTTTCCCACTAGAGAAAAGTTTCACAAGTTTGGGAGCTCACTACATCCTGAAAAACAGCAGCTTTTGCTCTGGACTACATGACTGTTTTGGCTACTTGTAGTGAATACTGTTATTGAAGTTCAGTACAAAGCCAGATGATTTGCCTTAAATTCAGGCCATTGTCTGCCCTTCATGCATATAGATAAAAGGAAAGTATCAGTAATGAATTACACATTTAACTTTAGTGTCTGCCCCTTTAATACCATCTCTTCCTTGTTACTTCAGCTCAGACTATAATTCTGGTATCTGGAAAACTGCCTAATCTAATGATTTATATCACATTCTTGTCCTACAAGAATGAAAAGGCTGCTCATAAAATGAAATACTAGACAAGTTTCATGATGCACTTTCACATTTTCCCGATAGCTTCTGACATTTTTTTCCTCCTTTTCTTTCAAATTACAAAAAAAAATCTTTGCAATGAAACATTTCTTTGCTACCTAATTAGTAGTACAGGTTTAATTGGTCTTTTTTTTTTTTTTAATTTTTGTTTTGTATGACTTCACATAAGATATGGTTATACTCCAATGAATAAAACCATGAAAGCATCAAACAAAGATCAATTTCAAACTAGTTAAAACAGTATTTTATACTTGAATTAAAATTAAGTCAGTTAGATGAGACAATGAAATACAACATGCATTTAATAAAGATAGATCATGCCCAATTTATCTGATAAATTCTTGGACAGGATAATTGATTTTTTACAGTAGGAAAATACACTTGATCTAATCTTCCTAGACATCAATAAAGACCTTGGTACAGTGCCACATTACTAGGAAAGCTAGAGAAGGTAGAGATTTGTCAAGCAAAAAAGGAATTGTTCAAAAGGAATGATACAGTTGATAATGATGGAAGGGGACCACCAGTTTATTTGTGCAGGAAGAAGTTCCTCAGCAATCTTATTTAATGTTTAGTAATTTTCACCAATGATTTCTACTAAAATAAGAGTGGGAAAGTTAATAAAATTTGCTGACAGAAAATAAGGAAGCAATAATACTTTGGATGATTGGAATACTATGCAGATGATGTTGAGAACCTAATTTATAAAGTGGGATTGCACTTCTTATCCAGAAAGGTAGATCGTACGCTTTGGCATCATGAGAAGTCTTTCTGGTACAGTATGCGGCCTCTTCAATTAGGAAAGACCCTTAAAAGAAAATAGCTATGTGTATAAATCATTCAGAGGATGCCTATAGTTAACAGTAGGACAAAGTTGGGAAAACAGCAAAGATAACCTCAAAAAGTATTGGATAAGAAATCTAGAGTGAACATAGGTTTTGCCATCTATCTAGTAAACACCATTGGTCCATTCACAAATGAATAGAAAATTGCTATATTCTTGGAAATCACTGAGCACTTTCATTCCAAGAAAATCTGTAAAAATTGAGTACTCTCCAAGAAGCACTGAGCTCTTACCAAGATTCATGTATGTGCATAGTGTGCAATAACTTTTGTCATTTGCATCATCTAACATAAAATGTGCATCACTGAACATTTTTGATTAAGAAGCATTTATGAAAAATTACTATGTTCCCAGGCTTTATGAAAGTGACAGTATCTATACCATATCTAAGACCTCACCGAGGTTTGCAATCAAGTAGTATTAACAGCACTTGATTTTTTTAAATTTAATTATTGAATTTAACATAATTGCTTTTCAATGGATTGTTGCATTTTCCGTAATTGTTTGTTACAATAATCACAATATTTTTTCAGAGGAACTTTAAGGAATCTTGTTTCCCTTTAGAGACTTATTTTACCTCCTCTGGTTGAAAAGTCCCCCATTTAGCATAACTACATTTCCCATACAAATGAAATTTCTCCTTTGATTAAAGGAATAACAATTATATAGTAGGACACAAAATACTTCATTATAATTATTAATTGGAACATCATGGAAAGTGAATTGTTCAGAACCACCTCCTACTTCTATTATTCAGTCTTTTAACCCTGACTTCTTTTTCTCTGTAGTTTTTCCTATTCGTGAAAACTCATTATATTAAGCACTTTGATGTCCTGCATTATAGGCCATATTAAAATATATTATTATTTTATAGAATATTATTAGATTATAGAATAAATTTTGTATTCTAAATATAAATGTATTTTGTATATCTAAATATATTTACATATATAAATATATTATGGGTTTATGCCTCTAAATATCCTCTTCCCTTCTGAGAGGGGAAGGCTCTTCTTTTCCCAAGGCACCACCATCTGTGACTTCTCCCATCTTCTTTGTAGTGTGAAAATCTTCAGAAGTGAGTTGATATGTCTGGTTTGACCCATTAAAATTCATCATGTAGAGTAATTGCTTCTGTAGCTAAATTCCAAGCTCCCTTCCTCAGGCATCCCTTTCAATTTTCTCTTTAGTCTGTGTTTTCCCAGATTATTTTACCCTGTAATGCTACTAGCATTACCTGGAGCTAGAAAATCAGACATTCTCAGTCTGTGCTGAAGTGTGAACTTTTGGTATTATTTAATATAAAGTTGATTTCTTATCAATTTTTGTATTCATATATGAATAAGTGAAATTTGATTGTAGGTAATATACATTTATGGGAGACAGGACAATAATAAAATCTGTCTTGTATTGTTTGTACATAAAATTATAGGAAGTCTCATTTCAGACTGCTTATTTGATCATTTTGTCACAACTTGGACCTGAAAGGCAATTTAGTGTGGAGCCAGGAGCAGATTTGTGTTTGCGTTCCTTGATGTTCCTGAGCTGAAACTTCCTGTGAACCCAGTTTGGCTGGATTTTTTATTTTAATGATTTCTTAGATTTTTAATGACTGTTTCAGTAGAAAAGCAAACCATGGCTGTTCCGTGCTGAAAAACAAATTTTGTTTTAGCGTCAGATCTGGAGCGAGCTCCCCGCCTCCTTGGAGTTGACCTGCCTGCACTCCAGGCCAGCGGTGGGACGCAGCACAGTGGTGCAACCTCAGCTCAGACTGCTCTGCAAGAAATTGCTGGAGAAATACTCGTTGGGGTGGCCCTGCTTCTCCCCGCTTCAGCTGCGGCTCTCTCCCTCGTCCTAGAGCTGTGTTGCAGCCCTGCTCCTGCCCAGCCACGTCCCCGCTGATCCCAGCCCTGATCCCCTCGTGATGACTTGCCTTCTGATGTGAGCAGCCATAAAGGCAGTCTGGTTAGGAAGGGAAAATTACTGAGCAGAAGAAAAATACTGCTGAAAAATACTGACGGACTATCACTCGGGGTGCTGGGCCCTTGTCAGGGATGCCCCAGCCCTGTCAGCCTGGCTGGCACCTCCTGCTCCTAATGCCCCTTTCCTTACAGGACAGCCCAGTCTTGCTACTCCTAGACCACTTAGTTTGGTTGTATTTGGTTATGAATGATTCTCATGTTAAATTAACACTGCAGTGGGAAGGATGAAATAATACAGTTTAAGAAGTTACCGTTGCCTTCAAGGCAGATGAATGCAAATGAATCCACTACTCTGAAAAAAAAATATATTATTTCTGGTAAGAATATTCTTTTATTTTTTTTTTTATTATTTTGCATGTGGTTTGATGATAATTACAATTAAATAAACACATTCACAATGTATTACTTAAAAGTAACTAATAATAAATTTAATAATATTTTAATAAAAAATAATTTCATTAAATTACTTTTCAAGATCAACAATTATTAAATTAATAGCATTGAGTCAACTGCAGCTAATTATAGTTAACTTCTATAACAGGTACAGGACTCTTCTTCCAATACATCAGCTGAAGCCATTGGGTTTTGTCTTAAATTTTGTTTCATCAATTTTTAAATTTACATTTCATTGATCATTTCTTATTAAATGAAGAAATTTTATTATAGTGAAATTTAAATTGTAGATAATAACCTCTCCTTTATCAGTTAAGTGCAAACAATCTGATCTATGCTTTTGTCATACCACAACTTAATTGCTAGGCCAATGGTTTCCGCTAGCTGGCGGGTTTAATAGTCTATGTCCTGCCAGCTCTTATTTGTCAGCACACTGTGCCTGTGGTTTTTGGCTCTGCAAAGTGGAAGGTTTTTTTAAAAACTAGATTATGCTGCCAAAATATAATGTTACAACTTCCTATTGTCTGTCGTTGACTTCCTGATTTTCCAAAACCAAATAACTTCCTTGTAAAGTCCAATGCAACAAACTGGGTTTGAATAATTATAAAATACACTGCCGGAGTTAAACACTGGAAGAGCAAAATACTGAATGGAATAAAGAGAAAGAGAGAAAGCCTTTACTTTCTTCTTTATAGTCAGTTCTCTTCTCATCAGTGAGAGCTACAGATGTAATGAAAAAATTTTTGTGAAATGTGACCACCTCCCAAACATAAAAGTTCTGTCTCAAGGCCGCAGGGAGCAGTGCGTGCCTCAGGTAAGACCAGGGTTCGGATGCTGTGTATTACAAGTGGTCTGCTCTATGGAGGGAGCCCTTTGTGCTGTAGATGCAAGTTTCTCTGCATCACATAGCTACTTTAAAGACTGGTTAATAAAACTGAGAATTAATTAAGACAGAGATTTAGAATTTATTTTTATTTAGCTATAATACTATTTATTTTTTCATCAGTTTTCCAGTGTCATGATGAGTCTCTGCTGTTGTCTATCTGGTTCAGGTTGCACTTCCTCCGTGTCGCTGGCTGATGTTACAAATCACCTGGGGCTGCCATGTTTCTTGGCAATGGAAGTTACTGCCAGCAGAGAACACAGTTATATTTGCCATATATTCTTTATTCTTTCATGTCAAAATAAGAATCTTTTCCCCATGACCACTTTCATATCAGTTTTTATGAAGAGAATAGTTATATTTAGTCTAACGTTCTTTAAAAATAAGTGCACTGGAATTGCAGTTTATGAGCCAGTCTTCAAATTCCAGTAAGTGTTTGAGATGAATAGGTCTTTTTGAGGCCAAACCCATTTATCACATCACTGGTTTAATATAAAAGTCTTTAGTGAGCTGGCTGATCACTTAGTCTGCAAGAGGAAGTGCTGATAGAAGCAGCCTCTGCTTTCAGAAGGAGGAGCTTAAACGTGGTCATGAAGCCAAGACATTCATATCACTATGCATGTCAGATACAAAGGGAGGGAAAAAGGTGCCGTAATGTGTTTCTATAAATAGTGTGGAGAGTGGAATTATAGACACTACAGTCCAGTGCCCTGCTGACAGAAATTATATGGGAAGCTGGGACAGAAGGTAACTTTTATATAAGATAGATTAACCAAGGGATATAAGAATGAATTTTCATAAGCTTAATGTTTCTCCCCAGACATGAAGGAGAGCTGGAAAATAACCAGTTTGCAGAAAGGAGAAATAGAAGTCAGGGAGAGCTAATGAATGAAAGAGAATGTCACTTGTATTTTCAAAAACAGGAATAAATGTAGCATTGAAATTTCAAGGTAGAGAAAGAGTAAAAAAGATGTTCGCTGATGAGTCTTAAACTGAATAGATCTCACCTGGATTGCATACATAATATTATGTGGTGTCAAATTTACAGGTTTTACTTTCCCGGGTTTTTGGACAATAATGTCAGAAGGTGTTTTCTAGGTTTTGGTAACATTCTACTGTTACTCAAAATATATTAATTTTCATACAATACTTAGTCTGTTAGATTTCCTCTTTTAATTTCGGGAGATAAGTAAAACATGATAAAGTATTCTATGATGGCCAATGATAGTTTATAATAACTGACAATACGATGTTTTAAGTAAAATGCATCCCTTCAGAGTATGACACCATTCTACTGTGTCCTTTATACAGTTGCTCGCTGCATACAGAGGTAATTTTTGCTTTCTTCTTTTTTCACATGAACAGTGACAAGTGTTTTAGGAACTAAAATATAAGAGTGGACTAGATGTTTCAGGGATAATAAGCAAGGATCTCAAATTCTGTTGCTCTTTCAAACAAAACACACCACACAATTTTTGTGCGTTGTACTGATGCATGATCAAAAATTAGTTTGTAATCTTTTTTTAAGGTAAAAATGAGTCTAAAATGTATTCTTTTGTCAAGCGATGTGGTTTTTAAATTAAGGTAAAGAAGAGAGTCTGTTTGAAAAGCCTGTTCGCCTAGTGAGAAAAACCCAAAGACTTCAGCATAGATTTGAGTAAAAAAAATCAAATTAAAAAAAAAAGAATAAATATTAAAAGATGACAACTTAATATTAGAAAAATCTGTTCAAATACTAGAGGATGAGAATCACAGGATGAGCCAGATGTATACTCAAAAGGACTAAGAGTGAGGAAACAATTTAAAAACCATAATCAAGTGCAAAGTTATTACGACACAATGCCAGCAGGTTGGAAGTAAATACAACTCACATGATGCAAAGCAATAGTTCATATATACATTTAAGATGACAGAGCAAATCAGCCTCACCACTGTGCCTGGTAAGATCATGGAACAGATCATCCTGGAAGATATGTCAAAACATATGGAAGGCAGGGAGGTGATTAGAGACAGCCAACGTGGCCTCACCAAGGGTAAATTGTGCCTGATTAATCTAGTGGCCTTCTACTATGGAGTGACTGCATCAGTGGACAAGCTATGGATGTCATCTACCTGGACTGCTGTAAGGCCTTTGATATGGTCCCTCTCAACATTCTTGCTGCTCAGTCGGAGAGATATGGGTTTGTTGGATGGATTAGGAATTGGATGGATGGAGGTGTCCAAAGAATTGCAGTCAACAGCTCAATCTCCAAGTGGAAACCAGTAATGAGTGGTGTCCCTTAAGGGTCCATACTGGGACCAATACTATTTAATACCTTCATCAGTGACATAGACAGTGGGACTGGGTACACCCTCAGCAAGTCTGGGGATGACACCAAGCTGAGTGGTGCAGCTGATGTACTATAGGTAAGGGATACCATCCAGAGGGACCTTGACAGGCTCAAGAACTGGGCCCATATGAACCTCGTGAAGTACAACGAGGCCAAGTGCAAGAACCTGCACCTGGGTCAGGGCAATCCCCAGTATCAGTACAGACTGGGAGATGAAGGGATTGAGAGCAGCCCTGTGGAGAAGGACTTGGGGGTACTGATGGAAGATAAATTGGACATGAGCCAGAAATGTGCACTTGCAGCCCAGAAAGCCAATTGTATCCTGGGCTGCATAAAAAAAAGCATGGCCAGCAGGTCGAGGAAGGTGATTCACCCCCCTGTTCCTCTCTGGTGCTACCACCTGGAGTACTGCATCCAGCTCTGGGGCCCCCAGTACAAGAAAGACATGGACCTGTTGGAGTGGGTCCAGATGAGGTCCACAAAAATGATCAGAGGGCTGGAACACCTCTCCTATGAGGAAAGGCTGAGAAATTTGGGGTTGTTCAGCCTGGAGAAGACAAGAATCCAGGGAAACCTCATTGCGGCATTTCAATACTTAAAAGGGGCTTATAAGAAAGACAGGGAAAGACTTTTTACCAAGGCCTGTAGTGACAGGGTGGGGGGACAACAGTTTTAAACTGAAAGACAGTAGATTTATCTTGGACATAAGGAAAAAATTTTTTACAATGTTGTCCAGAGAAGTTGTGGATGCCCCAACAATGGAAATGTTCAAAGTCAGGCTGGTCGGGGCTTTGAGCAACCTGATCTAAGAATGATGTCCCTGCCCATGTTAGCGGAGGTTGGACTAGATGTTCTTTAAAAGTCCCTTCCAACCCAAACCATTCTATGATTCTATAATTTTGTATAAATATAGATATTTTCTTGTTAATTTTTATACCCCTTGTTAATTGAAACAGTTTTCATCTGGAATCTTTCTGTTTCTGTGCAAGATTCCCTTAGTCCCTCACACTCATCTTTAGTTCTGTGTCTTTGTTTCCATTTTTTGCACTGTTCCTTTTTTTGTTTTCAAATCATAAAAGGGCACCAGAAATTTCCACAATGGCCTCATAGTATGCCTTGTTTTTCACATGTTGATACTGCCACTGAAATTTAGTCGAGTCTTTTTCAGCAACTGTCAGATTTCCTACATTTCTTTATCTTCCCAAGAGATCCCCAGCCTCTGAATGTGCTATTCATATGGGTTTTTTCTGTCTGTTTTTCATCCTTTATGTTTATTCTAATCTCTATGCTTATTACACTTCTAATAACGACCATTTTTGTGTAAATTTCTGTCTAGTTTTACATTCTTCAAGCAATTTTTCAGTTAATTAGAACAGATTTAAAATATCTGCTTCCTTATTAGCTTCCTAATTTCTCTAAAACACTGTGTTGTCCCCAACACATACCAGAACCCAATCACCTCTTGATGTGAGCAGTCATAAAGGCAACCTGGTTATAAGGGGGAAATTACTGAACAGAAGAAAATGTCTGCTATTGACAGAGAAAATTCCTGCTAGCCCAGGAATTGTGAGCCTGGGAACTAGGCCTGGGAACCAGAAGTATCCTTGAGAAATGCAGCAGGCCTCTTTGAAGTACCTAGAAACTGGACACATCCTGCAATGCTATCAATAAGTGCAAAACCAAGGAACTGTAATGGCAATTTATTGTCTAAAAAGGTGAAAAGTAGTCTTTAAAAGGGGGGATACAGCCTGAGAAAATAAGAATTGGTAACTGTTGTTGTCTGTTATAACTGCAAGAACAGGAAAACAGGCTGAAAAAATAAAAATTGTTCTGAGAGTGTAGAGAACATCATCATCTATCGGATGTTCCAAGTGAAAACCAGAAATTAACAACATCTATTGGATGCTTGAAGTGGTGGTGTGCTATGCTTTTTTACGTCTCTATAATAGAAAAGAGACTTTATTTTTGTCCAAATGGAGCTTCTCTCTCTGATGACTTCCCATCCTGCATGCACTTTTCCCTTTCCTAAACAGGTCAGCATGAACTTTCTGAAAGATCTTGGACCCTCGCTGGGGACACCTGGCTGATTCCAAACTTGATGATGCAGATCGTCTTTGAAGTAAGACTCTGTCTGCTATTTCAGCGGTCCGCCTCTGGGTCCATTTCTGGGGGTGGTTTGGTTTGTCTTCCCACTTCTGGGATGGTTTGACCCCCTTCTGGAATCTACTTAATGCCATATGTGTATATATATCAATAAGGGATCTATCATAAGTATATCTGCTGCTAAAACATTGATAAGTTTGCCTCACTAGTGATAAGTTTGTAGTAACCTGTAATATATATATATATTTGATTACTGATATTATTGTTGCTATAATTGATCTCTTCTATACTATTGATCGCTGCTATTGATTTGTAATAGCTTGTTAGATATATATTTGCTTTATTAATCATAAGTATACTTGTTAGTGGTGATTTTTCTGGTGTTTGTGGTAATCTATAATAAAGTAGAGAAACTTACAGGATAAAGCCTCCATGTCCTTTTGTATTACGGAATCCTATGAACCCACCATTGCGATCCCTATACAGCCAAAGATGGGTAACCCTTTAGGCTGTGACACTTGTCAATGCACTGCTGTGAGTTTTTTCATAGATATAGGAATAAAAATCCATCATTATCACAAAGTTCTGTCCTTTGCAAAGTTCCTTTGGAAGTGCCTCAGAAAATGTTGTATCTGTACTGTCACACTGATCATTCTCTAATGGACCTCTACAATAATATCACATCAGCATTTCTAATGTTATTCTTTTCACCCTGAAGCATTCTATAACATATAGTTTTACTTCTTCCTGATTTTACACCAATATCATATTTTTCTTTGGCAATGTTCCAGTCCCGTGATTTGTCCCAAAAGTACTCTGTGACACCAAGTCGCAGCTTTGATCACATACTGGCTCCTAATACATCCTGCTTATTCCTTTGGAGTTAATCTGTGGACACCTTAAACAAGGAAAACTTTCCAGTGAGCCCATTTAGAAATTTCATATCGTCTAATTACATTTTCTGACATTCCTTTCAAATTCCAGTCTGAAGGCTGAAGAGTTTATTACTCTTGTGTTTGTTTACCTTGAAATATAATTAGTAATTTGTTCATTTTTAAAAAAGATTTCAAATTCTTATGCCTGTTATATTTCAGGTTTATAAAATTGCCTATAAAGCCAATTATTTAAAATCCATTGAGAACAGTATTTAATACTGATGGTTTAGTATTTCAATAAGGTGGTTATATAAACAGTATACTGATTGGAAAACATGGTATTTGCCAACTACTTCTGCTTCCACTGAAAATATCAGACTATTTTTGAGATGTAGTTCTACTAAACCCCCTTCTTTTCCTTCTCTTCTTCTTCTTCTTCTTTTTCTTTTTCTTTTTCTTTTTCTTCCTCTTATCATTTACACCAGATGAAATAATAAAGCTGTTTCCAAAACTAGTAGATTTTCCTAGAGTAATCTCAACACACTACTCACAGGCACTCTAAAGACACTCAAAGTAATAAATAAAATATATTTTCTAACTATAGAATCAAAGACTAGCAGAATTTTGAGACCAGAGTGCAGTCAGGTTTGTGTTTTCTTAGTGGTGGGGGTTTTTTTGGCTATGCAGGAATGAAGCCTAAATGGACCAACCATACTGCTAGTCTCCATCTACAGGACCTACTGGAGAACTAATTTCCTTCCCTCAACCTGTCCTGGATCAGTAATGAGAGCAGAGGAGGAGAAATAATCACTACTGAAAAGCAGCTTTTTTCCCAATGCAGTTTTTAAAACTGGTGGCTTGGGTTTTGTTTGTTGGGGTTTTTTTTAACTTTTAGGGAGGGTGTCATTATGCTGTACTTCTCACAGGACCCCGTCCATAGAGTACCACTGACACATTTCCACATATAGCTGTTCACAAGCACAAACAGCAAGCGTCAGCTCAACATACAACACATTCTAACATTTCTAGCAGCTGAATAAAACTTTTACAAGGAGAAAAAATAGAGTCAGTGAAAGCAGTTCAGTCACTATCCTGTATAGTTCCTAGCAAATTACTGTTTTTTTTCATTCCATCAGAAATAGTTGAATAAAAAAGGTATGATTAAATGCCCTGCTGGAAGTACCTAAACTTTGACCTAACCCTAACTCTCTCCATATCAGTACTAAGCAGAATATACTAGACTAAAGTAATTTCCCATTATATTGTATTGATGACAGAATGTTTTTTCTTTAATTCTTAGGATGTTCCATACTTATTACATACACTTCAGACCAGATCTGGAACAAATTTTCAGTATTCTACTTGTAAAATCAGTAGCTTCTCCTAGGACTTGGCTTCTACAGCAAGTTCTAATTTTGAATAAATAAAGCCACATGAATTAAGACTTTCTAAAACACATCCCCAAAGCTATTTCTTGAGCCAAAATCTATGTTATTTTAATGTATTTTAACAACATGTAAAACTATTATTTTGCAAAGATTTCTCAAACCAAGGGAGGCATAACTAAAATCTGATAAAAAAGTCAAATACATTAGAACAACAAAGAAAATCCCATACTCAATTATTTCAGCTGAAAGCAGAAAAATATTAAAGAGCTTTCTGTTACTCCAGCAGGATATTTTTTAAAATGGAGGACTTTACAAAGTGAATTTTGCACTTAAAATATCAATCAACTGTTCTCACATGCAGGAACAAAACTTTAATTTCCACTACTCTGTTTTGCATTTTTATCTTTACAGCTTCTCCATATGAATAAAAAAGATTTTTGCTGTAACACAGTCAGAATTCAGTACTGAAAACAAGAGGTCTGTCTTCAAATACAATACTGAAATGCCCAAGGCATAATGTTCTGAGCACCCCCACAGAAAACACTCAAGTGACATAACTCTGAGTTCAAGTGCTTTGGAAGAAAGGTAGTGGCCCTCATACTGAATAGACTACTCTTGCTATGCGTGTATGAAAAGACTGAAGCAGAGTTGTACACCAAAGTTGATTTAGCTGAGAGGTGTATCTTTCTTACCACCTTTCATCTGTTATTCGGTGATCAGTAACTGAGATTTGGAACTGACCCTATAAGCATTTTTTCAAGTGAAACAAGTTAGTAAGCTAGAAAAAACTAACAGTTATTCTCTGGGTCTTAGTTATAAATTGGAAACTAATACCCGAGGGTGAAAAAGGATTATCTTGCTAAACATTTCATAACTGTAACTGACTGTAAATGTTTCTAGACTGTGGTAAAGCCATACACATGACCTTGAATAGGGTTTTAAACTCATCTTTTGATTCAAATTATAGGACAGAACCGTATGCTGCTGTTATGTTTAGACTTAAGCTTTCTAAAAAAGTTCCTAATTTAAACTAATCATGAAGGCTTTCTCTGTGGTCAAAAGGAAGAGATATATCCATCCAGAGGATGAGCTTAAGGCCACATCCTACCTTTGCTAAGCCTACTGTATGGTTGGGCTGCCACATATCCAAAAGGCTTTCAGAGACAATAGAGAAAACAAACTAAAGGAAACCTGACTCTTTATTATTAATTATGCTTTTATTATAATCGATTAATAACATTCATAAATATCAGAGGGAACAGGAACTGACACCCCATTGTCCAGTGGCAATTTCATTACTGCTTTTAGATCCAACAGTCTTGTATTGCTGATTGTGAAGTGTCTCATCTCGAGCAATAATACTGAGAGGTCTCTTAAAGAGATACACAGTGGCAATATTCAATATGGAAGTATGTCTCTCTGTGTTTGGATCTTCATGCATTCCAAACCTCTGGAAAACTCACTCTGAAGTGTGACAAAAATGAAGGTTTATTACCAATAATGCCAAAAGCAGGCTTTTAAGCCTAATCATGAAATTGACAGAACAGTCATGGGATTTCAAATAATAACAAATATTGCATTTTCATACCTGTCTTTTTAATCAAGAAGTCATGCTTTTATACCTGTAGTCTCATACAAAGCTGGTAATTTACTTAAAAAGGAAATACAGCCTAGTGTAATCACAAGGTTTTAGGACTTGAACCTCTTATAAAAGCAGTGACTTAAAAAATCTTGTGATTCATGTAAACATGAATATAAATATATTACAACTCTGAAAGTCCTCCAGTTTAAGTCTGAATGTGGAAATAATATTCTACCTTGAGTTCCCAAACAGGCATTAATGGATCCTACAAATTAGCTGTAAAATCAAGCCAATAAATGCTAAATCTATAGTTCTTATTGTATTCTGCCTAATGGTTTCTCTTAGGTCTTTGCCTACACTGGAAGAATTGGAACAACAGACAACTTGTTGTAGAAAGAAGTTGTTCCAGTTTTCATTAAGTGAGTAGACTAAAAAAAGAACAAAACCCCTCAAACCATAATGACAATGTATCTCTATTTCAAACAATGCTGAGCAAACTTTAGGTTTTCTGTAGATTTTCAGTCTTTGATATCTAGTCCTGAACTGCGGACATAAATTGTGAGAAACATACTGCAAAATATAATAAATGTACCTTTAACTAATTATGCATGTGTTTGTTTTGAAACCCATTTTATTAAAAAAAAAGAAGAAAAATAATTGAAAGTAGCAGAAAAGCTGAGGTGTCACAATTAAAAATTAAATCTGTACCAGAATGTCATCATGTGGGAGTTCTGGTTTCTTTATAAATTCCATGCTGAGTTTCCTTTAGGGAGACATATTCTAACATTGTTATATTAGAATCATCGCAGTACATAGTTTTAAAATTTGTGAAATGCTACTTTTTTAAATTAAATGTGACGGTTTTATAAAATATCATAAAACAAGCATCTTTGGTGATGACAAAAAGAACAGCTATTTTGTAATTTATATTAAAAAGTGAGAACAACAGCTCTTGTAACATTAAAAAGCTATACATTTACTGAAAAATCACAAGCATGTTCAAGCAATAATGTTATTGCTTATTCAAAACTATGCTATTTATTTTGGTTTAGTTCTTTCATAAATCATACTTTATCGTATCCACAAGAATTATGCTGACCAGAAAGTTCTCTAATTGGCTGCTTTATATTGAAATTACTTTCCTGTCCACAAGCAACAACTGACTTAATCACCTATCTTTTTTAAAATGCAAACAGAGATTTATGACATTAAGTTTAGCTTTGGGGAAACTAGTCACAGAAAAGTGAGGTATGCCAGCAAGAGCTTAGGTGAAAAAAAATAGCCTGTATTTTATGTAATGAAGCTACAGTAACATAACAGGTGAAGGTATAAGGTAGTTCAGTGCTGCTTAACTTTCTTTGATTCTTTTTTCATAATAATGGGAATAGCAAAATATTTCATTAGACAATGTAATTCTAGCAGATATGGAAAAATAAATAAGCATTACTATCTAAAAAACAGGCTAAGTAATATAAAAGTTAAACCTGCCATTAAAATGGGTCATCTCCTGTGGTAGCTTGGAAAACACATCTAGGTATCGCAGCCATGATCTATTTATGATATAACTGATAAAGGAGCAGGAGGTACACACATTATCTGAAATCTAATGTGCTTTGTGGTTAGATATTTCACAGGAGTGATGTGACACCTGAGGGGAAGGCAAAAGCAGGAAGCTCATTCTATCTTAGTCTTGAAAGGATTTCTATGGTTTACGTTCTCAAAATGTGATTGCAAAATGAAAATGTGTGGATTAATAGCTAATTACCACAGGCAGCTGCGTCATGGAGTAGCAACAGAGGGTCAGGATCTTTGGAATCATCTGGGCACTGGTGAAAAGAATTTCGCATAACCACAGAATGGCAGACAGAGATCCGTCCTGGAAGAAGCAGCAAGCCTCTTTATTAATAATCAATAAAAAAATAATTATTCATTTTAAAATAATTTTTTTCCATCTCAATATCTCATTTTGGATGCTAAAAATCCAGTCATTTCCACAGTGCTATACTTGTTATAATTCTTGAGCATTTATGCCTGTCAGGAACTTCTTGTTATTCACTGCTTCTAAGGACTAAGCAGGAGATTTGCACATGCTGATATATGTAAATTTCAATGTTTATATGCTTTCTAGAGGAGTGCAGGTGTCGTAGCCAGCAGTAGTCTATTAGTATAGAAGAGGATACAAAAATTAAGGAGCTGAAGAATAAACCCGTTGTTCTGATGAGCTATAGATGGGTGAAGAAAGTATTTCAGTAACAGTTGTGCAAAAAGAAATTACATCTCTTTATATATTGATTTCACTCTGTCACACCCCCAAAAATAATTTTAGATACTCCTTGAATATTACTTCTATAAAAACTTACAATACTGGAAAACTGGTGTATTAGCTGTATGTAAGATATAAGATATAAATTTTTCAGAATATCTAAAAATTATCCACAACGAACAAAGTTAGTTGGATCAACACATAGGTGTGTCTCAAATTCAACAGTACCCTGTTACTTCTTGATGTTACTATGATTCTTTTTTAGCTATTGCAACAAAAAAAGAGCAATGAATTATCTGAGACCAAAGTTTTCTGGTAGGTATGACAGAACATAAGCAAGAAAACACAATATGAGTTACTGAAGCATGAATATATTAAATGTCAAAAGCATATATGATAGAATATGATCCTTTCTAGACATTTCAGTGCAAATTATATAAAATTCATAACATAATTAAGCAAGAATCCTTTAGCTTCCACTCACAGATTAGTTTTTTCACACACTACTACATGAGTTATTGTGATTTCTTTTGCCCAGAGATATTAATATAAATCTCCCATACTCATAGAAATATATTTAAATAAATAAAGAGCTAGTGCAATGCAAGAAGTAGATGATGCAGATAAAGTAACAGACTAGAACTTTGTAGCAGGGTTTCAAATGCATATATATAAATACATGTAGGGCAAGATTGCATTTTCAGTAGTAGAGGGGGAGATAGATACTGTAGAAATCAAGATGCTGGGAACCTAAAGAGAGTTTTGTCTTGGTGCACCTAAGAGATATTTTCAAAAAGGAATGTAGAATACTTAACGCAGCAATTGAATTAAGACTTCTTTTGGCTCGCTTGGAAAACAAAGTTCAGCATATAAGCTTGAGCAAAAATGAGAATTGTAATGGGCAAATAGTGATTACAAAAGATAAGAGGGAGAAGACTTTGGGGGCAAAGGTAGAAAGTTCAGGTATGACTGTTTTTATGTTCAACTAATTGTTTGATTTTTTTAATAAGAAAATGTCAAGAAAGAGGCTGAGATTTTAGTTTAGACACAGGGTAAATATCTAGAGTACAGAATTAGCTCTGAAATTATTACAGAAGTGCTACATTCATGTATGAGACCTTTCACTGGAGAAGGAAATGGAAGAACAAAGACTGAGATCAGTGTAAAGATGCATGATAGAAACTGAGGAATGAAGTATGAACTAGTAAATGAGTGATAGATTCTCATATTAATTGGAACAGAAGTCCCTGCAAAAAAAAAAAAAGTAATGGCAGAAAAATTATTTTAGAATGTATTTAAATTCTACATGATTTAGAAGATTTGGAAGTAATCTGCTTTGGTTTTCACCCATATATTCATTTCCCTACAAAGCGCTGCTTTTGTGATTACTCTTTTTTGATCTATAGAAGTAGCATGTTCTACACAAGTCATTTTCATCCTTTATGATTATTTCCAGAGAAATACAGTATAATGTTCTGCTTCCAGTTTTAATAATATAACTTAATTTATTTTAGTGACACTCTACATGAATTTATATCAGTGTAACTAAAAGGACAATCTCAATCAAAATATGAAAATTGTTCCCTTTTAATCCCAAACAACTACAGAGGACTGTCATCTCAAGCTTGTAAGTCATTTCTCTCTTCATAATAAGTTCATGCTGGCTCATTCCCATGGCAACCTCCAATTCAACAGTGACCAGTTCTGTATTTGTATTTTCTTCTTTTGGCATTTTCAATACATGTTTGAGACCTGCCAAATGTGTGCCAAGAGATAAAGGTCCTGCCATAGGTCTTTGTGGATATGAAACTGCTACTCTGCTGTTTATGTACATGAAAGATTGTTTCACCACACCTGATTTAGTTCTATGTCACTTCGCTGGGCTAAATTATTTTTTACACTTCAAATAATTATAAAGTAACTTCTTAATCTCATTCTTCTTTTTTCCCTAATATTTTTTTAAGTAGCCACAATGTATTGTGCCATTTTGGAAGCTGCTAAGTTCTTCTTACATATAAATTCTCTACAAATTTCTGTAGTTTATCTAAGAGTGGTGCTACACACCTCAGGAATATGTCACTACTGTGAAAATCAGGATTGAGTGTTTTACCTATTTGCCTCTTGGATCACAGAACCTGGTGTAGCTCTGTCTACAGATTGAAACCCTTATAAGAAATCAGTGGCAAAAAAGTCCTGAGCTCAATTAACATCAGGATTCTACCCTCAAATGTCACAGTAATTTTCAGAGAACTATATATTCCAGTTTCAGAGGTTCCTTGTTCAATCCTAATATGGCCTTAATGACATAACCAATGGACAATCTTCAAAATTGTATAAAATTTGATTGATTCCAACACTATTCTTCATTCTTTTCAATCTATACAAGAAAAATCAAGTCAATATGGTATAGCATATAAAACTCTGACACACATAGAGCTCAGCTAGCTTTAGGTGTCTACAATGTAGACATCTATATCTGAAGTAGTCACACTTAACTCTTTTCATATTGACTCAAAGAAATAGACATTTTTAGAACATGGGTTGTCTGAATCATTTAAGTGTTTACCCTGGAGGGCAAGGGAGTTAATTGTGCTCTGTAAGACACTCTGTCTCTCCATTACCTATAGTCTGTCAGACTGTTGTCTCTCTACAAAGTGAGACCAATGAGTTATTTGTTCGTGTGATACTCACCCATCAAAAATACTGGCAATACAACAATGTTATTACTTGGCTTCAGTCAAACAAATTAGGCAAGGGACCCAGTAATTAATAGTCCTGTCATGGCTTACATCTTCCTTTAAAAAAAGAAAGCCTTTGAAATGACTTGGTGTGAACAGGAGTTGTCACGCTACCTTCCTTTTTCCTGCTCACCCATTTGTTACGGTATGCTTAAAAGGATTCGTTAAAGGGAACAAATGAATTGGGCTCACTTGTGAGTTAGAGGCAATAATCAGAGGAAGCAAACAGGCAGCTGTTGAAAAAAATGGAAAAGAATCTTTGTTAGAGGTTCTTGTCTGGCTCTGTTGCGAAGGCTAAGTCCCTTGTGAGATTAGCGGTGCAGCAGCTGTAATTTGGTGAGATGACATCAAGGCTCGCAGTCCTAAGTCACTGACTCATCATAACAGCTTGCTTGCTGAACTGGTGTCAAAAATCGGACTGTGGGAGCTTACTGGTAGGGCATTTATAATGCATTTGGAAAAGGTCCAGCATACCTTTTCATTATATTACTGGATAGAATAATCTGTTATTTCCTTGGTGTCAAAGTATAATGAGACTTGCTGGCTCAGACTTCTAGTTTTCTGGGCTGATGTAAAACAATAGCTACTCATTACTGACAGCTTATTAAGTTTGTTTGTTGTTTTTTGTTCTCCCTCCAAATCAGAAAGAAAGATGAAACTGTATATTATCATCAGAGTAAAGACATATTAGTAATAGCATAAAAGCAGTGGATCTAACAGGATTGATGTGATCTATACTGTTGAAACAGTCGAAGAAATATTTGTCTATTCCAAATTGAGACAGCCAGTGAGAAAAGATAACTGGTGTTGGTGAAAAAACAGGAGCAGAAAGATATTTTTGAATGAAAATTAGGTATTCAAGTATATTATTTTCTCCTTATCTTGAGAAATGAAAGAAAGTAGATTAACTTCTATCATCTGCACCACTGTGTCCTCCCAGTATGCAGTTTGCTTTATTGATATTGAGAGTGCACTTTCAGCTCATATTCAGCCTGCTCTCTAGTGAGACCCCCTAGGTCTTTTTCAGCAAGGCTGCTGCTCAGCCAGTTAGTTTTGTCTCTCTTCCTTACACATAGCCTTTGTTTTCTTGATCCTTATGATATCATAACAGCTTCCAAAATACATTTCTTCTCCATAATCTCATTCATCTATCTTTGTCCTTAGCTATGTCTGTGTACTCTTTCATCCCTAATCTCGTTTCATATTGCTAAAGTAAAAAAAAATATGGACAGAATTACCTCAGTTATAGTAATTATTCTGATCAGTTCTCTGCCTAGACATTGCCACTGGTATCATACTGGATTTTTCTCCTATTCATATCAAATACTATTAATTTTACCATGGTGAACCAATGACTTAAATCCCAAAGTTTATTCGATCTGAATTTCCTATTTATTGCTTCATCAAAGTACAAGAAAATCGGCTGCAGGTAAAATGGTTTTGTTCTCATCCTCCTCTTGTCTTGTACTGCTGCTTTCACTGCATATCTCCATTCAACTAAGAGTAAAGATTTTTTTTTAATGTCCCTACATCTTTTTTTTAAACTTTTTCCTTGGGTTAAAAACCAGATTCCCCTAGACTTAAAGAACAAGTTTCCAACTTTTCTATTTTTTCATTTATAAGACTTAACAAACGTTTCAGTTTTCAGTAGTGTGAAGAATAGCAGAAGTACTCTTCAGTTGTTTTCTCTAATGTTAATATAAATTACCAGAAACTATTTCCTGCTGGTAGTTTACTTTTTCCAGTTAAACAGAAGCTGCACTCTTTAATAACATCTGAACAATATTATTATCATAAATCAAGTAACTTTATACTAGCCATAAACTGTATGGATGTGAGGCTCTGGGGGTAAGCACTGTTTTCTCTATTTTCCAGTATAGTCATTTTTCCAGTATAGACACAGGAACTGAAACCAGCCTCTCTCAGTTACAGACAAATACAAAAAAGGTCATATACCAGAAGTCTACAGAACAGCTGTTGCACATGATCCTTCTTAACACTAGTTGCAGAACACTTCCAACAGCCTGTAATAACCTAAAGGTCTGAAGTATAAAAAAGTAAAACCACAGGCTAGTATTCTCCACAGAATAGATGAGACCAAAATGAGGTCTGAAGTTTGCCAAAGCGGAGAATTTGTTATCTGACGTGATGATCCTTGGGAGAGAACTACACCTCACAGAAGAGAAGACAGCAAAAATGTCCAGGAGTCTTTGTAAATACGAAAATTCCATCATGATCCCAAATCCAATTTTACAGCTAAGCTGAGCCTCAGGATAAATTGACCAGGCACCTGAAGGATTTTCTGTGCTTCTAGAAACATAAGGGCACTTTATTGCCTTCACATCTGTCTGATTTCTAGCTACAGTCTCCAGTATTTCAGAGAATGATGAAAAAAATAAACAGTCCACTTTACGTCTTGAGGAGGGGGAATACCTTTCAGTGCTTGACTCAAGTTTATTCTATCTGAAAGCTAACTTCTAATTACAACTATCTTATTATATGCATACTGAGTTTCAGAGACAAAATATTATAAATGTGTCCCCCTTCCACAAAATGTGGCTTCTTTATGGTAAAAAATTAATAAACAGAATATAGGTATCTATTTTTTCTTAAGAGTGTGTGGACAGCATAACACCTATGCTTGATACCTGTGGTGTGTCTCTGGGAGGCGTAAGAACATTATTTGGACTCCTAAAGGTTTTAATTGCTTTTCACACTACTAGGTGTTGTGTCAGATTATTACACTGAAAAGGATTATTAAACACTGCAGAAAAACCCAGTTTATTTTATTTCTTATGTGGGGAGGGGAGACATTCTTTAGAAGAGGGTAAAAAAAAAAGCAAATCTGATACAAGTGATTCTTGACTCTAAGAAAAAATATGCATCAATATAAATAGGACAATAATGATCAGCATGAAAAATAGCATTGGAATCTTATACTTTCCATATATGACTCCATACGGGATCAGAGGTTGGGTTTCCAAATTCCATTCCTCACGTCCCACATTTTTTATCCACCCCCTCCAATAAGTGATTATTTTCAGTTTATCCCACAGTCTTCTTGGTTTTCTGTAGGCTGTGAACAGGATTTTTTATTCAAAAATACTTTAGTAAGATCTCATTTTTAGTTGTATTTATTACAAATGCTTTACTTGTGATTATATTGATTTTTGCATAATGAAAATACTCTGAAGCACATAAAATCACAAAAGTGGTTTTATAATTTTAGTTTATTGTTCATCTTATAGATCTCTTTTAAAAAGAAAAAATAATCAGGTTCTAGTATATCATTAGATATATTTTGCAAAACAGATTTTTTTTTTTTTTTTTTTTTTGTAACTAGTTACTGAATTTTGAATATGCTCTGATTCTACTGAAATAGGAATTCTCTGAAAAAAAAGCCAAACTTCAGAATTGTATGTTGGACACTTTCATCAGAGATTGCCTCTTTTCTGTCCTTGAGCATAATTGATTCTCTTTATTAATTTCTGAGGTGATATGTAAAACTACAAAAATGGATTCTTGTATTTTTACTACTTCCAAAAATGTTAATGGCCCTGCTAAAGTGACAATATCATATGTCCATTCTTGCAGCTTGTGTCGGGTGCAGGTGCCCGGGTGTTGACAGCAGGGGGGCTGCAGAGTGGCCTCTGTGGGAAGAAGTTGGGGCCGCCCAGTGCTGGCCACAGCCAGTTCCAGTCAGTTCCAATGGACCCACCGCAGGACACAGCTGAGCCCATCTGCCAAGATGGTGGCACATCTGAGATAACTTATTTAAAAAAGGCCAAAACACTGCCTGAGAGAGAGGAAAAAATGTGAAAGAGTGAGCCCTGCAGACACCAAGGTCAGAAAAGGAGGAGGAGGAAGGGGATCTCTAGGTGCCAGAGCAGAGATTCCCCTGAAGCTTGCAGAGAAGACCATGGTGGAACAGGTTGTCCCTCTGCAGCCCATGGAGGACTATGGCAAAGCAGATATCCACACTGCAGCCTGTGAAGGACCCCACAATGCAGGAGGTGGAGATGCACTGAAGGAAACTGCAGCCTGTGGAGAGCCCATGCTGGAGCGACTTGTGAAGGACTGCAGCCCGTGGGAAGGACCCCACGCTGGAGCAGGGGAAAGGTGTGAGGAGGAAGGAGCAGCAAAGTGTTATGGACTGACCACAACCCCCATTCCCCTCTCCCCCAGTGGCACAGGAGGCGGGGAAGTAGAGGAGCTGAGGATGAAGCAGTGTGAGCAGAGGTAGTAAATTACATTATTAATTTAATTAATTGATTAACCTAAACTAATTAATATAAACTTGACTGCCCAAGTCAAGTCTGTTTTGTCCATGATGTTAATTACTGAGTGATCCCGCTGTCTTCATCTCCACCCATGAGCTTGTCATCTTATTTTCTCCTCCTGTCCTGTTGAGGATGGGGTGTAAGAAAGTGGCTAGGTGGGCATCTGGCAGCCAGCCAACATTGGTCAACCCACCACACAGATTTAGGAGGCCAGCAAACTGTGGCAGTGGAGCCACGAGAAATGAGTTTTCCAGCATTATTGTTGCAGTATCAGTGCTGCATTGTCAGTGTTTAATTAATATAAAAGGGGGAAGAAGTCTCTTCTCCAACTCACATTCATCACCTTGGAATGTCTGAGGCTGAGATGCAGAGAAGCATGTTTTTTATTTATCAGAATTTCATGATTCCTTACATGATGAGCTATACTTGTTGATTATGCAAATAATGGGAAACTTTGAATGATATCTAGTTTCTGAATTATGTGTACATCTGATATAGGCAGTAGTGCAGTCCACAAAGGGTTAAATCACATCAAACATTAAAAAAAAAAAGTCACCAACTTCACTGTTGCTGATAGTTGCCACTTTTTCTTTCAAGATGCTCTGTAAAGATAGGACAATATCCAAAGAATCTTCTCCATTTATACTCCATAAAGTCACAACTCTAGTGGCCTTCCATTTGTAGAAGATATTCCTAAAAGATGGCCCTCAAAATATATATTAATCTTCAAGAAGTAAAACAAAATAAATAAATTAAAAATCTACAGAATGGCTCTCAAATATCTTTTGCAACAGGCTGCAGATCAGAACTGCATGTCAACAACCATTGTTGTTCATAAAAGATGCATGTTAGCGATTACTTTAATCTGTAGTACATTGTTTCCTTATCCTGTTACCAGGAAAATGGTATTTCTTTGCTTTAATGTCATGTTTCAGATTTTCTCATTCATATGCATCTTTACTCAGGGTCCCACCAACATTTCCCGTAGTAAATTGTAGCTGTTAAACTGCTCTCTGAGAGAAGACAATAGTTTTAGCCCACTGTTAAAAGAGATTTGCTGTATGTCAATGGTTAACATTGCATTTACCAACATAAGTCAAAGATGTCTCTTCTGATGTCTTTTTTATGTCTTTCTGAACATTTAGCTTTGTTAAGAAGTTCTATCATCAGCAATAATTGTGGGGGTTTTTTCTAGCTAAACCTGTGAAGATATTTTCAGAGCCTGAATATGAGTAGTTCATTCTGTTGAAAAATCAGCATCTCAGAACAAGAGGTTATTCTACTTATAATAAAATTCATAAGGGAAAAATCATTGTGAGTACCCGTGTTTAAACTTACCATGCCTTTACAGAACAATTTGATCATAGCGGTAACTGGGCATTATATGGGAGGTTTTTAACATTCTGAGGAAATTGGCTGAGGAGAGGAAAAAAGTAGGGAACCAGTCAAGCATATTTCTCAGAAAAAAGCTAAACCCTCCAACTGGAGGATAAAGGCATAAAAAAAGAAGATAGGTCTGTTAGAAGCAGCAGGTGGGGACAGAGGATGTTGTAATGAAATACATGTTTTTGCAAAGAAACATAATAAACTATTTTTTATACACTGGGTGGGTGTGGAATGTTTACTGGAAGTGACTTATTGATATGTCCCCCTCTTAAGGGAAGGTAAACCTCCAGGGTGGAATGCGGTGGATACAGAAGAAATCTGTTCCATAATAATTCCCTAAGCAACATAACCTGCAACCTTAGATGTTAGCAACAACAGGGGAGCTTGGTGCGCTGGCCCTAAGAGAAGCAACACGGAGGGTGGAGTGGAGTGGAGACACCACGGCCAGGCTCTGTGATACCACTGCAGGGATGGGGAACTGGAACTACTGGAACAAGAATGGAAGGTCCCTGCATCAAGTTCACTGAAGCAAGGAGGTGAAACAATGGGGTTCTGTCAATGCTATTGTCTTACTTCTGATATATATCAGAATTGCCCAGTTCTGGAGTAGTGACACGTTAAATCATGTCTTCTGGGTGAATTTTGCTCATTATAATCTCATTATAATACCAAAACACACCTCCAGCCCCAAAGCTACCCACCTCCAAGGTGCGACCACCCCTCACTCAGCATGCGCTCTGAATTTTCTCGAGCGTATACCTGTAAAAATGAAGCGAGATTTTACACCAATCATAATAAAGGTATGTATGACTAGAGTCACTCAAGTTCCACCTAAAAATAAGAAAATATAAAAGGGCTTAAGAGAGGAGGAATGCTACGGAAGATACCATTGTAGACAAGTTGGTAGGACATCGCTGACTTCTGGGATCAGTTGATGGGCTGAACCTGTCTTCCCCCCCATAGGGATGCCTATTGGGGAAGATTCGAACCCTCGGTTATATCAAGTGCTTCCCCAGGAAACTTAGAAATCTCTAAAGTTTTTCCATAATTTAACGTGTTTGTAGTTGACTGTATTATTCCTATTCTTGGTACTTGCACATGCTTTGCAGACAGTGATTTATCACTGGCAATCCAAAAGAACCTGCACTTCTGTTGCTTTAATAAACTGTACGGTTCATTAAAACCTAGCTCTGATAGTTCATTGAATGCAACTAGATTGAAAGTATACTACTATATTACTGCATCCATAATTGTCGTAGTTCAATATATATTGAACACGACTGGACCTATAGCGTTGAATTGGGCATCACTCAGAACCTAAGCCTAGCTTCCCCCAGCCCCTCTGATATCTGAGGACAAGCTGAAATGCAAGGGGGTTTATTTTCTGCCAAACTTCTTTACCCTTTAACGCAACAGTGGGAATGACCTATGGGAATCTCATAGTGGATACACACATTTCTACAGTATCTATGCATCTACAGTATCCTATGGTTTATATCGGGTGAAAGAGATTCAGGTATTCCTTCTGTACAATTTGTTTCATAGTAAGTAGAAATAAAACCAGCTCAGATAACTCACACCATGAGCATAGAATACTACCTACACTGTCGACATTCCAAAAGCTTCAACTTTGAGTGTTAAACTAAATGAACAACAAATAATTTGACTATAAAAATATCTTACAAGAATTATTGTTATTTTTTAATGTGGAACATTTCAAAGAAAATTTGTTGATTTCAAAGAAATGTTTTCTGTGTTTTGCTCCATAACATTGAGCTTTCATGGTTTGTTCTTGCTTTACAGTAGAAAAACAATCTGTGACTAGCAGCTGATTTAGAACAGGTTTTTAAAGCTGAAGATCCCATTTTCCACTGAGAGTTTTATCTTTTTGTATGTGTTTTGAGTTGACCCTGGTAGGCAGCTAAGTCCCCATTCAATCGCTCACTCACCCTGCAGTGGGATGGGGAGACAACTAGAAGGGCAAAGTGAAAATACTGTTGGGTTGAGATAAAGACAGTTTAATAGGTAAAGCAAAGCTGCATGTGTGTGAGTAAAGCAAAATAAGAAATTCAGTCACTACGTCCCATCAGCAGTCAGATGTTTAGCCATTTCTTGGGAAGCAGGGTATCAGCATGCATGATGGCTAATTGGGAAGCCAAATGCCATCACCACAAGTGTCCCCTGCTTCCTCCTTCCTGTCCCCAGCTTTTATTGCTGAGCACCTTGTCATATGGTATGGGATATCCCTTTGGCCTGCTGAGATCAGCTGTCCCCTGCTGACTTCTTGTGAACCCCCAGCTGGTGGGACAGCACGGGAAAAAGAGGCTGTGCAGGCAATGTTCAACAATGGCTAAAACATTGGTATGTTTTCAATGCAATTTTCAACAAATCCAAAACAGCACCATACAGGCTACTATGAAGAAAATTCACTGCGTCCCAGCCAGACCCAGTACACTATGTATATCTATTAGACTAGAATTGTGCCTTTAGAATATAGAGCAAGGGAAAATACTTTATATGATTAATTTCTGTGATAATCATGTACAGTACATTAGCACACATCTGTCTGTACACATGCCTTTCTCCAGATTTAATGTGTGGCTCTTTATTTCATGGGAAAAGTTGCAAAGTAAAACTGATTGAAACATTAATCACTTGAACCAATCCCACATTATTATTGTTTTTTTAATACGACTTAAGTCAGAGTGAGGCTACAGTTATTCACCAAACAGTTTGGGGCACAGGGAGTGTGTCAAAATAGGTGACTGCTACCCTGCGGAAATGGAAGTGAGGTTGAGAACAAAATCACTAGTTGAACTAATTGAAAAACAATTTAGCAGCAAACAGTGAATTTCAGAACTGGTAAAGGAGTTGTACGAATAAGCAGAGGATTAAGGTCTCAAGAGGCACATAACAGATTTTGTGTGTATCATGCACAACTAGATGAACTATGAAATAAAAAATTGAAGAAAAGTTACAGAATGCAAGATTATGAAATTTCAGCAACATAACACTAAGAAAAAGTTTAATTCTTTATGAAAGCTACTCCATTGATATACTGGTGATTTTTTTCCATGGGAGAAAACTTTCATTTGTGAGGAAAATACCTATTCTTAAGAGAATTTAGGATGTAATCCAAATTATATCTCAAAAGACATACACGTATTGTGCTGTTTCTGATACATTTTAGATAGCTTATATACATTTTAAGCATTTAGATACATTAGGAGAGGAATAACGAAAGAGAATTTGTACTGTATGGGTAGTGACTGTGCTTTGGTGTAAGCCAATGTTCATGTTGGCCAGAAACATTATGACTTAAGCACTTCCATAAATGGAAATTTGGAAGTTGATGAACATTGCTATTACAAAGGTAGGTATATACACAGTTTAGAGGCCTTTAAGGTTAGACCTGCCAATGAACAGGGAATTTCAAGGTAGAAGTTTTGAATGAAGGAACCCCAAACCTTTCAAATTTAGGCACCCAAATTATATGGTGAAAGTCTGAGCTATGTCTCATATAATAGAAGGGCTACATCAGTAAATGTATTTTAAAAATCATTAATTAGTGAATTAGTGGTTGTGAAGTGTTCTTATGTTTCTACCAAAAAAAAGACTATGGAGAGAAGAAAAAGAGGAAAATATTGCAGTTTTAGCAAGGCAATAGGCAATTGTCAAGGAAACAACATCATCTTGTTGCTATAGCAACATTATAGAGGACACATATTAACATTAATAAAAGTAAAGCATAAAATTTCTTTACAGACAGAATTCTTATGGTAGTATAAAATACAGAGTCCAGTACTAAACAGAAGGGTTTGAATAAAAAACTCCAGAGTCCTTCACACTTCAACTATTTCTACGATAGTACTTTGTGCCTGCTTTGCTCTACAAGTTCTAGCAAAAGAAAACTCTACAAAAATATTAAAAACTAAAATTATGTTTTTCTTCTTATATTTTTTTATCTAAAAATAATGTCTTCAGTTTAAAATTAGTTTACCACCACCCACACCGTCCCACCCTAGAAAAAGGAGGTCAGCTTTTCCCCTCTCTTCTAGCTATATAAATCTTTACAGTCTCCTTTATTGACTTGCTTCCATGCTCATAATCTTTGTTTGCCAGTAAAGCAAGATGACTGTGGAAAGACTCACACTGTGAGCAGGTGTTGATCCTGCTGGGGGGGAAGAATTAAACATCATTTATGACAGTCAGGCACATGAGCTGTTATTACCGTATTTTGTCATAAAGAAGGCAATAGTGACTTGTCTGACAGAGAAACCAGACAACTGGTTTGATAGCCCTCATGGAGAAACTCTTCAGACTAGCCAAACATCAGAACACGATTTCCCTTAATCTCTTGGCAACACCTGATACGAAATAGTAGGTGTAGTCTGGGTATGGAAAGAGGAATATAGGTGTATATGAATCTAGTTACTCATTACTGCACAGCAGTGAGTTTTAGGTATCTTCAGGTTAAGATGGCTGCAACAGTGTTTCTGTTCTGATTCATTTTCTTTGATTCAAGGACCCAAATTTTACTCAACATCCAGCATTTGTGCACAGACTGATTCTTAGCAGAGAGGTCTCAGGTTTGCTACATTCTGCAGCTGACAGCGTCCTTTAGTGTTTAATACACCTTCTGTATTGGCTTCTGCATTGTGTGGAGCTTAGACTGGAAGGAATTTGACTGCTCTCTGAAATGTTTAACAGAAAATTTAATACACAGAGATCCTATTTTAATGTCAGCTCAAATGTTTTTCTGTTGCTGTCAGAATTTGTTTGTTGGATACTTTGAACCTTCTGATTGAGTCAGTTTTAACAGCAGTAGCTGGAATATTGCATGCTATAGATAAGTATTTGATTAGCTAAAAGAACACTACTGAATTAAGGAAGTAACACACATTTATCTTTTTTAATTTTAACTATAGCATTAGCCAGAACTGTGAAACTGCAACTGTGGTTACAAGTTTGAAGGACAAGGTTAATCTCAAGTATGAAATAGAGTCTGCTTCTGCACTAATACCTACTTTCCTCAGACTGTACTAAACCATCTCATAATAGAAAAAAATGGTTTACAAGAGACAATAAAAAACTTGTCAGCTTGTTTAATGTAAAAGGCTTGACCCTGCTGTCGGTAAAAGTTTTTGGAAGTCAAATGGTATTTTGCTCAAGTAAAGTCAGCAAAAGTAAGTCATAAGAAAGCTATGTATTATCCCAGAACACAAACCTGGGTGTAGTTTTTCACTCAAGTAGGAAAATATGTTGTGTTCTATAAAGGGAAATTAGAATTCCTCTATCACAAAATAAATGCCTTAATTTTCAAAAAGGTGTGCAGTGCAATCTATCACCCTTCTATCTTCTTCATATATATTTTTTGTATTTCCTAAGACTCTGTGTTTCTTGAGAATCTCTGAAAGCTATTATTCATGACTGTAACAAAATAGTGTTTCTCTTCCCTCCTGTCAGTAGAAATCTGACTCTTCACATCATTCTTTGGTTTGTTTTTATATATAATGCTGTGGTGACAAAGTCTGGTCAAAGATGGTTTTAGATGTGTTCTTGTGGTTGTTCTCATTCAGTTCTCTTAGTGCATGATTAAAACACACAAAAATAATTTCTGTGCTACTCTCTCAGTAGATATGTTTCTATCCAAACATATGCTCTGTATCTGAAAGTTAGTATGCATTTTCTGACAGGACAATTTCTAAACACATGCAGAATGCTGTTGACCTAGAAATTATTAGCTTTGAGTGTCCAATATTGAACTGGGGTGTTTCTCAATTATTTTATCACCTTAGAATAAAAACCAGTCCTCTGAAAGCAATACTTGAGTTTTCTACTCCCCTCTTTTTTCTTGCTAATATATACCTTTCCAATACCTCTGTTAGATGCAGAACTAAAATTCTGCAAACAGATAGCAACTAATGAAAAAAAAAAAACCTGTCTGAGACATTTGATACCATTTTGATCTGGTAATCAGAGTAATAGCGAGATAAAAAAGATAGGACATAAAGAATTTCATTATACTTTTCTTTGTATAAATCAATAACATTATTTAATTAAGTCTGAATCAATTTCTGATTTTACATCCCAGCACTAATATATGGGTAGTTAACCTATCATAAAATTAATTCAAACAAATGAGTAATATTTAAGTTTAATTTAACTTTAATTATATTGTAGATGTCTTACATAAGAGGGATAGGAACGTAAGGATATTTCCATGAGAATAGATAGTCTTATAGAAGTATATACTGATTTTGGTTGGGATAGAGCCAGTTTTCTTCATAGTAGCTTGTATGGTGCTTAGTTTTGGATTTGTGACTAATAGAGTGTTGATAACACAGGAATGTTTTAGCTGTTCTGGAACAGTGCTTACACAGTATCACGGTTTTCTTTTTTTCCCATGCTGCTCTACCAGTGAGTAGGCTGGGGGTTCACAAGAAGCTGGGAGGGGACATAGCTGGGACAGCAGACCAAAGGGATATTCCGTACTATGTGACATCATGCTCAGCGTATAAAGCTGTAGGAAGAAGTAGAAGGAGGGGGGGACATCACGGAGTGATGACGTTTGTCACTGTTGGGTGTGATGGAGCCCTGCTTTCCTGGAGATGGCTGAACACCTGCCTGCCCATGGGAAGTGGTGAATGAATTCCTCGTTTTGGTTTCCTTGTGTGCACGGCTTTTGCTTTCCCTCTTAAACTGTCTTCATCTCAAGCCATGAGTTGTCTCACTTCAACCCTTCCGATTCTCTTCCCCATCCCACTGGGGTGGGGAATGAGTGAGGAACTAGACAGGGGCTTAACTGCCTACCAAGGTTAACCAACAGCAAAGTATAAGATAAAGTTCCTATCCTGTTTTGTTTTGTTGTGTTTTTTTTTTTTTGTAGAGAGGCTACACATCACTAAGCTGTCAAAATTCTGCACATTAACAGACAACTAAATCATTCCTGGACAAGAGCTGATGCTCATGAAATCAAAAGAACTTAAAATGTTTGCATTTAGCTAAGTCAGTAACTTCATGCAGACATTTGCACGGCCAAGAATAGCATTATTTTGGTTCCAGTTACATTTATTTCCCTCCTTGCCCTTTCAACGCATAGCCAACACAAAGATCCAAAAACATAGCCCAGGTTTCATTAGAAGTCACACCTAATAGGCATTTATTTCACCCTCTGTACAATACTGGGGCAATAGCAAGTATTTGAGCAATGCCATAAAGGTGTCAGTGATGATGGTTTATAGTAGACCAGTTTTTACATTCCACTTCATTTAATTATTGTTTATATACTTTGTTAAAAATCTAAACTGTGATATTTCTTGGTTAAGTATATTTTTCACATTTCACACTGTTATAAAAAAATATTTTTTTGACAGAAGCTCATGATACTAATGCAAAAATAAAAATAAGAATGGAGGAATATATAGGTCAGATGTATTATTCTGTATTTTGTTAGGTTTTGCTTAATAATGAGGTAAGAGTGGACCCCAAGACCCTATGATTAGATCATGTCCTGTCTGGGAATATTTTGGATTTTTTTCTTTGTAATATGACCTTCTGTCAATCCCTTGTGAGGAAAAGATTATAAAACTGGAAAGTTAATTGGTTTCTAATCGCAAACCTCATGTTACCTGTAGACCTGTACGATCTGATGTGCTTTGAGCATTTTATAAATCCAGGAACAGCTTTTGTGCAGTTTCTGAGGTATAGGGTGACAGCAAATCATGTATATAGAAAGCTAATCAGTTTGACCATTCCTTTGGAAATATTCTTGAGGTGAATATATAATAAGATGCTGATCCCTTGAATATAGCATTATGTGCTAAATAGTTATATTAAAACAGTTACAATGAGAAGACAATTTACATGTCTCTTGAATGTGGTGGTTTTAAAATCTGCCTTATCTTTGTATAAAGTAGACTTCTGCTGTGTCCTTGAAATACAGATTTCCAACTGAAATCAAGATAAAGGATATTTTGGTATGGTAATATTCGTCCTGCTGAGAAAAAATCATCTTTGCCTCGGCTAAACAAGATTGATTTGGAATTTTTCATGTAAAAATGCTCCTTGTAGTATGTTAATATTAATAATAGCTGTTTTAGCATAATTAAAAAATTGTCTTATATTCTTCTTAATTTAACCAATAATTACAAGTCTGCTTCCCTATAAAAATTGCTCTAATTAATTGTTTTTAAAATGTGGAAACTACCAAATGGAACACAAAATATATAGCAAAATATATCTATGATGCATTGAAGAAAATATGACTGAATAATGTATAAAGAAGTGAATACTATTGATCTTAATGTAAGTGTTGTATCTGCTATACATAACTGTCATAGGAAGATCTAATTATTTTCTCATATCTAGTTTTCCCTGAATCTAAGATACTGAGTTTTAAGGCACTTAATTCCAAACATATATCAACATATTTATACATATGTATAAAAATACATAAATGACTTTGCATGCATACAATGAACTAAAATATTTTCATTCATGTTTGCCTTTGTTAACTGCAGGACAAGCAAATGGACAAGCAAATGAACAAGCAACCCCTTTTTTTGTTGGATCAAGAGAAGTTTATAAGCCAGTTCCTCTCTAACAAGGCATTCCTTTGCTACAAACATTATTTAGGCTACCAGTTCTTTCCCAGTAATTTCCCTGTTCTTGCTCTTTTTCAGTCTTATGCCTCTCAGCCTGCACTTAATAGCCCAAGTACTGTTACATTTGAGGAACCTATGTGAACTGAAGTGAAGGTTGTACGTACAAATGTTGGAATTTTCAGTTTAAAACTATTTGGCCAAATAAGGTATCATTTCAGTTTCCAGGATACCATTTAAATAGTCAGTACTTGTATATGTTTGTATGTATGTGTGTGTCTGTAACTGTACATATACATATGTATAGGTGTACTTATACGTAGGATCAGGAAATGGAACCTAAATATTCTTACTCATTTGCAACTGAAAAAGCTCTAGAAAGCCTTATTTCCTCCTGCTCTCCAGGGAATCATGGAAAATTTCTTCTTCGTGTAAAGATTTTAAGATAAAACTACACCATTCCCATTATTACTACTTTCATGTTTGATTACCGTGTGTTGTGTGTTTAGGACACTCTCTGACATGTAAATTCTATAAGGCAATGAAGAGTATTGAACAGGTATCAATTTCCATGCCCTGACAAGCCTATAGCCAGTGGGTTGTCTTTAAAAACATACACCAAGGAAAGGGCATTTTAGGTCATGCTTTGCAAGAATTTGGTGGTTGCCATAGATTCTGTATGAATTCTCACCATTTTAGAAGGCCAGACATAGAGCTGCTAATGGCATAGTGGAATTTACTATGACTTTACTCAAGCAACTTACACTAATGCCTTGATTTCTAGTAACTGATTTATCCTCAAAATCTTCTACTGATTTAGTATCTTTGTGATTGATTAAAACCAAAAGAGTAAATTCAATACCTCCAAACTTTGTAAAAGGTATTTTGAATCCCACTCTTACATTGGGTTTTAGTGTTGCTGCCTTTTCAGGAGTCACAGGCTAGGATATTGCAGCCAGTTATGAAAATGAACATTTAAACAATTTTCTGTAAGTACAAAAAACATTTCCACAGATGCACAAGGTTCACAATAAAAATTGACAAACTTAAGAAATTCACTGCTTTAGGTACAAAACAAATGTACTTTTCTGCAAGTAAATTAAAGAGAGAAAGTGATAACATATATATCTTTCTAATCTGGCCACAGAAACATAGATGCTTGGGAAGTTTCAACCAGATCATTTTGAAAGTTGAAGCAAAACTATTGCTGCTGTACCTTTCCTGAAACTTTTAACTTTTTCAGGATTTCAGTATTTCAGGAAATGGAGATTATTTTATATATACATGTATACAGATGATCTATATATACACAAACGATTCAGCAGAAGTATACACAATGGCCATAAATAGCATCTGCAAAAAGCACAGCTTTTAAGGACTTTAAAGAGAACAAGGTTTTCATGTCACTAAGATAGCTACGGTGACTAGAGGAAATTCAAAGTAGTTATTTGGCCTCATCTCCATTTAAACCAGGTGACTTGGTACGTAGGGTTTTCTTTTCCCTTTTCTGTTATAGAACATGTGGAGAGAATTCTTGCAATTTGATACTATGACTTTACCACTTAAAAGTAGCCAGAGAAGGTGAGACAATTCAATTTCTGTTTTAATACCTTTACTGGCAAGATAAGACATATGAATGGCGCTAACAGTAATGCATGAAATACTATTGCTTAAAACTGTCTACTACAGCCCTCTCAGTGATAATGGGATCCTGTAGATGGGTCTCCTGAGGCTTTTTCCTATCTGACTTCACAATGGTTAACATAATGAATTTATGAGGAATACCTACCTCAAATTTTTTATTAAGTAGACCCATTTTATACTCTTACCTATTCTAATTGATATTAGGCGTTTTTTTGTATATCTAAAACAAGAAGTCAGCAGCTCTAAGAAAAAAAAAATTATATTCAGGTATAGTTTTCCATGTTTCCTAACACTGTTGTGATAAAAATTTGTACTGGAGGAGCTCAGAACAAACATAGTCCCTCTCAAAATTCAGCTAGTTCATTATAAGGTAGCAGAGTATAGTGCTATATACTAATGGTTCCAAATCCTGCATTCACTACTATAGGTGAATATTATTTAGGGTCTTTACCAGCAGGACATTTTAAGAAATAGCAGAATAACTCAGTGAGGAGGAGTTAGAGAGGTTTACAGTTGGAAGGCTTGCTGAAAATAATGCCTCCTTTCAAAAAAGCAATCCCACGGGAACTAACTTTACTGCTCTTTAACCATAAAATTAACATCCCATCACATCATTTGGCAGTGTTACAGGGTTGTAGCACTACTGCTGCCTCCCATTTCCAGATGGAGTATGGCTGTGAACAGTTACTACTGCCTGTCCTGAAACACATATAATGAAGGTTTAAGCAGAGTAGATGGCTGATATTGTTGTTGACTATATGGTGCTAAATGTGGAATGTGCATTATGTTAAATATGATGTATATTAAGCTTTAATACATTCAGTTCTTTGTTATCTATATTCTTCTACTTCCTGTGGAAAGATAAGTGAAAATGCACAGCACTTAACACTCTACAATGCATGACAACAATTACACTTTTCTTTCACTAACAGGCATTACACAGTTTTAGTAATCTGTAAGGATTTTGTAACTATTTTTAAAAGAAATATACAAGATACTATCCAGAACGGAAAATATAGTACAATGTGATATGCTTCTTTTTAAAATGTATGTATTTCAGAAGTGTAACAACAGATCACCCAGATGCTGGGCAAACTAAAGCAACAACTGATATCTTGAAGTCAAAAGAATGCAAGCAGAAGTCCTCCTGGTAGAGACAGGAGTGGGGAAGGTCCCAACTCACTGCACTGAGTATTGTGAGAATTATTACCTGATCCTTTGGTAGTGGCATGTGTAAAGTGCACATGGCTTTCAGAGACAAATGGCTGCATTTCAACATAATGAGGTCTGTTCTGGAGGAACTCAGAAAGACAGAGAAATGTTGATGAACATCTTTGGGGATATCTTTTAACTACTAGGAAAGTTGCCTCAGTGCTGCTGAGAAATGGAAAGAAAAACAAACAAGTTTGTCAGGGACATCGCATAATGTTTCAATTTACAAACTAGCATCTCCAGCCTCATGACATCAAGAAACGGAGCTGATGAAAATGGAAATGACCTCTAGATTAAGAACTGATAGAAAACTATAAAATTATTTGCATTGGAGAGATGACAAATGAGAAACAACTATCTCATTGTCTCTTCAGTACTAGAACAAGGGGCATTGAACAAAACTGAAGATGGCAAGCTCAAAAAACCCCCCACCACCAAACTTTTATTTGATTTTTTTCTTACACTGCTATTTCTGTCTCATAAAATTAAACAGTAGTATATATAGCCTGTTTCTCTCCCTCTGTACACTAAATATACTGAGAATTCCTCACTGGTCTCAGGAAAATAATCTGAAATAATTATACTTGTATTAGAAACACTGCATTTACATAGCTCATTTTTTTCTAAGAAACTCAATGCCACTATCAGATAAATAGAAATGGTTATATTAATTAAAGCCATGGGAAAAATGAGTCACAGAGGGGCTTTGGATCAAAGACATTTTATAAGCAGCTGGGCATAATTTCCCTTGTCACCCATTGTACCTTTTAGCATTGAAACAGAAAATGTCTTTAACAAATACAGACAAATTAACAATAGAATTAAATTACAGATATAAAAGCCCAGATTTCCTCCACATAAATTCAGGAATTTTAACGAGATATCAATTAGACAATGATTGCTCAGGGTTCACATTGTACTCAATGGAAGGAGATAAGCATTCCCCAAATCATCTTGTCATGGTGTATGTTTCTCTCCTTTGACTTTAATAATAGCTGAGGGAAGGCTACAAAATACATTTAAGTTTGCAAAAGTCATTGAAATGAACCCAGACTTCAGTCTTGATTTACAAAAGCTGGTTTATTCTTTTTCAATAAGTATGATTGCTGACACATTTTCCAGTTGGATGGTATAAAGCAAAATATAGTATCCCTTTTTTCACTTTTTTAATCATTAAGGCAAAATGTTACACCAGACTTCTAAACTTCCCAGATACCCATACACCAAACTGCATAGATAAGGGAAACAGCATTCCAGTATGTAATTTACTTCCTAATGAGCAGAATTTTTGCCATCAGCACAGGCAATTATGTAAAAAAGTTTCTGTCAAGCATCTTGAATGCTATCATGGGAGTATGAAAGTGAGGCTGTTACAAGGTATGAATAAATCTGATAATAAAATAGAATTTAAATTCTAGTTGACTTTTTAAACTATTTTGGCACATTACCTACTACTTTGTTTGTTTTCTTAAATGCATTTTTAAATGAAGGTTGTGTAAAAAAAAAAGTGATTTAGAGCTAAGAAAAACATCATATGAGCCATGTAAGCCTATAAGCAGCACAAACGAAAACACAGTTTCTCATCTCAAGCTCTTACAGAAGCCAAGTTCAACAGACTAAACAGGCCCTAAAAGGACTCCACCTTTTTTCTGTCATGCAGGGACATCAATCTTAATTGAAAGTTTTCACAAATTTGTGATCTCTTAACACTCTGAATCAGAAATACAGCGCAAGTATAACAATGATTTATACCCACTATTTGAAGAGCAGTAGGAATATGTTTGTTCATATCTTCTCATCTGTTGCTATTTGATTTTTAAATTAGTCCTTCGTTTAAAAAAAAGAAAATCAAGAGGAGAAAAGTTATTTAAACATGCTATAGTCTTTTGCTCTTAATGGGATTTTTATTCCTTAGATTTGCTGCAAATAATGGTTTCATTGTCATTGCCAAGGGAGAATGTTATTGGCATGGCCAAATAACACACATACACAAAAGTTATGCACTAGAGTCTTTTTTTTTTCTTCCTTTGTTTTTATTATTTTTTTCTAGTGGCTTTTTACCAATGGCAGAGAAATGACAGACTTCTGTTGCTTTTAAAATCCTCAAATATCTTCAAATGAAGAATCTTGGTGGAAGCACATGATGTGCTAGTTTAAGTCTTCTTTGCCTTGCTTTTGTCAGAAAGATATTGGGGGTTGTTTCAGCTACAATCTATATGTCTTTTTAGAAGAAGGATACTATATTACAATAGGAAGTGGAAAATTTTATAAAAGAAGGGTCTTTTCAGATGTCATTTCTAATATGCCTCCCTCTAAGTCTCTGACAGAGGCCACTTTTCAATAGAAGTCAGGCATGTCAGCTTTTAAAAGAAAATATACAGAGGAAATAATACTCAACAAAATAGTTACGCTTTATGGTTCTCTGAATATCAAATGGTGTCTTACATAGTTGCTTTACTAGAAGAGAGTAGGAGCATAAATAAGTGAGGTAAATTAAATGTGGGTAAAGTTTGCGCATTGTGTGAAATATTGCAATTGTCCTTCCATTTGAACAGAGTCCTGGGGAAAACAGTGCATGAGCTTCTAGACAATTTCTGTTCTTTAAATTGCATTAGAGTAACTGAAATGAAGAGAAAAAATACTGCATCATGGAAGAATTATTCTGAAATATATATGAAAGCGAGATCACCCTACAGTTTTCGAACTGAGGAAACTAACACTGGATAAAACGCTATACTTACAAAGTTAAATGCATCAAGGAAAGCAGAAGTCAAAGACAGCTTCTTCTTTTATCCCCTCCTGCTGAAGATCTGACTTGTATGCCAATCTAGTTTTCCTCATCTTTCTCTAGGACACCTGCTTCTTGGAAGTACAATGTCTCCCATTTTACAAAAAAAAAGATGAGGAAGCTTCTCATAATGAGAAGGTATTGGTCATCATCCAAGATTAATGTTTCAAAGGTTTGTTTGTTGGTTGGTTTGTTTGTTTTTATGAACCAATGGTTCAGTGCACTAGATAATCATGAGAACGCTGATATCAGGGAAACATGTTGTTGCCAATCTGTTTTACCATTATTTTGATGCATGTGAGAGGGAAGTTCCTTTGCATTACTTAATATAAGATTCAAAGGAAACCATAACCTCTGTACCGCCAGAAGTTTTCAAAATGCTGAAAGTCCAGACTGCTCTGAGTTGCAAATACTCAGAGCAAATCAATGGCCAGTTTGGTCATCTATGCCATGGTTTGATGACTTCAACCACAAGGAATTTCACGTATCACTAGGTTTGGGCATTCCTACTCTGTAAGAGCTATAAATGATCAATTTTACTTAGATACTGCAGTGTTAGATGTCATAACTTGTAAATCTTTTTCCCTGACAATCCTTTTTAATTTGGATTACAGTGTCTTGTCTGTGAAAATCCCGACCTCTCAGAATTTTTAGTAAGGAGGATTAGCATTCTCAGCAAAGTCTTTTCTCAATATGTGCCAGCTGTCACAATGGATCATCTTCAGTTCTTGGAAGTATTTTGATGTTGGTTCCAAGCCTAAATGCAAATGCAAGTAGTTCTGAAAGTGCTTTGCACAGTCCTGCAAGTTTCAAATGGCACAGACACCTTCTAGGGAAGAACTCTTATTGATGGATATTTTGCTAAATCAGTTTTCTCTGTTTACGCATTATTATTTTCCCTGCCTTGTGAATCACTTCATTAATTCATTGGAAATATCATCTGCAGGCTGTTCTCATATTTTTACATTGGGTCAAGATTTTCTTAGACTCAAACTATTCTCCCTTTATGTAAAAGGAACACAAGAAACTCAGGCCAGGTACAATAAAAATTGCCCTACAATTAGAGGAATTAATGCATAGTAAATAAATAAATAAATAAATAAAACCCAAAATTTAAGTAACCAGCTAAATCAGTATACTCTAAATTTTTCTGGGGAAAAGTTCTAATAATAAGCAGCCTACATCAAGATTACCTGTAACCTATTGGTTGCATTTTACCTAATGAATTTTACACTGACCAAAATTAATAACTCACAGATATAATTGAAGAATGGCCAAAGAACATCATACTTGTTACTATTGCTACATTGCATTAACTTCTCTGTTCTTTTCAAGACACAACATGCACATTTTTCGTGTACAAAAAGGATCATTACAGGGAATACAGGAGGAAGGAAAAGGAAATGTGGGAATACCACCGATGTGGACAAAGTCACAGTTAGAATGTGAAGGTGCTTTAGCTTGCAGTGAAAGCATCATAAGCAATGAAGTAGTCATAGTAGTGGTGGTGATAGTAGTAGTAGTAGCAAGAGTAGTAGAAGTATCAGCAGCAGTAGTAGTAAAGGTCAACTGTGAAACGGGCTACTTCATTCTAAAATAAGTTAAGCAATTTTGTCCACCTGAGTTCTGCACAAGCTGGTTAGCTCTATTCTGGATAAGGGGTTTTGAGATAATCTCATGTTCTGTATATCTCCTCTCAGCTATATTTTAGCACTTGAAGAGCTAAAAAAATTATGTGCAATACTTCAGCTTAGAATTTTTTCATTAAAAAAAATGGGAACATGCACACAGGTGGACTTAATTAATCTTACTGAATTAAATGCTGAAGTATTTTGTACTGAGTGATTATATTGTGTGATTAAATATTGAAATACTAATTACTTTTCTGCTTTTTGTTGTGGTAGAGAAGGCAGATTTATCTGTTACTTAGACTCTGCATTATCTACATTGGTTATCATTGTCTTTATTGTCTTTATTTTTCACAGGAAATAAGGGGAAAAAAGACAGACATAAACATGCTAATTGTGAATTAGTTTCTTATTATTATATTGACACTAAATTATGTCTTACTACTTATGTTAAATTCTTTTTTTCTGCTCAGAAACATTTTACAAAATAAAATGCAAACTCATTACACTGAACAGTTCTGAATGGAAGTTGTTCAGGAATAAGCAAACTTATTTCTTTAAATTGCTCAAAATGCCCTAAAGATAGGACTTTATTGCAAAGTATATACATAGGATAGCTATTACTAAGTAATAATAAATACATATATACCCAAACAAACCTTTAAATTACAAATTAGCTCTGCTGATATTTTTGTCGTTTTAAGGACTGACAATTTTCGCTGCCTCTTTGCAGCAAACAGTTGCATATTTGAAGTTCAGCATTCCTTTCCTTCCTTAAACAAATCAGTCTCTTCCCATCTTCCATTATTGATCATGTTTTCTAGGCCACTGATCTTTCTGCACTTTTTCCAATGAAGCCATTGTAGCTAAACATTAAACATTTGAGCAGGCCGGTTCCACTATCCACTTTAAGCTTCCATGGCACCTCAGTTAGAAGCCAGTCAAAGGAGTAGAATTTAGGAACCTTAAGCTCCCTCTGTACAGGGAGGTTTCAGAAGTCAATTTAAAATACCAAAGTTACTTCTTTGAAGTTTGAAGGTCTGAATATTCCTCCAAATCAAATAACATGGCACCATTCATCAAATACTAGCACAATGCAGATATACAATGCCACGGGAATTCTTCTATAGTTTCTGGAAGGAATTTTTTCCCTTTTTTTCCTAGTCCTTACATGAACCTACATTTCGTTTGTGTATTAATTGTAGTATTCAACTTTAAAATTCTTCTGAGCAATGATTTAACATTCTAAACTGCTTATGCCTTTACCTTTTCTAGTATATTACCTACGTGATTGAAGAGAGTTTATATATCAAAGGGAAAGAAATCAAAGGTATATGTAATTATAATAATTCAAGAATCTGATTTAGTTATAGGTCAAGGGAGAGGAAGAGTTGAGAGAAAAATGACAAAGAAGGAATGCAGTGTCTCTATAGTTACAATTTCAATTTGTTTTCAGAATTAATAAGTCAGATGTATAAAATTAAGTCTTTGTATCTCTGCCATAGTCAAGCCCTCATCACACACTGAATGAAAAATAAAATTTCTCAGGTGATTTATGTAGTCTACTTAATAATCAACCTGAAGGTCCCCATCAGAATCCTTCTGTGTTGAAAACAGAAGCATGCTTTTATGTATGAGTTCAATATATTTTAATGTGTTTTCATGTAGGTATCAGAATAATTTTTTAATGTTAACGAGTATATGATGTCTAATGCTACTTGTATTTTAATAACTTTTCTTGTATTTCAACTATTCACCTAGTATCTAATCATCTCAAAGAGACAAAATTACAGTATTAGTTCACATAAATTCACATCAGAATCTTCTGTGATTAAAAGAAACTTTTTTGGATCACTTATTCTAACAAAATTTGGAATCCTTTTTCTGATCTTTTCCTAAGTGTCTAAGGTTTAAAAAAAAAAAAAGCCCCAGTATAATGGACTAGTTATTTTTACACCACAAGATCAATTCTGTCACCCTCACATAGAGGCCTGGTGACATTTGAGCTACCCCGCAGTGTTTGAGATATTCAGTGAAGGTCTAGCAGATATGGCACAAAACATAGGAGACTGGTATTGCCTTGGGGAGGCAGCTGAAGAACAGATGGGAGACTCAAACATCTAATGGCGTTGAATCAAATCTATTCAGTTATCCTGTAAATAAACACTTGATACAGATAGAAAATGTGTCAGTAGCTTCACTGTAGTAGCTCAGAAAATTGTAAGGACTGATTATTCAAGTTATGAGTTTTTCTAAGAAGTACAAAATATCTTCAGTTCCCTCTCAGTACAGCTGAAGTAACTTAAGATCTCATCACTATATGTAATTTTTTCAAACATAAATGTGATTTCAGTGCATGCAGTATATCCTTTATATATGTGATCCTTGTACCTGTGTGCTTACTCATGTAAGACAACTTACATGAGTAGGAGCTGCTCTATTTCCAGCATAAACAAGATATTTTAATATGCTGAATGAATGACTACCTAACAATTAAGTAGACCCAGAATAGTACTAAATTTATTCCCACTTTAATTCTGAGAACCAATCTATTTTTTGATGGAGTATCAACAAGGTCATTATTATATTCTGGAAAACAAAAATATCCTAGCAAGTCAAATTGTAAATGGACAAAGTTGCCTGTAGTTCCTTTAAAGCATTTAAAAAGAGAGTACGGCCTCCAAGACGTCAGTGAAATAGTGAAGACTTTAAACTAACTTTTTGAATTAATCTGTACTATGAAAGACAATAAGAGAATTCCTACTACAAGGGTAGTTCTGGTGGTAAATCAGGGGGAATGGACATACTGTTGAAGAATTAATAAATCAGGACCAGGTAGTAGACACATACTGAAATTATGAAGGAAATATAATTCAAAGCAGACCATATTTTAATAGAAACCTAATTGCTTGTGCAAAATATAGGCTATTGCATAGTGCTTTATTACTTACATGAATTTTTCTTAGGTCAGTTCACATTTTGTTTGTTGTTGTCTTAAAACATTATTAGGCATTTGATAAACTTCCTATATATATAATAGGAGTTGTCTGTACATACGAGACACATTCAATAATACTTCATTTTATCTCTGCTGTTTTAAACAAAATAAAAAGCATAAATCCTAGTCTAATTTTCATCCCAGCTGTATCAGTTCTTAGAACTTTTCCTGCAAATACTTTTATCTCTGCCCCTAAATTGCTATTCTCTTTAATCTGTGGTTTTAAGCAGTCTTTCTCTTTTCAGATTGAAATGAACAGGTGAATGTAAGCCACATTGTCAACTTAAAATCTTACATGAGTAGGCTAACATTTAAAAAGTGATATTGCTTACTTTTTCCTTTTGTCAGGATTTTTATGGGACTGTAATATGACATTCTTTCCTTTCAAGGTAACCAGGAATGAAGACAGATTCTGGATCATAAAATATAGCTGTATGGTGTATATCCAAGGAATGGATATACAGTTCAGGATTTGAAAACCAAGGGACAACAAAACATGCTTTAACTATCATATATAATTTCATCAGGTACATTATGCTCACTAATTGGGATTTACCACATGAGTCAGAAGATGAAATAATGTGCATACCACTGTCACAAGATATCTTCAGGTTCCATGGTTTTCCTCTTAAAATAATTACCTTGAATAGTTTGTTGCTGAAGATCATGACAGACAACTTATTTCTGCATTGTCATGCCTTTTATTCTGTTAAACAGATAAAATAGTGTCTTAGTCAGTGTTAAAGATAGCATGGCAAAGCAATTCTAGACTTCTTACAGATAAAGAACAGGAATTAGCATAGGAATGTCTGACCAAAGCTCTGATAAACCAAGATTGGTGTTTCAATATCCACCTTTTTTTTTCAGTCAGTGTGCTTAGAGGAATTTGCTTCAGGCTACAACATGATCTTAGGAAAAGACATTTTTCTTCCCTGAAATTCTTAAGTAAGTTAGTTCTATTTTAAACCTATAAGAGATATGCTGATTTTTAACACTTTTACTGCTTAGCACTAAGTGGTTTTGATTTTTAAAAGTGAAATTTGGCAAGTGAGTCATACATATGTCCTGAATGTTTGTAAGTTGAGTTTAAAAAAAAGGATATGATGCCTTCAGAGAAAGTAAAAAGTTTCTGAGAATGTTTTGAGGTTTTGGGGTTTTTTTTCAGAAAGATCTCTCAGTATTACCTCCATTTTTTCTCAGGAAAAATAGTGATTGATGTCCCTCTGTGCACCACCTGATCATTCCAACAAAATAATGAAGACTTCCTGACACCTTATAGGTGTTTACTCTTCAGCAATGTCAGTGCTGCCATTTTGGTGTTGACTTAAACTTATAGATAGATACAGATATAGATATAGAAACAGAGAATTATTCCTAAATACTATGCAATTGAAAGGGTACACTCCTTAATTTTCTGGCAGATGTATCATTATGTGCCAGAACAGTGCATCTGTAACGTCTGCATCTGTATTCTAAACATGTAATATATATTTAAATAATTTTGCAACCCCATATTTATGGCAACCTGATTCTGATATTCATTTTACATTAAGACTATACATAGTTCTAAGGCAAGTCTTTTGAAAAGGAAATATTTTTTATCCATGGAGAGCATAGAACATTTTGTGCAACAGAGAATATTGAAGGTGAGCCTGCCAGTCGCAAAAAGAAGGGTCATTCTCATGACTAAAATATGGAGTGATGCCTGCTGAGAACTTGATTCTATCCCTTTCTTTGCAGGGTTCCTATGTAAGCTTGAGAAAGTCAGTGGAACTAAATCTTTCCCACTAGTCACTCATGAGAAGGCTCACCTGAGTCTAGTCTAATTTGCAGTTAAGAATTGTAACAGAACTCTAGGAGATCTTAATTTTGAACAAAAATATAGGTACCAATTAATTTGAAAAATCAGATCCACATCTTGAAAAACTGAATGGTGAGATTAGTGGAAATGAAACCTATTTGTTGGATTGGCTGTTCATTAAACTTCACATGGAGTATCTTCAAGGAGGCAATCCAGTCCTGATAAGATTCCTCTGATAATTAGTGAGAGTCCAGCAGAACCCTTCCTGCTTAGTAACAATAGACGCCTCTTTGGGAGGCTATCTCTTAGAATCACAGAAGCCCTGGCTGCAAGGTTCATAGCTTCTCATTAGTATGTGTTCTAAAGAGTTGTAGGAACACTGGTTTTATAGTGGAAGTGGGGAGATGCATATACAGTTTTCCACAGAGTATTCAACTATTTATGGTTTTGATTTAGAAGAGGAATGAAACTAAAGGAAGACAAGTTTAGGGAGAAGTCAGATGTCAAAATCCTTCATGAAACAAAATGACTATGACCATTCTCATTAAATTCCAGTGGAAACTATTAATTTAACTTTCTCAGTAACTCTAAAATACTACTTATAATGTCTCTTCTCCTTATAGGAACTTTTATGCATATGAATTCATCAATATTTTTTAAGCATTCAAATAGTATAGGTATGGTGACGAGCACCACAGACAAGTCCTGTCAGAACATGAGTAATTGGCTGTTCAGAATAGAGCTAGAATAATACAGGCAAAGCAAAGAAGACAAAACATAAATACTAAATAGTTGCTTATGAAGGAAAATCCAACACCTTTTGTATTAAGTAAGGCAAAGGTCTGCTAGGGAAAAATACTGATAATTTAATTAAAAGACTAATTCATAATGTGCCTATACAGACAGTCACATAAACACCTAAAATGAGATTGTGTGATCCCAGCTATGCTGTTGCAATGGGACAATAAAGCACCAGCTTCTCCAAGTAGTTTTAACTGAAACTGAAACCTTGAAAATAGAAAGAATCTCAAACTTCTCTCTAGATTTTCTGAGGCTAAAAACTACACAAGGCACCTCAATAACACATTTCAGGTATCTACTGGAAAATACTAAGACAATGAAACATTATTTTTCATTAAAGTGTTTATTCAAGACAAGCATTTCCACTCACAGCATACCTAATTAAAAGTATGCAGTTAAAAGTTCATTAAGTCTATCTTTGCATAGACTAATCAGTGTCTGGATAACCAGACCAGCTGGTCTGTTGGTCAAGAATCAACAAAAATCCAACCCCAAAGCCTCAAAACCTGACTACCTAGGAGGTAAAAGTTCTCATTCAGCCCATTAAATTTCCTAACATATTTTTCCTACCAGCACCACTAAAAAGCACCCTTCTCTTATTTTCCAGATGAGAAAGGGAAGCACCACAAATAAAGGTTCTTCAGTTACCAAAGGAATTTTTTCATGTGTTGTACTTGTTGATTACGGTCAACTTTAGTCTGACTAGAATTCACAATACCAGCCCAGTTAGACTCCTTCTTTGCACAATTCAGGTGGAGAATTTAGTTCCTCTCAAACAATATTAACAAACCCAGCACGAAGGCAACTTAAACCAGCAAATAATGTAGAAACTATGGACAGGAAGAATGCAAAACTGGTTATTTAAGAAGAGCAGGAAAAAAATCATTGGCTCTGTAGTGTGACCATGTCGCCTTTAGGTTAAAAGTAGAGTGATCCTGAGCAATAGTCTTTGCTCCCAGAATTAGTCATGGAATTTGTACTGAGGAGTGAGTTCACACAAAGTAAAAAAGTTTGGAAAGAAATGGAGTCCAGAATCTCTAGAAGCCTGATTAGGCTAGAATTTTACAATAAACTTCAGTTTCGTAGGGAATGTTCCAACAAACTAGTAATATAGCTCCAGCATATGCTATCTCCATTTATAACTTGTTATTAAATGCTTTTGATGACAGACGTAGTTAACTACTGCAAATTCCAGAGAACATGAAGAACTGCTGCATTAGTATCCTTTTCCTTTGGTATTACATTATTTGCCTCCACTTAAGATGATGGTTACTATGGCTGAGACAAAAAGCAATCTATTTTTCTTCTTTGTAAGAAGATGGATTCTAAGAGATTTGACTCAAGACATAGATGTTCAATATATAGACTCCTAAAGTTAGAAATGACACAATGGAATATATAATATTCATTCTCTTTCTGCATTACTTGCTGAAGTAAAAAATTTGAATGTTCCTGAGACCCAGTTTTATAAACCACTACCTTTCACATTAAATGGCAATATCTAAATGTTTCAAATCTGCCTAAGAAATAAGTACATACTGAAAAAAAAACACTAAAAATGGTGTCACTGTTTCTATATAAGCACTGTTTTTAAAAGATAAAAAAGTTGCCTCTATGCAGTGTTACAAATAATGATTAACTGAGTAAATGCAAAGCATTTTTAACACTGGTGTTTTTGATGCATGTCTTTTAGCCCCCAAAGCGTAACAACGTCAGCCTGATGACTTGCTACATAATTATTTATTAAAAAATAAATAAATAAAAAAATTAAAAGATAAGCCAATCATCAAAAAGTAAACCCCTGCAACTCATCCTGGTTTTCCTGCTGTAGGGACTATTTCATAGACATGGAGATTGAATAACATCTTGTCAAGACAGGACTGTGTGACATGAATATTTTAAGGAACACATATCAGTTACGCAAAATTATTCCCATGTTGCCTTCAAATGGCCACTTGTACCACTTGTCACTAAAAAGGATGTGAAAAGCAACACGGTGAACATACTTCATAGATGAATCTATCCTTATGTGCTGTGATTTAGCTGTTGTAATTTCCCCATGGAAATAGGATAACTGCAAATGAAACAAAGTGCATGTAGATGTTTTTGTTTACTCCAAGCAGACGATTTCTTATTAGTTGCCACTCAGGAAGTTATTTTGTATAATTTATTTTCTGAATAGTCCAGGAACAGAAGCAGAAATGAATATAGAGGGGAACTTCTGTTTTCATGCTGAATGGCAATGCCAAGACAGATTCCAGATACAAAATGAAATAACAGAAGAGTGGAGTTTGCATCTTTCCTCAGAGGCACCCATGAAAGAGTGTGATATTGTGCTCATACTTCCTTTAAGCAAGCAGGTTAATTTATATTTTACAGTCTCATTGCATGAATGGACACTTTTTACAAATCCCCTGAAAAGATAAGTGATTTTCTTATGTTCTTTTTGTACTTCATATAATTAGAAGGAGTCACAGAATCTTAAAATATAGGAAGAGAGATATTGTTATAGTGGGGAGGAAAAAAAACACCAACACCAAAACCAAATAACTCATGTATGTAAAAAAGAATATTAATGAAGACAGAAACAGATACTGAGACTTCTACTTAATAATCTCTGTTTAAATCATTTATATGCTGTTCGCTGCACTTCTTATGGTATGTTGTCATTTAACCCCAGTGAACGACTAAGCACCATGCAGCCGCTCATGCACTTCTCCCCCACCCCAGCAGGATGGGGAGGAGAATCAGAAAAAAAAAAAAAAAAGTAAAATTCATGGGTTGAGATAAGAATAGTTTAATAATTAAAATACAATACAATACAATTTAAAAAAAAAATAATAAAAGGGAGATAACAAAAAAAAGAGAGAAATAAAACCCAGGAAAGACAAGTGATGCACAGTGCAATTGCTCACCACCCACTGACCAATGCCCAGCCAGTCACCAAGGAACAATCACCCCACCCCAGCCATCTCCCCCCAGTTTATATACTGGACATGACATTCTATGGTAAGGAATATCCCTTTGGCTAGTTTGAGTCAGCTGTTCTAGCCATGCTCCCTCTCAGCTTCTTGTGAATGTCCGCTCTGGCAGAGCATGGGAAACCGAAAAGTTCTTTACTTAGCATAAGCACTACTTAACAACTAAAACATCAGTGTGTTATCAACATTATTGTCATACTAAATCCAAAACACAACACTGTACCAGCTACTAGGAAGACAGTTAACTCTATCCCAGCTGAAACCAGGACAATCCCTCACATGAACTTAGAAAGGATGGCTGCATACTTCAAGAAAAAAAAGATACTCCCCTGCTGTGGAAACGAAAGGGCTTCTTTCTTTCCATATCACTATTGCGTTTCTAAATTAAAAAGAAGCAAATGTTAAACTGACCATTTTAACTCAGATAATGTAAAAGCACTGTTCAGTACTCCCTTCACTAAAGTAAGTCAGAAAACTGCATTTGTTTATAGTGCCGTATGTTGAAAGACCAGCAGAAATGTTTATAAAATACTAAGTGCTTGCCTTCTCTTTGTTGACATTTCAAAAACTTATCTTAAACATCTTTTAAAAACATCTCTCTGGTGAAAAATTACCCTGTGGGATGTGTTGCCCTCAATGTCAGAAAACCCTATATTGCTTTAAGACAATAAAACTACAACTCAAGCAAAACCATCTTAAAGTTCTGCAAATTTTTGCTTTCTCCCACATGAAATTACAAAGAAAAAGAGTTGAACAGCCATCTGGCACAGTGTCCATAAGGATATGTAAATTTAAGTGGAAAAAATGCCTGCTCTGATGCTACACATAGTTGCCAATATCCTGTGTTATTAACATACCAGAAGGATTAAAAAAAAAAAAATTGTCCATTCTTTTCCAATCTTTTTCTTGTTTTTTCTTACAGTATTTTCTACATGCACATTGCACATAAAACTATCAATAACAGTTTTTGCCACCTGTTTTCTGGAAAATTGATTCATCTGTCTTGGCTTGCAAATTCATTGTTTATAGAAATTAAAGTCTATCAGATTTTGTAAACCGGAAGGCACAGGTAACTCCCAAAATGAAATCTTTATTATCCACGCTATCATATATAACATTTCAAAACTTAAAAAAAGGTAAGTAAATAGAAGAAATTCAAATCTCAGTGAATTTCAACTGAAAACTCTTAAGATAGAGGCTCACATAGAACCTGTGTTTTAATTTGCCATGTTTCTATAGGAAAGAATCTGCAATCTCACTCAAGAGCTAAAAGATATGTAAGTATAGCTGGCATATATGAACAAATTTGCAGCAACAGCATCAGAATCACAGAATATATATCAGAACACTAAATTAAAGCCACCTAGAGCTTCTACCTATGTGTTGGTTTTTTTTTTTTCTTTTTTCTTTTAAATATGAACTATTAGAAAACCAAAATAGGGTGAATCAGAGTGCATGGAAATGTGCATCTAACTTGGAGTTTAAACAGACTTCTATGAACTGGGAGGTATTCTATAGAGGGTGAAAATAACTATTTTTATCCCATTTTCCTAAAGAGATGAAGCTGATACCATCATCCTTCATACAATCTGCCTGCCGTTAACTGTAGTATCCATTAGCAAGCTTGACTAAAGGAAGGCTTTTCAGTTACATTCTTTGTAAAAATGAGAAAGGAGTTAAAAATGAGAAGACCTATGAGTGTACGTAAAACGGCTGATCAAGTGAAAAGCTGCAAAATGAGGTCATGTGTTCTTAGAAATCAGAGAATCCAAAGATGAAAAAACTTCACAAATGTGGTAAAAGTTCAGCAGACTTGTGCACAGTCTTAAAGAACAAAATCAGCCAATGAGAGAGACAGAATTAGGCCTTATTGGGTTGTAAGTTTAGGAAGCCTCTTGGTTGCTTATGAATACAAATTTTGAAAGTCAGTGTTCTTATTGACTAGAGCGGTGAAGAACTAGGTTCATGATGCTCTCAGAAAAGATTTTGTTATTGATAAAAATAATTACTTATCTTTTTAACAAATGTTTAAGATATTTACATTTTTAGCCCTCTTTTACAGAAAATAAGCTGCAGTTTAGAAAATTTGGAATTAACAAAAATGGAATGAGGAATTGTAGGTGGGTTTTTTGCCCCCTGATTTTAGACTTTAATCAGTGATGGAGTTATTATGAAATTACTCTAGAAATTTTATTTAATTACCTTTTTTTTCTTCTATACTCACTATACTCACGAGAAAAAATAATGTGAGAGTCAGTATTTTCCTCATTCTGGAGGAACATTTCCTCATGCTGGCAAGGTAATCACCACATGTGCAGTACAGGTTTTTCTAACTTTAAAAACATAACAGTTTTGAAAAGCCTACAACCTGAGGTAGGACTAAAAACTTTGTTACGGGCTATCAAACAGACAATTATGATTAAGAAATTTAGGCACCCAAATTAGTCAGACATGCTATACTTCCTGAGGTCTTCAAAGACAGCTACTTATTTTCATTGATTCTACAAAAGAATTAAACGTTTCCTTTTCCAGTTTGTTTTGGAGCTGGGCTTGGTGATAGCATGCATGGTGTTCATGCTAAGTGCAAGTGGAAAACAAGTCACAGAAAGATGCTGGGGGTCATATTGCTTTAATCAAAGGATATTAAATTCTTCTGGGAACAGATCTCACTATTCCAAAGGTAAGAGCTGCCCCTGGATATAATTAATTCATAGGTCTAGTTTTAAGATTTTGGAGAAGGAAAACTGACTTTACTCTTTCTGATTTAAACAGCTATATCTTCCTTATAAATGAGATCTGACCCAAATAATTCTCTTTTTGTGACAAATAAATAAGAGGAGATGTACAAACTAATCTCCATAGTGATATTTAGCTGCTAAAATAAGGTTATACCTAATCATCCTTCTCTCTCGGCAACCAAGGTTTAGCATTTTATGATTTATGTTTTCTTCTGCCTCATTTTGCCCCAATTAAAATGTAGCAAGACTGTTAAATCTTATAAGCTGTTTCAAAGAATAGTTTTTTAATGTCTTTTCCATTTTTCTTAAATACTCTTTTCTTCATTAATAATTCATGCTTATTCTATGGGATCTTTTTGGCTATGCAAAACACGTTGACTTTGTTTCTAGAGGGAAATATTCATAAGTTCATCATTCATCTAAAACCTATACTGAAGCTAACAATTTTTTGTTGTATTGCTTTTAGTGTAAAACTCATGAGTTATTTTTATCATCCTGTTTTTTGTCAAAAACTTAAAATAATTGCATGGTGTTTTTCATGGGTAGGCAAAAAGGGAGAAACTCCTCAATTGCCTTATGCCAGAACACAATGATAACTATTTGATAGTTACAGAATAGAAGAAAAAATATAATAAAAAGCTACGCCATTAGCTCATCTACAGTTACCTTTGTAGACTCGCAATGGTATAGAGCTGCACCCCAAATTGGATGTTCATAGTATGCTCTGTGCTTACTTTTCCTTGAAAGTATCTGACAAGATATCAGAAATCTGCAGATTGTGGTTTCTAACAATGAGTGAGTCTAAATATGGTGACGTTACCACTTACCCACTATACACAACTTCTAACTAAGAAAAAATGCAAGATTGGGCAAAGCTCTGAACACAGGTATACAAACTTGTTTTGTTTTGGGATTTGAGAACAAATATTTTACTTCACAGTCTACATATCTTTCAGAAAAACTGCTGACAGCTTACTGTTAGTATGCAAAGGCATAGGTTAATCAATCCTAACTTAAGATGTTTAGAAATAAAATTATTACTTCAAAGTTTGTGTTCTAGACAATAGTCACTTGAAAGATGTAATCATAGGATAATTTTTGTCCACTCTAAAATAGACAACTAAGATTAGGTAAATCACCCTTTGGAAATGCTCTTGTATTAAGACCATCTGAGGTGACCATTTCAGATTTAAATACACAACTTTTGGACACCTGATGTTAAACTAGATTATTCACTGTCTTAGACTACTAGTGCTACATAGCTGTAGCACTACAAGGACAGAAGACAAAATGTCAGAAAATGAGTGTAGTATAGCATTCAATAATTCAGAAATAAGTAATCTTAGTATACACTAATTTATGCTATTTAACTTCACCAAAATGTATAGCAAGCACTACGTTTATGAGTTGTTCAGTATACTCATGATTACTGTGATCTCTTGTTACAATGGAAACAGAAGTATTGAACTATTTATAGGTAGTGTGATCCCAGTAGCTAGAGATTTGTCTTTTCACCAGCTGGTAGACAAAAACTATAAATAGCAGAATGTTATTAATTTCAGATGTCCACAGAGTATTTCTTGTTAAACTGAAATATGCTACAAACATGATTGTGTTCCATTGGTCATGAAATGATGAATCTTCTTCTCTCTCATAGACAAGTTAAATCATAAAACTATGAACAATAGCCAAGATGAATATAGTTAATTGGTATTATGTGACTGTATTCTATGTCTCTTTTCTATTTTCAATTTTCAGGTATTTCATTAGTTGCAAATGAAGATTAATTTTATAATTATACAGTTCTTGATTTCATATTTCTGCTTTTTTTCTAGAAAATTTAGTACTACAGTCAAGCTACATAATACTCTCAAATTTCCTTCATGTGAGTTATTCACTTCAGTGTCTTGAGACTTATATCTTAGAAGAAACCAAATTGAACTGTGAAAATCCTTATTTCCACTGGGAATTTTATTTTTAGATTTTTTGCTCTCCCTCCATCTGCCTTTGAGCAATTTTCTGTGCTTCAAGCATGAACAAGCAATATTAATCCAATTTGTAGGTTCTGTGAGGCACATTAAGTTGGATCAAATGCACCTCAACTCACTTCTTTAGGAACTATGCATTTATTTAACTGTTTCATTGCCTCACTCCCATCAAATCTGTGCAAAAAACAGAGCTATATACTGTGAAATATATGGTTTTTTTCTGAAGTGGATGTAGAGATGAAAAGGAAAAGCAAAGAAGGAGGAACCATATTGCTTTTTGCCAAAGGAAAGATTCTACTCTGATTTCCAAACTAGCAGTCACTCAGAACCATTGCATTTTAGAACTGTAATCCAGTCAACATTCAATTTACTCACCAGGTAAGGTACAACAGCAGTACTGTTAGTACCTGTTCTTAAAAAAACACTCCAAATCATATGAAGAAAAAAGGCAAAAAGTCAGTTTCTCCCTTCCCCCTTCCTGGCTTTCAGCCAGTTACAGAAGAAAGAAATGGGAGCGTTGGCCTTTTCCTCCTCCCCATTCACAGGGAAAGGTATTATCTTCTGCACTCAGGAGGAGAACCAAGGTTGACCAAAGCATTTCTCACTTTACCTTGCTTAACTGAGATACACATTCCCTTTCTATCATTGTTCCTTAGATAGTTTGCATCAGTTTTTTACTTACAGGTAGTAAATACTGTGAAGAAATAGCTTGAGATACCACTTAATCTACATGAAAATAACCCTTCAACATACTTGCATTTTTGTAGCTGTTACTAATTAGTCTTTATAATTAGTCTTTCCTCAACATTATACAATGTCCAGCAGAATAAAATTGTATGCTGAGGTTTTATTTCCAGCTATATATTGTTGGTCACATATTACTATTGATCTTACTACTATTCTGATTAAAGGCAGTCATTACTTTTCCATGTCAGATGTGTGTTGTAGGTATTTGAAAACATTCCTGTAATGGCTGCTGGGGAGGCCCAAGCCAAGCCAAGCCAAGCCCAACTAAACTAAGCTAAGCTAAACTAAACTAAGCTAAGTTAAGCTAAACTAAATGAAGCTAAACTGTATTTGGTATACAAAGGATGCATTTTTGTGACTGACCGATAAACCCCCACAATGGAAGAAGGCTCAGAGGAGATGGGCAAGGACGATGTGCCCATGAAGCCCAGGGAATAATGGAGAGTGTGATTGACCACAGCTGTTGCAAAGAAAGCTGACTTTATCTCAACACAAAGGGGTCCGGAGGGTAGCCTGTGTTTGAGATAAACAGTTATGTCGTTTGAGTGGATCAACTGACTGCATCACAGCTGAGAGGATCAATTGGTGGCGTAAATATTTCTCCCTGAGTTTTATTAAAAGAGTGTAAATATCCAACTGAGTTAGAGTAGCCAAAGGGGAGCAAATACAAGTCTCAGCCCAACACAAAGTATAAGACGTGAACAACTAATAAAACAATTTCAAAGAGAGCAACGGGCTTGAGCTAGCTTCAACACATGTATTCCTTCTCAGCAACCGGGGATGCTGCTGTGTCATGTCGGTGAACATATTATAAAGACCAGTAATGGGGATCACATTGGGATTGTGATTGAACTGTGGATTGCAATTGCCCTATTTTGCAAAGTATAACTTACACTTGTATTGTGAATTCAGTACACTTTGTATCACTCTGCTAAATCAAAAATCCAGATTTCTTCAAATAAGTAAATTTGATATTAAATACACCCTCCATATGTAGAATATGTAATAGAATTCAGTCAGTATTAGCATTTTCCTCACGGTAAATCCTTGGAAAACTCTCTTTTTTAATCTTTCTCCTCTGCTTTTTAACATCTGAAGCTTGGAAATAGAGGGCTTCTGAATGTACTTGAAGCTTGACCACTCAAGCCCTACTTCACATACCTCTTGATAAATAGTTTGATACCTAGGGATTATTTTACAGCCACATTGCTTAAGAGGAATGTATGAATTTCCTTAGTTCTTTAATATGTTTGTCATGTTTGAGTTTGGGTTTTTTGTTTGGGTTTGGATTTTTTGGTTGATTTTTTTTTCCAAACTGATATGGGATACAAACACTTTAAAATATGTGATGGTTCACTAGGACACACTAAGTAAATAAGAATAGGGATAATTTTTTTCTCCTTTTTCTGATTACTTTTTTTTTTAATTTAGAAATATGTTTATTAGATTATTTCCTATTTGCTATTTTTAAATATATATTATATAAAATATGAGTTATGCATTATATATTTTGTATATTAAATGTACATATATAAATATTTTTATACATATATATACAGTTTTAAAGTTATTAATTCAGACCAGAAGGGACTAATTTGTAGGTCACTATAAGAGGGCAGTTGTTGTTAGTACTGTTGCTTGACACATTTGCTACATTTTTGCTATTAAGCTGGAGAGCCTTACTTATGATTTTCTTCTCTAATTCACAAATGTGCTATTAGGTTTCACACATGCTTGGAGAAAAACACCCAATATCTAACTGGGGAAAGCCCAAAATCCATTATTGGGTTGTGTTGTCTGAATATAGCCTTCAGTATGGGAAGATTCTGTCTTTCCCTTCTCTCCTACATGTCCTGGTAACTTAAAAAAATGGGTTGTTGCTGCATATTTTTGTTTTATTTTTTCCTTACCATTTCCTCTAAGGAAACCTCAATTACAATTTTATGTCTTTCTGTCCCCATCTTATGACTCTTCCTGCAGAAAGTTCCAATAGTGCATGATAGATGGGAATCTCTATGTGTAGATCAAAGAGCTTTTCTGGTGATATTCCTTCACTGAAACATCAAGTCTTTTTCTTGGTGAATTATCAAAAATGTAATATGATATTTAACCCTTAGAAGAGGCCACTTGTTTAGCATATACAAAATGGAGCTTTTCATGTATCAGAAGTAGTGTGGCCAGCAGGAGCAGGGCAGTGAACATCCCCCTGTACTCGGCACTGGTGAGGCCGCACCTCAAGTCCTGTGTTCAGTTTTGGGCCCCTCACTACAGGAAAGACATTGAGGTGTTGGAGCGTGTCCAGAGAAGGGCAGCAAAGCTGGTGAGGGGCCTGGAGCACAAGTCTTATGAGGAGTGGCTGAAGGAGCTGGGGCTGTTTAGCCTGGAGAGAAGGAGGCTGAGGGGAGACCTTATCGCTCTCTACAACTGCCTGAAGGGGGGGTGTAGTGAGGTGGGTGCTGGTCTCTTCTCCCAAGTAACAAGTGATAGGACAAGAGGAAATGGCCTCAAGTTGCACCAGGGGAGGTTTAGTTTGGATATTAGGAAAAATTTCTTCACCGAAAGGGTTGTCAAGCATTGGAACAGGCTGCCCAGGGAAGTGGTTGAGTCACCATCCCTGGAGGTATTCAAAAAGTGTGTAGACAAGGCACTTCAGGACATGGTGTACTGGGCATGGTTGATGGTTGGACTCGATGATCTTGAAGGTCTTTTCCAACCTAAATGATTCTATGATTCTATGATAGCCAGAGTTTTTAATGGAGCACTGACATTATTTTCTTTGGCACTCATACAAGTAACAGAAGTCAGTGATAAAAGACACCTAGTGGAATGTTCTAAATATTTTTCCTAATCCCATAGTGCATTTCTTAGAATCTGTGCTGATGCTAAAATCTCTGCATTTTAAATACTAGAGTAAAATGCAGAAAATGCACAACTTGAATATATTAGAAGCTTTTCAAAAATTGCAGTCAAGGAACACACAGGCAACAAACCTATTCAAGAGGTCTATTTTGTGTCTTTTACAGGGACCTAAACATATTCCTAAAATCAAAACACAAAATTCTTATTCATGAAACTAGAGGGGTTTTTTAGTGGAATTTTTAGTAAATTGATGGAATAATCATTAGAAAATGCATCTTCATCACACACTTTATAAATGCTATTTTCTGCATTCTAACAAGTGCAATATCGTTTCAAAATACAAAAATATATAAGAAAATAGTTTACGACAAACTGCATGTTTCTGGAAATAAAGTTTTATACTCTGTAACTCACAATATGAATCTCAACTGCAAGCAAGTCAAACGAAGCAGCACTCTACCAATATATTTGTTTGTTAAGCAGAAGGCAGCAGAAACCAAACTTGCCTGGTTTCACTCCACTTCATACCTCCCATGAACTGAGAAGAAACAAAATTGTAACTTAACATAATATATGATCGGAGGAAAATCTATTTATGGAAAGTTGATTGTCTAACTGAAGATACATATGTATAAAAAAAAAATGCCAAAAACCAACCCTGTTTTTGTAACTTAAAGTACTGAAGGCATTGATTTCTATACCTTGGAAGAAAAAACTGCTATTTCTCTTTTCCTTTATATGACTGATGGAAAACTCAAGGTCCTCTTAATTTGCTTTTTTATTTTCTATTTTGTCTAAAAGGCATAATACTTTTTTAGACTACATCACGAGTTGTATATGCCAACCTCTCAGACACAAATATCAAAGGACACTTGTTAGAAATGCTCTAGAGGCAGGATGAACTGGAAGAACAGGCAAATGTTTTCATCTGACCTTTGCTGCTGCTGCTGCCATCCCTGGAACGCTGATGACCTTGCCACTCAGAGCAGGTGGGAAGGTCAGTAGCTAGAAACTGCAAGGGCTGGAGTGAGACATTACTGGAAAGCAGAAAAAGTCTGGATGAACTTCTGGAAGGAATGGTGTTGCTTGTTATCACTACAGCTCTAGTATTTATATAGCTTCAGAAATGTGTTGCCTTCTATTTTACTGAAATAAAGCTGTGTCTGCTCTTCAGATCTCTTGCACACAACAAACCTCCAAGCAAGTGCATTCCTCAGATCTCGTGAATGGCTCTAATGAACTGAGTAGAATCACTTACAAAGGCAGCTTCTGGGCTGTAATAGGGTATAGTCTCAATTTTGCTCTCTGGATCCAGTGTCAGTGTAAATTCTTCTTATGAACTTGATCAGCCTTCACCACTAGAATGTCATGTTAAAAGGAATTAACCCTCCCAACATTCATGTATAGAAAGTGAATATTACTTATCCATAGTCCACTTTGGTGTTTTGACTAACTGTCTCCTCTGACTGTAAAAAGAAAGCCTATGTTTACATTATCAAATAATTGTGTTGCTCAGTAGAAGTAGATTTCAGTTGGGCACCCAACACCCACATTTTTTGCCTTCTAGAGTAGAGGGGAAGAGTTCCTTAGGACTGGCTCTAGTCAGGCCCCATGAGCTAAGTGCTGTTACTGGTTGGAGAGCTCTAATTTTTACCCCTGTAGCACATCTTCCACTTCAGTTTCATCTGAGAGACTGTCAGCTTCACTCAGGCTTTTCCATAAGGTAAACCAAGGCATAGTGGGAGGGCACAAATAGAAGATTCATTTAAAACACGCATTGCTATCTGAGCCAACATGCTAATGTGAATGCAACTGATGTCAACCAAACCATGGTTTGGGGTAAATGGGTCAGCTGGGACCCATTAGACACAACAGGTCTAATGTCATTTTAAGCAACTTCAATAATGTGCAGAGGAGACCAAGAGGGAATTAGCGTGCCTACTTTTCACCTGACTCTCATTGCTTCTATTTGAAAAGTGGACTAAATACTGATGGAATGTTCTTCTGATCAAAAACTAGAGGAATACACGATATAGTGCTAACAGTACTTATTGCAAAATTATTACGTTGTTTTTTTCCAAATCATTCTAAGTTTAATGTTATTCATTCAGTGTTTAATGCCATGCTTACAAATGGTTAGATTAAGTACAAAGAGGAAGGAAGGAGGAAATAATTTAAACTGCTGAGAATGGAATTGGTTTCTGTGTTCATGGTATTATGATATCTTGCCAAGCCACAGATTCCATTTTTTGGTAGCTGTGAATCAAGCTTTTCTAAAAAACTTTGAATGGCTATCTCAGAGAATGAACAAAGACTCACCAGTAGGAAACTTACCGACTTCTAAAGAATAGCTAGGGATTAAGTTCTAAGGTTTTTTTATCTCTAATTGTATTATCCATTAACAGAGCATTTCAGCTACCTAAATTTCCCTCGATGTGCTTCGTTTCATACCTATTCAAGTCAATGACAGAGCTCCCACTGGAGAGTCAGAATCAGCTTCCTGAAGAATAGAAACACATTTTTGAGAAATTCTGCCTCTATGACTAATTCTGATGTTTGATGCCTTTCTGCAGTTATTTGATAAAAATGAGATGTTCACAGCAATTTGAGCCTCAGAAAATATTAAATATTAGGTTATAGGAGATCTATTCTATCTGATTTATACTTCTTACTGCTAAAGAAAGGGAAAGTAAAATTCATAGTGACAAAAAAACTTTCTTATATTCTGAGACCAACAACAGTCAATAAGTTGGACAATACAATATCTCTAAATATGAACCATTTCCTATTCTAAGTAATTAGAAAATGCTAGAAGTGTTTTCTGTAGTCAAAAGTATGTCATATTCAATTAACAAACTGTGGAAATAAAATTATCCAATGGACTCAGTAAAAATTGATTTGCTATTTTCCATTTGCATTCATTTCTTATTATGGCTAGCACATGTATATGTCTTGCAAATTGCTCTATATATTGGGCAATACTATCATTTTTATGCCAAGCAAATGGTGAAATGTCTCCACTATTTACTATATTGAATATTTAATTATTTCTTTGATAAGCTAAAAGGTGTAGTATGTACTTTCTCCCAATATGGACTGAAGCTTTCAAAGAATGACTAACCACAATGGACCTAAACCATAAGGACATTTTTTTCTTGGTGTTCACCTGTGGTAAACTAATTTCTGATCATACACTAATTTTTCCATTATTCTATATAGCACTAAAGGGGGTTGATTTTCTTGTTTGTTTTCTGAGTAGCAGGTACCACTAAATGGAACAGTTAATAGTACTAGCATCATGGGTGAACTCCCATGTCTTCAAGCTTTCAACAAGAACACAAGTGCATCACTCAGTGACATAAAATCAAACATTCATTTAGTGAGCAGGATGGCTGTTGGGGATGGATAGCAAGTTCTGTTCAACACAGATGCACATACACACTCAAGCCTGTTCTGGACAAAACAAACTCAAACCAGTCATGTTCTCCAGTCCAGCTGTGACTGGCAACAAGGACTCAGGGGAATAGGACACTCCTTCATCCAGCTGGTCAAGGTGTCCAAGTCCTAGATGGCAGACTGGCTTCCTGTGTAATGCTTCTACCTTGAGCTCAGTCTTCAGTCTTTGGTACAGTGTTGGAAGTTCAGTTATATGTTTCCCTCACCCTCTGTGGGCTTATTCTTTTCTATTTCAATTTTCTATTTCCATTTATTGCTTTCAAACTTAGATGCTCTGCATAAGCTGCCACGGGCACAAACTGTCTGGGCAAGCTGCTCCACTGCCTTCCTGTCCTCATGGGGAAAAGGCTTTTCTCCTTATAACCAGTCTGAACCCCTCTGGTTTCAGTCTCAGGCATACGCTCCTGTGCCCATATCATCTTGGTGACCACTTACTGAACTTTCCTGGGTTTTGATGCCTTTATTGTATTATGCGCCCCAAACTGGATGCAGTAGCTAGATAGGTCTAATGAGTGCTGAGTAGAGGGGGATAGTCACTTCCCTTGATCTACTGGTTTTGCCCCCATTAATACAGCCCAGGATGTTTCTGGCCATCTTTGCTGTCAAGGCACACTGCTGGCGCATGTTCAGCTTGCTGTTCCCCAAAACCCCCAGTGCCTTTTCTCCATAGTGGCTCCCCAGTCATCAGTCCTCAACTTGTATCACTGCCCAGGGGGTCTTACATCCCAGAGGCAGGACTTTGCATTTGCCCTTGTTGAATTTCATGATGTTCCTGTTAGGCCATTCCCCCAGCTTTTCTATTTCTCTCTGAATGACAGCGCTGCCCTCAAGAATATCGACAGGTTTCTGTGCTTATTAATTTGAATATGCCTCCCTGCTAGACATGAGTTAATACCAATACTCTTTCAAATGAGGCACTGGCCTTGTACAATGGAATTAAAACTTTTTTGACTCTGTTGAACATACCTAACTTGATCTATGCTAAAATGACATTTACCATTTGTGTTTATGACTAACCACTAAAACCTGGATTTTTTAACTCTTTCATTTCCATCTGTGAATTCTAACTTAACTCAGACATTCCTGTTATCATTAATAATCCTTTATTGTATGACTTGACTCGTCCCAATTTTTGAGAAGGGTAGAAGGAAGACCCTGAAAATTACAAGCCTGTGAGTCTCAATTGAGTGCCTGGTAAAATTATGGAGAAGGTTATTCTGGGAGTTATTGAAAAACACTTGAGAGACAGTGCAGTCATTGGTCATAGCCAGCATGGGTTCACAAGTTGAAAGTCCTACTTAACTAACTTATTTTCCTTTTATGGCAAGGTCACCCATCTAGTTGCCCAAGGGAACAGTAGAACTGTTGGTTGTTTTTTTTTATTTTAGCAAAGCTTTTGATACTGTCTCTCACAGTATCCTTCTGGACAAAATGTCCAACATACAGTTAGACAAGTCCATGATACGTTGGGTGAGCAGTTGGCTGACAGGTCAGGCTCAGAGAGTTGCAGTAAGTGAGGTTACATCAGGCTGGCGGCCAGTCAGATCTGAATAGACTAGAGAGCTGGGCAATCACCAACTGTATGAAATTTAACAAGATTAAGTGCTGGATTCTGTACCTGGGATGGAGTAATCCTGGTTGTATATACAAATTGGGGGATGAGAGGCTGGAAAGCAGTGCCGTGGAAAGAGATCTCGGGGTCTGGGATCCCATCAAGGCAAGTTGAACATGAGTCAACAGTGTGCCCTGGTAGCCAAAAGGGCCAACCGTGTCCTGGGGTGCACCAAGCACAGCCTAGCTAGCCGGTCGAGGGAGGTGATTGTCCCACTCCACACTGCACTGGTGCGGCCCCACCTCGAGTACTGTGTGCAGTTTTGGGTGCCTCAATATAAGAAGGACATCAAAGTATTGTATCCAGAGGAGGTCAACTCAGACGGTAAAAGGCCTCGAGGGCACTACTAAGGAGGAGCGGCTGAGGTCACTTGGCTTGTTCATTTTGGAGAAGAGAAGGCTGAGGGGTGACCTCATTGCAGTCTTCGACTTCCTCAAGGGGGGCAGTGGAGCAGGAGGTGCTGATCTCCTCTCTCTGGTGACCAGTGATAGGACACAAGGTAATGATACAAAACTGTGCCAGGGGAAGTTCAGACTGGACATTAGGAAAAGGTTCTCCACTGAGAGGGTGGTCGGTCACTAGAACAGGCTCCCCAGGGAAGTGGTCACAGCACCAAGCCTGTCAGAGTTCAAGGAGCATCTGGACGATGCCCTTAGTCATATGGTTTAGTTTTAGGTAGTCCTGTGAGGAGCAGGGAGTTGGACTCGATGATCCTTATGGGTCCCTTCCGACTTGAGGTATTCTGTGATTCCATGATTCAATTACTTTTGTATTGTTGAATTAAATATCTGTGGATTTTACTTCAGTGGTCACAGCTATGCAGTCTACTTCTTTGGGACCCCTGTCCAAAGTTTTTTATGTCTTTTCATAAGCACATTTCACAGGAACACTTTTTTTGTGCAAAGATCATTAAAATATTATATAAAATATTTTCCTTAGTCGGTTATTGTGGAACTGTTTCCTCAGATGCTAACTTCTTACAAATAGAAAAATGTAAATTCATATTTCTCTAGAATACTTCTTAGGTATTGTGTTAATCAACAGTGTGCTGGAATAGAGCATATTTGTAATAAACTTGTGAGCAATTACTTGAAATACCTTTTCAAAAAATCAGGAGTGAATGGTACCACAAATGAAAAATAGGAATAGAATGTAAATATGTTATTAAAGTCACAGACATTCCCATTATCTGGAATACTTTTTTTGTACACAACAATATTCAGCACAGGTTTCTACAGTCAGGCAATTGTTAACATCTTTTAAACAGCAGCAGTAATTTATTTTGCATGTTGTTTAATAATAATATTGTAGAGTTTTAAAAATCGAATATTTTATGTTTTGTGAAATCATGAAGTCTAGAAAACCAAGTTATTATTGTTGATAACAATAAAAAGTTGTAAATTTTGATGACTTGTTCCTGCATTAAAATAACGTTTAAATTTGCACTGAATGTAGCCATGCTTTAGCTGTCATTACTAGTTTGTTACCCACATTCAGCAGATCTTTCCTTTTACACTGTTACTCTTCTCAAAAAATGCTTGCTGAGATTCATTGAGATAAATCAAAATAAGTATGCTGAAATTATTCCTTTAATTAAATGCTTTATAAAGAAGACAATATATATTCCATGAGGGACTAAAAAGAAAAAATATAGAATAATGTATGATGCTAACACAAAGACAGGTTAACGTAAAAAACTCAGAAATGCATCTAGTGATAAGGCCCAATAATCAATCTTAAGTATTCCAATGGGCTGTTAATGCAACTTGTGGTAGAACCTGTGATCAAACCTACTTAGTTTTCCTTGGCACTCTTTCATGAGTCCTTTGCTGCTTTTTCAAAAAGGCAAATCTAAGATTGCCTAGATTACTGTGAAAAACTGATGCAATGGCTGTGTTACTAAAGCAATGTTGTGGAAGAGGTAAAAACAGAGATCAAATTTATATGAGATACTCTATTTCCAGTGACATATATTGCATTGTGACTACCTTTGGGATACACAAGCCTACTGTTATCTTAAAACTGTTCCTGGGAGATGGGCAGAAGAGTCGAATACAGCTTGACCTTTACTGATTCATGCACACTTTTCATGAACTACTTGAAATAATCAGTTAATAAATTCTTTAAATCACCCTGGTAAGTACTATGGATGCATTTGGTTCTCCACTCTGATGCCTTTAATTCACCATATAACTAGAGCTCTAGATACAATAGATTAAGGTAATATAGGCTTCCCAGCTATGACTTCTGTCTTGTGTGTGTCTACATGATTGATGGGCAAGTTATTTAAAGTTAGGCACATCGAATGCCTTTAGACCTTTGTCTCTGAAAGAGAAGTAGGTACTGATTACTAGCCTCCCATTTCCTAGGAGAGTGCTCTAACAGTAAGGGATTCTTGTAAAGGGAGTAACACCAGTTCCTGTGCAGTCAGAGATTCTTAAACGCCTTTGCAGCAAAACATAATTTGCAATATGCTTTACATAATGTAGTGGCTTAACCCCAGCCAGCAACTAAGCGCCACGCAGCCGCTCACTCACTCCCCCCCATCCAGCGGGATGGGGGAGAAAATCGGGAAAAGAAGTAAAAGTCATGGGTTGACATAAGAACGGTTTAATAGAACAGAAAAGAAGAAACTAATAATGATAATACTAATAGAATGACAACAGCAATAATAAAAGGTTTGGAATGCACAAATGATGTGCAGTGCAATTGCTCACCACCCATTGATCGACACCCAGCTAGTCCCTGAGTGGCGATCCCCTGTCCCCACTCCCCAGTTCCTAAACTAGATGGGACGTCCCAGGGTATGGAATACCCTGTTGGCCAGTTTGGGTCAGGTGCCCTGGCTGTGTCCTGTGCCAACTTCTTGTGCCCCTCCAGCTTTCTCGCTGGCTGGGCTTGAGAAGCTGAAAAATCCTTGACTTTAGTCTAAACACTACTTAGCAACAACTGAAAACATCAGTGTGTTATCAACATTCTTCTCATACTGAACTCAAAACAGCACTGTACCAGCTACTAGGAAGACAGTTAACTCTATCCCAGCTGAAACCAGGACACAGAAGCAGTGGAAGACATGATTATACAAATACTGAATAAACTATGATCATGCTGTAGACCTAAGCCCCTGGTTAGATAATTGCCAGGCAAGAAACTAGCAAAAAAAAGTGGCCTTTTAATAAAGAATGTGTTACTTGTGTTTAATCTAACTCTGTGTTAATACAAACTATTCAGGCAGTCTTAAGTCTGCAGCAAGTAGGAAGAAATACCGAGTGTTGTCTGGGCATGTCAGGCATGGAAGATGGATGAAAGAAATTAACTCTGCATATCGTCTGGGACCCTGCAGAGTGGCTGATGGACAGGGCTTATAACATCACAGAACAACACCTAGACATGGACTTCTTGTGGTGAAAAGTAAGATCTGATCAAGTCTTACTTCACTGTGACTTTACTTATTTGTTGTAGATGTTGAGCAACTTATCATATTAACAGCTGTTGATAATAAAGACACACTGTAGGTAACTGCACTCTAATTGAGTTTTTCAGAGTCATGGTGGGCTGGCATAAGAGTTTCCCACTGTGCGGGTGGCCTTACCCAAATCCTGTAAATACCATTTGATAAGCAGTCAGTCACCTGCCCCACCTCATGAGTTACAGTGGACATCACTGTGCACATAACATTTTCTCCCACTGTTCCATAAAGAAAAACTTTGCTCTTTTAAAATTCTATTAGATTATGAAGGTAATATTCACCAAGGAATCTGGAGAAGAAAAATCACTAAACCCCAAGTGAAAAATATGGCCTTCAGTGAAATAAAAATAAGCTCAAAACTTTAAGTCATTTCTTAAGGAACATGTACAAAAATAAAATATTTTGGTATGTAACAGAAGCATAAATATGTCTTTGTGTATATGAATATAGATGTATATGCATAGATATACATTTACAACTGATACACTGCTATAGCTCAAAGAATAAAATAAAGCAGGAAATTATAGATGCTATGAAAATAAGATTTGGTTGGGAAATATTACATTATGTCTACAGGAGACTGCTTTAAAAATATATAATACTCAAGGAGCAAATGCAAGAAATACATGTAAAATAACTTTCAAAAAATGTAACATTCTAAATCTCTTTCTTCCCCACTGTTACATATCATGAAAATAAAGCACTACTTCATTTTGACATCTTTTGTTCTTGAGGAAGGGGATGGGGGACAGACTTGTGGGAAGTGTTCCTAAACAAGATGGAAATCCTTAAAGCTGTGTGGATTGCTTAGCTGAGTATTTGCACATTTGGCGTTGCTGAAGAGTATATTAAAGAATAGATTAATAATTTTAACGCACTGTTTTGGAATAAGCACTTATGTCAAGTATCTGTGGAATAAAGTTATCAGATTCTTCAGCTATAACTTTTCTTCATTAGAATTTCAATATAAGGAAGCAAGCTATACGGTATGATATTCTTAAATTCTGTCTTTAATTCTATTTTTTTTAATTTAATCAGCTTATAGAAAGTAATTAGAAGAAACAGAAGAAATAGAAGAAAAAAGGAAGACCAAAGATTTTTTTATTATTGTTGTTGCTGTTATTTCAGGAAGGTATGTTCTTGGCCTCATGTAACCAGGACAGTGTTGATATGATTTAAAAGATATGATATGTACAATAAAAATAAAAATGTATGCAGTTTATCGATATTAGTACTTCAGTTTCTAATAAAAGAAAAATTAAGCCAATAAGATACCAAATGACTTTGGCTGAAAAGTATGAATAAGTACTCTGATGTGCTAACATAATTTAATAGTCCCTAACATTTATTCCTGATGAACCAGAGTATGTCACTCTACCTTTTTAGCTACTTAGGTATATCCTCCAGAATACAAGTTTTTCAAGATCAATTATTCTATCTCATATCAGTGTATCCACTTCTCTTCATTGCTTTACAATAGTTCCAAATCACCTACAAGCCGTGTTTGAGTTATAGAGTGAGATATGGAATGTATAAGTAGGATATGGAATTTTTTCAGACTTTTTCTTCTCTTAATGTGTGGAAGATAAATATTGATTTCAGTCACACTTCATCTCTACTAATTTAGCTATCTCAATATTTAGGCATAGAGGCTAAAATAAAAATCTAGACTTCCACAGTCAGTGAAGAATTAGGTCCTTAAAAGTGTGCTTCACACTAAGGTTTTTATTCAGCTATCTTAGAATAGAGTAACATAACTTCTGCAGGTACAACTGTCTCCACTGCCTGGAGAGTTGGGACTAGTTGGCACTAAATGGTTGTATTTGTATGCCTGAAAGAGGTGAAGATGAATTGCATCCTTAATCTGTTGGATTCTAACATATGGTTCTCATCAGTTTGTTTCAAATAATTCTCGTACTGTATATTTTGGATTAGCTCCAAGAACATAAATTTAAGGTAGTATTTCAATAGTTTAAGCAATACTTGCATGAAGTAGTAGTGTACTATTATTGACTATACAGGTATTACTACTTCTTTCTACTTTTCTCCATATTCACTTACTCCATAGTAATAAATGTAACATTATTGATACGTAAGTATGTTATTAGCTACTTCATTACATCATTAAGGACTGAATGAGTCAATATTTTGTTGCCTAGTCCATTACATTTTAATGGCATTAATTTAAGGCTTCTTAACTAGTCCTTTTTCATCATTATAGTCAAATTCCTCCTCATCTTGGCAGATGAGTAATAAAACACATCTTTTCCTGGTTCTTTTACGTCCACAGAAGTTAATTACAAAAATTTTATTAGTATAGTAACTATGATGCTTATTTTAGGATTTCCCATAGTATCTGTTAACAAGTCATCTGGTAATCATCACTAATTTATACAAAGTAATAAAGGATTTTTATGACTCCATTACCTTCCTCTGGAGAAAGATATAAATTCCTACTTTCTTTCTTTTATCTTTTTTTTTTTAGTTTCCTTTTTTTTTTTTTTTAAACAAAACTATGGAATACTGTTCTTAGTCATCAGATGTAACTGATTTTATGAGATTGCTTTCATAGACATACTGTACTGTGTCTGTTACTAGACTAGCCATGCAGACCAAACTACCTGAAATGGTTGAAAATCACTGAGCTATCATGATGTATCTAATTCTATGTCCTAATGCTGGTGTTCAAGATTTTCTTAAAATGAGACTGCATTACCAGAACTGCAAAGTAGATATAGCTTGAAACTTAGTGATGAGCATATAGGTGGTTGCAGGTTTATCTTCTGTTGTTGATTCTAAGAATAAAATCAGTATTAGCCCAAACTACAGTACAAGATATATTTTTTTTATGCACATGGTTTCCAATTCAGTACCTGTTGTTAATTAAAAAGAAAGTGCTTAAATAGGGTATAAAAGGGAGAAAGGAGCTTATTAACTTGAATTATTAAAGTCTTAGGATAATAGGCCTTAGAAATTCTTAAGCAGCTATCTTTTTTCTGATCACAGAACGTAGACTTCCAGTGTATTGATTCCTGCATCCAGAGACTGTGACTCTTATAAAGAACCTCAGTAGCCATTTTTTTTTCCTAAATCTGCAACATATTATACTTATGATTCTGGAGGCCTTGATTTACCTTTGAAAAAGAGAGATACTTTCTTCTTTAAGAAGAAAATATCAGTGTGGACTTTAACTTCATTCAATATCCATGCCTGGATCCAAACATCAGCTCCAACCAGGGTTTTCTAGGTGCTGGTTTTCTCATCAGCTAATTCAGCTTGCAGTTCATTAATGGTTACACGTACACATGAAATATAGTCCTCTGCTGTAGCTGGTCCCAGTCACTCATTCTTTCCAGTAGCTGGATCTAGACACTCTCTCTCCTCCAGTAGCTGGCACCCAAACCTTCAAGCTCCTTGGCCCCGCTCAGGCTTCTTGTCCTACTTGTTGACTAGTCTGACTGTGAGTTCACTAGCAGCTCACATGCACAGGCTCAAAATGGGGAGGTCATGCCTGTACATGATAGAATTAGGATTTAGTATGAAGCTAAGTTAGACTGTGGTGACAAAGTGTGAGGCTTAGTCAGGCAAGGAGTTAGGAAGTCAGCTCTGTGATGAGAGTAGGTCTATGAAATTGTAAAAAATGGCACAAGTGGATAAAGTACAGTCTTACTGCCAGAATGTGATGCAGTTTGCAAAGGAAGTGAAGTTACTATGCAACAAGTCATAAATATCATACGTCAGTCTGGTTATTAAGTTTGTCTTACGAAGAGATTTATTTAATATACTACAAAAAAGCACTCGGATTAGAAACAACAATATAAACTATCTTCTGAAAAAATAAAGGCTTGCTAAAATCATTAACAAGCAATGGTATTCTTAGCTTTGTCAGCTTACTGAATACCTGTTGACAATTATGTCAAAGTCAAGGAAGTGGCAAGAATAAAAACTCTGTTACGGGCAAAAGGGAAGAGACTATATACGTGGAAACAAGCGCTTACTGCTAGCCTAAGTAAAATCTAAGTAAACTAGTCTCATCAAAATTCTACAGTTGTCATTTTTCCTGTTACAGTAGTACTGATGCTCACCATACAGATTAATGGAGAGAAGTCTTGTTAGTATCACAGCCAAAATTGTTGTACAAGAAGTCTTGTAAGTATCTACCCCATTTCTTTTGTGTTATACTTCCACTTCCAGGGTCATTCTGAGCACTAAATTTAATGGTGACACCCTTTGTCAAGCAGGGAGCTGGTGGGTGTCACAGTGAATCCTCAGCATCCTGGTTTGCTCGATGGGGCAACTGTAGTGCCAGTGACAGTCTCTGTCCCTTATTCTTAGGTGCACGTGGGCTTGGTTTTATACACTCAGTTATCACAGTCTGCTCACCTCTCTGTGGTTCCCAGCTAAACTGTGAAAGCCCAGACATTTCCTGGGCCCCTGCAGTGCAAAGCCTGTAGCCTTTACTAATAAATGGGAAGAAAAAAATAAATCTTATTTAGTGGATGACAGAGTTTGGGTTTCTTTTATCAAGATTGCCACTGGGATATTAACTTTACATAACTTGTTATGAAGGACAGAAAGGTTTAGGTGAGAAATGCATAGACTTTAAAAAACTTCAAAATCTTTTCCTAAAAGATTTTCTTTTTTTTTTAAAGTAAAAAATGTTCTGCTTTAAGAAAAGTATTTGGGCATATTCATCATTGTCCATAGTTCCCAGAAGTCAAATCCCTCAGGTGATAAAGTCCTCAGGATGTATGTAGCATGCTAGTGCAGCTGATATACAGGGCACTGTTGTTAAGAGTTCAGTCTAACAGTGGGAGAATTGTGTGATTCAACCTCAGAAGAGATAAAGGCAAAAAGACTGACATTTGAGGAGTATAACCAGAGAGACTGGGAAGTGGGAAGAATTGCAGCCAGACCATAACTGTGATCTGGCTCTAAAAAAGTTTAAGAATCATTTGTCTATAGAAAATCACTCAGTCAGTCAAGTCTTCAGGGATTAGAGTAATGTACCAAATTAAATTTGCTTTTTTTTAAAAAGGTTTCAACCCTTCCTTCATGTCTGGACATTTAAATCTCAGCATGGCACTAAATGTTCTTTTTGTATTACAAAGTGAATTGCAGCTCTTTAAAGAAGCTGCTAGACTTTTATTTTGGTTTGACAGAATAGTTACATCATTAAATGAACCAAGAGGATTTTATAGCTACTAAATTTGATTCTGAGTTGTTACTTGTTAGCTTGCAGCTCCCAGCAACCTTAGACACATTTTTTGCAATTTAACAATTCATTCGTTAATATCAGAACATTTTTCACATCATCTTTCAAAGAAATTCTTATTCTCATTTACACAGGATCACAAAATAAAGGTTACTTAGATTCGCAAGCAATGAAGCAAGAGGACACTGGGGCAATCATCTAGTCGGACACAAAATGCAGCACAACTCAGTGTATTCTGTTAATTGATACCTGTTCATACAAGGGACATTATATTCTAGAAAAAAAATACTTTTTTTTTTTTTTTTTTTTTAATGGCCACAGTGTCAGATGCGTTATAGACAGACCTTGGTGGATACCTTATATGGCCAACCACTCTTGTATGAAAAACAAAAAGAACCTTCCTTCATTTTAATTTTCATTTTATTTTCTTCTTCAGTGTCTAAGCTCTCTGCAGAGAACTCTCACCCAGTTTGCTTTTTCTAGTAGGTACATATTGTTCAGTGATCATTCTTGCTTAACATTTATGCAAAAAATAAGCTTTGCTTTGCTTCTGGTTCTAACTGATTGTGCATGACATAAACAAGAACTTCACAGATTTTTTTTTACTTAAACTGTGATTGGGAAAGCTCAGTTATTTTCTAGCCCTACTTTTCTCCTCTTCCTCCTCCCATCTACACACTATCCCTCCTAAGCTAAAACACAGCAATACTTCCCACATATGTGTATATATTTATAGAGAAATATAGTGCACAAATAAAGCAGAATTTAATTTTTATGTTTTATTTAGTTAACTTGTGAAATACCCTAAAGTCTTTGCAATTATAGGCTTATCTGCAAAAATATCATTTCTGCTCTGAAGAAACAGCAAATTCTGCTTGTCTACTTATTGCACCTCCAAATCAGGTTCTCTGCACTTCTTTCTTCTCTCCTGTTCCTTAGAGAAGATATGACTCATTCTGCCACAGAGTGTTTCAATATGACAGGAGTGTCTTGTACTTACACAACTGTACTTCTGTCATGAAAATATAGCTTCAGCTATCACATGATCTGCTTTGTATTTTGCTATATTACATTTTCTCTGAATTGTATACCTTTACTTAGAATTGTAGATAATTATGTTTTCATTCTGTCTCAGGAACTCTGGTCCTTTCCAAAACTACTTAAAGAGGCTGGCAATGGCCTTCCACCGTTTTTCCCAGTTCAAGCATCCTCTTAATATCCTGTGTACCAAAAATAAGTGTTTAAAAAAAAATAAATAAATTGAGGTGCTGGACAAAAGCGGAAGGGGATATTACATTGGCATAAATACATGCTCCATTCTCTAAACTTTTGCTGATACAATATGAATAGAAAAATATTTACTATTGCCATTTCCTCAAGTGGTTTAGTATTTTCTTAAGGTCCTATATATCATTTATATTCTACTGTATAGCTATTTGTTGATATTGTAAATCTAAAATAGGTGTCCATAATCTGCTGAATGTGTATGGTCCATGTTCAGATTCTCACAAGGTGATGGAGTCCATTTCAGTTTGTTTCCTTTTTCTTATGTGACCAGCATTATGTCAGCTCATCTCAACTGTCAGTTATGGAACTCCATGCATTGCTTCTGCTGATTATTTAGCTTCTCAGTCATCTTTTATAGTACTATAATATTCTAGTGGATATGGTCCACTAGAATGTTTGACTAATTTTGCTTTCTTTTTAACTCAATTATTTTTTTGCTTGAAAAAGGATTAATTCTGTGTTTGCCAGTAGTTTTACTAACATGGAACTTTTCATAAATTTTTGTTTTATAATATGTTCTGTCTTCTTGGTTTGCAGATGAATGACACTTAATTTTCTCAAACAGAAATATTCTTCTCTTCTCTTCTCTTCTCTTCTCTTCTCTTCTCTTCTCTTCTCTTTTCAATATTCTGTTCCATTCCATTCCATTCCATGCTAACGTAACATAGGGAGAAAAATTAGAAATACATCTGTTCAGTAAAGGTTTGTTTGGTTGGGAGTTTTTGTTTGTGAGTTTGTTTGGGGTTTTTTTTATTCTGTTAACAATACCTTCAGTCTTTTGATCAGTTTTTAATTCACATTTACATTATTCTAATTTCTTTATCAAAATGTCATGCAGTGTCTACTTAAAGGCTTTATAAAAGTTTCATATAGTATTATCAAACTGAGGTGAAACAAGGACTTGCGTTATCTTCTGTTGTTCTGACATACCTTGAGGAGCAAAAACTTTCCTGTAATTTTCTTTTCTTAAGATCAGAATTTTTTTATTGCAAAAAAATGCAAAAGTGATTTTCTTTCATTTTAAATCACTATGTAAAACTTTCTTTCACAAATAATTTGATATCTGTTGATTATTTCATCTGAAATTTTAACACAAAGATGAACTAATCATTACTGAAGACAACTGTAGGACCCTCTTCATATATATATATATATATACATAAAAATATAGGTATCTATATAGACACCAACTGACAGAATGTGGATTGTCTATATCCAACTTTAATGCCATATCAGAACAGCAGTTCAACAGGTAGTCACAAGGTATTACAACCATATACTCCTACAGCCAAATGTAATGGTTTATTGATTTTTTGAATCTTCAAATGCTTAGCACTGATACTTCTATCAAAATGAATTGTAAAGCACAAATCTCATTCATTTGAGTAGGAACTGTTAATCCAGCAACGTTATGCATAACATTTGTATAACATTATAGCTGGATAATTTTCTGAACAATTATGCGTTATGTTCAAGAATGTTTAAATGCATAAAAAGTAAGCCATGTAAGCAGCTCACTGCAATAATGACAAAATTAAAATATAACATTTTAGGGTGAATTTTCAAGGCAGCATATTGCATTTACTTATTTTGGGCTTCAAAAATCTCATCAAAATTATCTGCTACTGAGGAATGAAAGGCTGGCACAGAATCAATAGTATTCAGAGAATGTGAAGACCTCAACAGTAGAGAATTCTAAAAAAAATCATTTGGCTGTTTAACATATGCATATTTTGATTACCCATTTAAGACAAGGAGTTGGGACCTTAAATACACTTTTCAGAATTCACACTTTTTCTGGGGTTCTAGTATTTGACTGGTCAGACAGTGGGTACTCAGCTCATTGCTAAAGAAGATTTCAGGAAAGAACAGGGACTTCTTTGGTTGTAAAATCCCTTATTGTAAGAGGTGCCACAAACCAGAAGCATGGCATTTTCAGCCTCTTATGCAGAATCCATATCTCAAGGCATAGCTCATTAGCAGAAAAATTGGTCATCCCAAACTGCTACATCTAATAGAGAGGAACAAAAAGCAAGAGGACATATAGTGCAGTGTATCATAATTGTATGAGACACAGGTGTAGACAAGGAAAGAAAAAGGAAGGGAAGGGTCAAATATATCAGTCATATATAAGGTTTATCAATTCAAATGGAACCTAAACACCTGACAGATTTTTGAGGCCCTAGCCTTAACATATCTGAATATTACCAAACCACGAGAAATGAACACACTTCCTCTTTTGGAGATGAGATACCACAGGAAACAACTCATGGCCATATCAGCAGAGTAAACAAGGTGGACAGGAGTTGTTTGTTCACAGGAATTTTTCACTGCGTTTAAACACAGTAGTCAGGGAACATCAGCAGGTGACAGAAGATGGAAAAAGAATACTCTTTTTTTTTTATTTTGCCCACATACACGATGTGTAGTTAGGCTGGGGAACTCTTTTACAAAAGTTTACATAATTCAAAGGAATGCTGTATTAGCTCATGGAAAAGAAAACTATTATGGGTTACATAAGCACTTAATTAGCTGAGTTATAAGTGTTTGGAAGCTGAAGATTATTAGGGGTAAGCATCATATGTGCTTTCCCTTTTCCTCATGCTCTTTCTGATAGATTGACGTTTGACTGCTTTCAGAGATAAGATGTTGATTTAACCCAGTACTTTTGACCTTATGTTTTTATGTTCAAGAAGAAATGTACAGGTCAGGAACTGGAAATATCCCAGGCATTAAAATGATCTGAAGACTTTTGCGGAGTGTCAGGGGAGAACACTTGCTGAAAAGGCCAGGAGTCTGACTGAAGTGATGAAAGTGAAAGCTATGAAATTTTAGGTTTTACACCAAGAGACTTTCAGGAGACTTTTCTAAACACTAATGGCTTAGAATTTACTTCCATCATATAGGGCAAAAATAAAGAAAATATTATTATATCCATGATTTTTGTTCAAGAATGTCCTAATTCTGACTGAAAGATTGGCACACTGAGTGACATCTCTAGAAGAAGCATAGGTACGTTCAAAAGATTTTTATGTTTTGGCGGTTTTTTTCAGTCTCATTCTTAAAACAATTTCCAGCAGCTATAGTCTTTGGCTATTTGCTCAACTAAAGTAAGTGAAACTTGTCCTTCAAATTTCTGAGACACACACTTCATCATTGCAAAATACTATCAGAACTGATCTTCTGCATGTACATGAGACAAAAATGCTACTTTGTCTAAATACAATTTTAGTTTTGTCATGGTTTAACCCCAGCCAGCAACTAAGCACCATGCAGCCGCTCACTCACTCCCCCTCCATCCAGTGGGATGGGGGAGAAAATCAGGAAAAGAAGTAAAACTCCTGGGTTGAGATAAGAACGGTTTAATAGAACAGAAAAGAATAAACTAATAATGATAATGATAACACTAATAAAATGACAACAGTAGTAATAAAAGGATTGGAATGTACAAATGATGCGCAGGGCAATTGCTCACCACCCGCCGACCGATACCCAGCCAGTCCCCAAGCGGCGATTCCCTGCCCCCCACTTCCCAGTTCCTAAACTAGATGGGACGTCCCGTGGTATGGAATACACTGTTGGCCAGTTTGGGTCAGGTGCCCTGGCTGGGCATGAGAAGCTGAAAAATCCTTGACTGTAGTCTAAACACTACTGAGCAACAACTGAAAACATCAGTGTTATCAACATTCTTCACATACTGAACTCAAAACATAGCACTGTACCAGCTACTAGGAAGACAGTTAACTCTATCCCAGCTGAAACCAGGACAGTTTTCATGTTTATGTCTTGTAGAGTTTATCTATAGATAAAGTTCTATAAAGCTCTATAAAGCTCTATAAAGCTCTGTTGAGCATTTTCTGAAAACTTGCATTTAAAAGTGTGGGTTTCATCCCCTGAAAATGCCTCATTCATGCAAAAACACTGTTAAGATTGGAATTCATTGCACGTCTTCAAGGTTCACAAATTCTTCTTGTTATTCTGCATTATTGTTCCATTTCTATTTCTATACTGGGAAATTTGGGTTCGATTCTATGTCTTATACAAAATCTTACAAAAACTGGTTCTCTTTTCTGAAGTTCCTGAGACGAGTTTCAATGTTCAAAGAGTGAAAGAAAGAAATTATTTGTTTTCTACAAAATACAGTTCAAAAGATCTAAGGACCTATCCCTAACCTAAATTATATTTGAACTAGAACTTTCTATTATACCTGTCTTTTGAGTAAGTACTAACATTTTATCTAGCGGACAGTCCAAATTCCATTTTGTCGATTCCTCCTTCTGTCCCTACTTCTGTCCCTCCCTCCCTCCCTTTGTCTGTACATCCCTCCATTCCATCCTTTCTTCCTTTCTAGAAATCCTAAACAGCTGATAGTAATAGGAATAATCACAATTTTGTGTAAAAAAGATATAGCTTGTAGAAAAGTCTAATCACTGTACTCCCTCTCCTTTTTTTTCAGTTAAGCCAAAGCAAACTGTTACAAGTGTTAAGGACATTTATCAAGAAAATCTGCAGTTGGTGCATTTTTATATCTTTTTCTGTTTGAGCTCAGCCAAGGAATAGAATTTGCTCAGAAAACAGTAAAGCCCGATAAATCAAACTAGACTCTTTTGCAATGTATGTCAGTGTTTAATCCACTATCAGCAAGCTTATACACCATCCAATTTTCTCTCCCTTGACTGCTCCAACAGCAGGATTTACACAAAGCACAGAGCACAAATTTTACTCTATTGACATTCTCCAGTAGATTTTGTGTCCGAGGTTTTACAGCCTGCTAAAACAATGGAGTTTACAGAGAAAACAACAATTCTGCAAAGAATACAGAAACTGCCCATATAATAATTTTATTTTATCACCAAAGTGATTATTTTATTTTATTAGTTGTATTAGTTAATGTTACCATTATAAAATTTGAGTGTGTGTTCATGTACATGTGAACAGCTCTGTTTTCAGCAACACAGGGGAAAATAAAATAATACATATTCGTGAACATATAAAATGAGACAGGTACAAGGACTATAACTGTGAAAGGTCTTTGGCATCTATGCCAGGACATAGATGCAGTCAAGCTGATCTTCTTTTCCAAGAGCTGATTCCAAGAAGTATTTACAAAACATGTCTAATATACTCTGATAGAACTGATCATAAAATTTGTTTGTGAAAAGTGTCTTTTAAAACACCATTACTACCAGTCCCAAGTAATGGTACCATGCCCAGTACAGCCTGAAAAGATGTAAAGGATACTGAGAAACAGCTATAAATGAGATTGACCATGTGTTGGCATCCATGAAAAGCAGCTAAGGCCATGTCCCAGACAGTAACTTGTTCTAAACTAAACACACTGAGTTGTGAAATCACAACAAAGTAACTGAAAAACTTTTCTGTTGCCTTTGTTATATAGGTTATCTCTCTTCTAGGATGCAACCATTGTCTCATGCCCTTAAGGAACAGAAAGGAATTGGAATCTGTTGCATTCTTTTCAATTAGATATTTATGTCACTCATCTGTCAGAACCAGCTTTCTGATTTTTATTTTTTTTTTCCCAAGCAGTTATTTCTTTTATTATTTTATTTTGCTTTCTATAAGGAAAGCAGCTGTAACACAGAGGCAATCAAATTCTAGAATAGTTCACACATTTTCTGTTTCTTTCATGATCCTGAAATAAGACGACCAAAATGCTAATTAGACTTTAGCTTGTGTTGTTCTGATAAAGCATAGGGCAAAAAGCAATGATGTTCATTTTGGTGTCTGTCCTGGTTTCAGCTGGGATAGAGTTAGTTGTCTTCCTAGTAGCTGGTACAGTGCTATGTTTTTGAGTTTGGTATGAGAAGAATGTTGATAACACACTGATGGTTTCAGTTGTTGCTAAGTAATGTTTAGACTAAAGTCAAGGATTTTTCAGCTTCTCGTGCTCAGCCAGCAAGAAGACTGGAGGGGCACAAGAAGCTGGGAGGGGACACAGCCAGGGCAGCTGACCCAAACTGGCCAAAGGGGTATTCCATACCATGGGACATCATGTCCAGTATATAAACTGGGGGGAGTGGGGATGGGGGGACCGCCGCTTGGGGACTAACTGGGTGTCGGTCGGCGGGTGGTGAGCAATTGCATTGTGCATCACTTGTATATTCCAATCCTTTTATTATTACTATTGTCATTTTATTAGTGTTATCATTACCATTATTAGTTTCTTCTTTTCTGTTCTAATAAACTGTTCTTATCTCAACCCACAAGTTTTGCTTCTTTTTGCAATTCTTTCCCCCATCCCACTGCCGGGGGGGGGGGAGGAGGAGGGAGGGCGAAGCGAGTGAGCGGCTGCATGGTGCTTAGTTGCTGGCTGGGGTTAAACCATGACAGTGTCTTAATAAAAAAACCCTCAGCTTTCACACAAGGTTCTAGTGGTTTTGAGGCAGCAACACAATACCACTAATGATAAGAGAGTTCTAGCATACCTCTTGCTGTGAAAATTAGTTTCCACCAGGGATACATCTAGATGCCTGTCTTGTTTGTACTATTTTATGCAATGGTGCATTTTGCAATATTTAAATACATAGTTGGATTGGTTCCCGAAAAGCTTTTAAAATTTGTCTTCTGGATTTGCACTGTTACGGTGTAAGTGTATTACTGTCTTTCACAGCTCGAATATAAGATGGAAAATGTCCTCATGGTGAATGTTTTGATCTTTCAAAAGACAAATAAATCCCATATACTATTGTTCTTTCTAAGTTTTTCAATTCTGTACAGGCACTACATAAATCTTCTCAGTAGCTGCAATGGTCAGTGCAGTTATATTAGTATTTAAGTAAAGTATCTTGTGTTTTCGCTAGAAATGATTAGCATGTCAATGTCACAATGCATAATTAACAATTCAAATTATCATATTTAATGCCTTTCATGTATTTGTAATTGTCATTGACTGTTTCAGTACCTTAGTTTTAATTAAAAATAAACAACAATGAAAGTATGTAGTGTTTTCAGATAAAATATTAATTACTTTGTTATGAATTACAATATCCAGTGGGAAATAAAGAATTTACTAAGATGCCCTAATTGCCCTACAGAGTGTCTGTAAAAAAAATTAAGTTTCATAAAAGTCATTCCAGTTATTCCAAAAAAAAAAAAAAAGAGCAGCATCTATTGAATTAGTTTATTCAGTGTAGCAATTTTTAGCAGTCTAGCAGAAAGTAATGGGATCATTAAAACTAAATTCTCCTCTCCTGTCTGCACAATGGAGCACTTATTAACTATTCTGCTCTGCTTCCTTGCAGAGACCTCTCATTGCTGGCACTGGTGTTTCAACATATGCAGGAACATCAGAATAACCCTATGAATCTGTTCTGTTCACATGAAAGAGGAAAATTTAGTCAGAAGACTCTAACAAAAGCTTGGGACTGCATTTTTCTTTTAGCCACTGAATGGAGTGCCAGCTGATACCTGTGGGAGATTCACACAAAGATTGAGAATAAACAGTGGGGACTCTATGTCCCTAATTTCCATGACAAAACTTTTTCATCTTTGTCTGCCTCAGAGGTTTTTAGTGTGGCCCATTGTTGTAATAACTTAAGGTTTGCCTGATTCTACTTTCCTTAGGTACTTTGTGATGCTGTACCCTTGGCTCAGCTTATTACCATGAAATACTAAGCCAGGGTGGACCCCAGGACAGGAAATGCTGTCCTAATTTCTCAGACGATGTATGTCTAAACTGAGGGACTCAGGGATAATTCCCTGTTCCTTGATACACCACTGAAAAGCTTCAGCACACATGAGACCAGGAAGCACATATTTCTCCCTTCTTGCTCACATTTTTACTGAGTAGAAAGCCAGTGTATGAGCAGGGAAAAAACCTGTGGTGCTTTCCAGCAGGTTACCCAGGCTTGTCTATCAGGACATCACAATACTTGGCCATATTGCAGTGTAAGTTAAACATAGACCATGTTTCCTGATTTCTTAAATGAAGATGCACACAGATGTCTGAGGCTTCTATAAAGTTTAAGTATTTTGCAATACCTAATAACAGCAGCTAAACTTTTGAGACAAAAAGTAGGTCTCTTCTGTATAATGGTGCACTGTGTGTTCAGCACTGAATATTTCTCACAAAGCATAGAACTGAGTTTGTAGCAGAGGAAAATAGATCTTGAAAGCTTATCAAAGTTCTTTCAGCCTTTTCTTTTGTTAAAGTATCAACTGCAATACATTAGAAGATTTTTATACACTTCCTTGATGAAAAGCACATAAAATTAAAATCTTTTTATAATAAAACTTTTGTTTGAAACTTTAAATTTCAGCATCTACTTTGGGATCGCTGTATGTTCCTTTCAGCAAATACTGGCTCATAGAAAGTAAAGGCTGCTTCATCGATAACCATGAATGTTGTGGTTTACTTAGCACTTCAACATTATTTTGCTTATTAAACATTACATAGTCTCAGAGATACTGCTTCTTGCATGCGTGATAAATACTGCCAATTTCCCTGAAAATTGTTTATGCTTGTCTTAACTTATTAATGTAGCTTTTCTTACATGACTTTAAGAATAAAATAAAATAAATAACCATCTCCATATTTATCTATATATACTACTATATTTTGTGCACGTGTGTATTTGCACACTTAAAACTTTACAATAATGACAGGAAAAAATATTTTTGTTGTAAACAGTCTTACTCTTTCAATCAGATAAATATGGCAATCTTATAATCTTTATATTTGTTTCTTGGATCTATTATATGTTTATGCATACTTATACAAGAAGCATATCAAGAGATATTACCTACAGTGAGTAAACATGTCATAGAATATGCAAGTAATAAGCGTAAGGCAATAAATAGCTTTTTAGCACTTTTCTATTCAAATTTCTCTTACTTCAAGTGACATGTGGCAGTAGCAAAGAGCTGTAATGCTAATGTCAGCTATCTGAACAGAAAATGTTTGGTCTCCTTAATAGATATTAACATTTCTTCAGGAAAAGTTTACTAGATTATTGATCTTCAAAATTAGCGTGACAACTTCCCTGCTAATATAAGGCTGCTCATCCAAACACAATGCAGTTTACTACCATTACCAAAAGTGTCCACAAGGCCACTGATTGCCCTTTCTTCCTGAGGTATGATCATCACTGAAATAGGTCAGATGAGTTGCACACAAAAAGCACTTATTTCACCATGAAATGAAAAGCACATTATAATAAACTAATTCAGGTGCCGATATCTACTGTTGGCTTCTAAAATTAGGTGAGATGAATTCTATTCATCTTATGTTTGACAGGATTTTGGCTTTTAGTCAGAAATATGATTTCTTCTCTTGTTACCCATTAGAAACAGCATGTAAGTTAGCTGGGTTCCTTCTAAAGTTAATACAGAGAAAGACATCTTAAAAAATTAAATTATCCTGGACTATGATTCAATCACTTTCTAAAGCCCTCTCCCTTTATCTACAATAGGAGGACCACACATAGCTACATTTGATTGCAATGATTGACCATAAAACTTTCGGAAAATTAGTTAAGTGAGATGAATCCCTCCTTAGGATTGTAAGGAGTACTTCGATTCTTACACTTAAATACTGAGTAGTGATGGGCATTACAGGAAGCAGCAAGACAAACATGCACAAAAAAATCTTACAAATCTACCTTCTTATTGCATGAATATACGCACATGCTGTGATATATATATTCTCTTCCTGGTTATCTAGTATTTTGTTAGTCTTAAGAAGTCATGTTCTGTAACTGTTTTGTACTCTGAGAAATTAATCAGATTTTTAAAATGTTGTGGAATTCTCTGTTCTGATGGCTTCCTCTATGATCCAGTCTCACAAATCTGTGCAATTAAGCAGTTCCACTACGAATGTTTTTTGTTGTCTGCTTGAGCTTTTTAGTTTGGGGGGATTGTTGTTTTTCTAAAACGCTAAGTAGCAGATATGCAACAAAAAATATATGCAGCAAATCTTATACAGTGGAGAAAGCAGTCCTGTTTTATTTTAGAAGCTTACCTCCTAGAGACGCTGAGTTTGACCTGATAGAAATCATTACAGCAATTTCCCACAGGCAGTAAAAAGGAACAAAATGGTATAGTCATTCCCACTTATGGTTCACTGCCTGTAATAGTACATGTGTCCCATCATGATGGCAACAAGTTTAAAAAAAAATAAAATTGAAAATAATACGCAGCCCAAAGGAATTCAGGCATTCATGTATGCTGTGTGTAGAGGTTAGAGTGTTATTTTACCTAATAACTGATAATAAGCTAAAAACATCAGATATACAATATGCAATGTTACTTATCAGAGAAGAAAGATAAATGTAACTTGGTGGGAGAGTCTCCACTGAGAGAATATATTTCTTAATTGTGTCAGCGTAGCATCAAGTGAAACTCAGTTTCTTGACCAAACTATCTGGGATCTAACCTTTCTTTTGGTGATACATTTCTTCTGCTTCTATGCTCACTAAACTGAGTTCTGTCTGCAAATGTAATTAGTCTGCTTTCTAGACTTTGTTGATTTTCTTGATCATCATCTCAAAAAAATTAAGAGAATAAGAGAATGAAAGCAGAAAAAAAGTCTAATAAAAATTAAAATATTTGAACACAAGTGTTCTAGACACTGAGAAACAAGAATATGAAGAGAAAAATGACTGAGGTTTAGGATACATTTCTCATTATATAATTTAACAGAAATTATATGAGTGGAAAAACAAGTACAGATTTTTCAGAGCACAATAAAACTACAGCACTTAAGTAACTTGCACGTAAAGATTTATTTTAATATGGTCTGATAGATTGTACAGAGAGCAAAAGATATATGTGTGGTGAATCAAGATAATGGCTATTACATGACAAGTAGACACCTAAAAGAGTACAGAAAATTAGCAATCAACAGAATTCATACGTTAAATACAATCTGTAGAAGAAAAATCTTATAAAACAATGATACAGATTACCTTCAAACAGCAATCCAGGAATCTTAGGCTATTGGCCAAACCCTAAGTAGTATCTGACAGCACAGGGAAGATTTAGATTTAGAAAAGGAAAGTAGTATCATTTATGAATTATTCTTCCCTACTATTTATTGACTAAACACAGAAAAATTATGCCAGTGAGAGATTAAAAAAAAAAGCAATAAAAGTCCTTAATTCATTCACCTTGCAATACATTGCTGTGCCTTATACCTTCAAATACAATTTTTTCTTGAATAGATATATAGATGAACACACAAAACCTTCTTCAAATTAGTATTTATTTAATTGAGCTGGAACATGCATTTATGGAACATCAGTTTAAAACATATGTAAAGACAAGGCTTGTAGGTATGTAATTTTAGATGCACAGATGGCCAAAATTTACACAATTAGATCCCATTTGCTAATTCATATGCAGATATACACTATAATCTGGTGTCCGAATCTAGATCTAAATTCCATCCATAAAGTTTGACACCACCACTCCTGTGTTACTTAATGGATATTTAGGAGGCTGACTGAAAATTCTGACTAATGGACCTAAGCAGCAAGTTACATTGTACAAGGTGAATGAAATGAGACTTTTTTCTTTCCTTCTACCTTTTTTATGACAACTGTGAAATAGAGAATGTGATCATGTAATTAAGGACTATATTATAAAGCATGTGTACAAGAGCCCCAAATTAAAAGTACATCTAACCTTAATGCTACTTCTTCCTACTTTCACATGCTTAACTATCTACCTGTCTCACAGAACCTGAGTAAGTGTACTAAGATATATGGGACGTTTTTGTAGATTATGACAAAGCCATCTGGGTCTACTCTGATTGTATACAATTTACAACAAATCCCAAAGGCAAGATACCAGACTAAGGACCCCAAGCAACTTATCTGGGCTAAAGAAACAGCTAACACATACACACAGTAATTTGTCGATAGTGTAATTAAAACGCTAGCAATCTAACCGTATCACTATTACAAATCCAGTTACCATGATACTAACACCTACTCTCTTAAGTATTCTATCAGTGCTGCTTCACAGTAATAATAGTTAAAACTGATATGCACAAACATTCCAGTTTCTATCCCTATTTCTGCTTTGCTAACCATTGCTGTGCTGCTCTGGGTCTTTAAGACAACAGTGTTAGACTTCCTTAAGAAGGTGGGTATTGGAAGGATCACAGCAAATTGTCAGTATGACAAATTCTTCGCCAAGAGAAGTATGACGTTAATGGTGAGGGTTTCTTCCTCCTTCCCCTAGAGTCCACTTAGGACTATTCTAAAACATTTTCTAATAAACAGTACACCTTGCTCTTTCTTCATTGGCCAGTGTTTTTATTATATCCCAGATTTACTATTCTGGTATGTTTTATACTGTGTATACATGATTTTTTTTTTCTCTTTGTTATCCCCATACCCTTTTCACCCAGCACTCAAGGTTGCTTTCTTTGGTGATCAGTAACTGGTGATCCATGACCCGCATGTAGCCCTGGGCTTTCTGTCATCATCCTGCACGCACATTTTAAAGACTGCTCTCATGTATTATATTCTATGGTCATACATCATTCGACACTGAACGACAGCTGGTTAGTACTATTAGTTAAAGAAATTTATACCAAAACAATAACGGCAATAGTTGTTTTACAACAAAATTGCAGAAAGCTAAACAACAACTAAAACTAATAATAACAGCCATCTGTCTGTGAGACTGTTGCTGTTAACTAAGCTAAAATAAAAGTTCGTGGCAGATCAAGACAAGTCCAGACAAAGCAAGCTTCGCAAATCCTAGTCCTGAGTCCATGCAAAGTTAATACAAAGCCTGAGGTCTGTGGAGGTACCATAACTATAGGGCTACAGAGTTATAGTCTACATTGGCATTCGCATTTCCATGTACAGATTAAAACATGTTTTCCAGAATGGGTCTTTGTTGTCCTCTTAGAACTTGTACTTTTAGTTAATGTAGAAAAAATTATTCAAACAACAAAATTGCATTTATTTGGCAATTTTCTTTTGTAAAATCTTTATAAAGAAAATGAAAAATTTCCCAGTAAATGGGGATTTAGCTGTTCAAATATATTAACTACTCCAGGAATTTCATGGTTTATCCCAAACAGTGCTGCACAGTGTTCTGATGATTTGGCCTATTCCATTTTGTTAAAACTGTCAGTAAAATTGTATTCAATGAGCTGGCTTGGGGAAGGAGAAATGAAGTGGAGATCAGAATTAAAAGTTATGTTTGCAAGGTTAATGAAGTTTGTCAGAGACTTAGAACAATGTAACTCTGAATAATTCAACAAATTCCATGACTTTTCAGATCATCAAGAGAAAGTATTTCTCTTAATTCTGGTGTAGATTGTTCTATTTCTGTACAATGTAAAGCAGTTATCACTAGGTATGCAATTGCAAAGGTTTTTGTTATCTGGGTATCTGATTTGACAAATGTTTTGGACAGATAGGTCGACTACAATGGATAAGTGCACAATACAAAAAATTGTTTGATGATGTGTTACTAGGTCTTAATTTAAAAAATTACGTAGCAATATCGTATATTTTTTAGCAAAAAAATATAAAATGGTTAAATTATGTAACTTGTCTCAAATTCCTTGATGCTCTAATGCTTTCTGAAAGTTTCCCATGCTGTCTACAAAAAAGAAAAATCAGGAAAAAAATCTACTCTGAGAATGTTTTAGTGTTTGAAAAAGTATATTGATTTTACTTTTTACTCATTTTGACATTTACTGGGGTGGGTTCCATTGCAGAGTTCTTCCAGGAAAGCACGTAAAATTGCTTTTCTTCAGGATTGATTCAGGCATCTCAAGTTAGTGTCTATGGCTACTTTAACACCATGCCTACGTGAAACATCCATAGGAAGTTAGCAGGTATGACACAGAAGTTACAAGGTACCTGTGTTTTTATGGGGCAGCAGCTACAGACCTGGCAAGATACCAAAGGATTCCTCATATGTCATGAGTTACCTGGGCTCAGACAGCTGAATCATCTTCCAGATTCTGCATTGACTAGCAACTCATATACAGCACATTCAGTGACATTTGAGACATTTCAAGATATCTACCTTGGACTGGTACATATGGCATACAGCTGGCTTACGACTTTCAGAAATCCATCAGGAAGCCAAGAAAATATTAACAAATTCCAATAAACGTTTCTCAGATGTGATCTGATCCTGTAAGAGCTAGTAAACCAAGGTGCCTTGCTCACATGGAAACCCATACAAATAGACTTAAAAATTGCTTTACTGAGAGGGTTGTCAGATATTGGAACAGGCTGCCCAGGGAAGTGGTTGAGTCACCATCCCTGGAGGGATTTAAAAAGCACGTAGACGAGGTACTCCATAACATAGTTTAGTGGGCATGGATGATGGTTGGACTCGATGATCTTGAAGGTCTTTTCCTACCTAAATGATTCTATGATTCAAAATTTAGGTGTCTTTATATGGAGTTAACTGAAATCTCAGAGGTGTATTTATTTTTTTCTTTTCAGTATTGCTGAGCAATTTTTCCTTTAGGATGTTCCTGAGTTGACGAAAGCTTATCTCTTTGCTAGAAGTACAGTGTAATATACCATAATTTGTATATTCTTAGTAATCATTCGAGCAACCATTCTAGAGTTTGGTGAGCCAATTTGCAAGTACATTAGACTAAAGTTGTTGTCTATATTCAGAAATACCTGTAAGATAAATATTCAAATTCCAGTGAAATGAAAATACCTGGTGACCTTTGTTCAGGTCAAAACCTCTTGGCAGCAGAAATTGTCTTCCTTTGGTGTTTTTTACTATGTTTAGCACACGTAGCTTTGTAGCACATGCAGCTTCACGGTTGGGGCCTTTGGCTGTTACCACAGTACAAATAATAAAAAAGCCTATACCACAAAGCAGCAGGGAGGGGAGAGGTGTCCTTTTTATTCCTTTTTCTTTTTTTTCTATGAGCTTAGATACTTAAACACTTTTCCAGTAACCTGTTAATTAAGGGACATAATTTGCAGCTAAGGCATAAAAATATTTCTTAACTTCAAAGAGAGCTGAAGTCTTTAATTTTAGACTAACACTGAAGAGTGCAAAAGGGAAAGTGTAGCAATCCAATTGCAAATATGAACTACAAGGGAAAAATAATCATACAGAAAGATTGATTAACGATGTTAATAAGAAAAATGCAAGCCTTTGCTGACTAGCAAAATAAAGTTTTAAATGACAATACCACATACTGTTGACTAGATACTTCTGTCAAAATCATTACAAAATCTGTCATTTTTGTGCCTTATTAATTTACCTCCTTTAATATTTCATTTTTCTTCAACCTGTTTTTATGTCTAAATAAAACCTTTTACTTTTGTACAGGTATGACAATGTTACAACATTTCCTTTATTCAGTCCACAGTGCAGGTATTATCATTCTAATATAAATGTAATTTGCATCAACAAAGGTTCATTCTTCTGTATTGAAATTAACAACTCCAGTGTATTCTTTTCAATTATACCCCTATTCAGGATTATTTAACTGCCTTATAGAGATGTCTAAACTGTATTTTTGCAAGTATAAGCTGGCTAAAATCCTAACTTGGGTTTTGTAACTCACCCTGCTAGGACTCCCAAAGCTAAGATGAATCTTTTTCTCTTTGTAAATGGATTTTTTGGTAATATGAGTTTTCCATTGTTAATATGAGTTTAAGCACAATCAAAAGTTTGGCATACTCAGGAAAATATTTTATGCTTAGTAGGCTCAAGCCTTACTGATGTTATTAAAAGCACAGATTTCTTTAAGAGATTATCTAAGTCAAGCAACTGCAGTATTATTTCATGTCCCAAAAATACTTCTGTTCTGTCAATTATTGATCAGTGTGTTGTGGAGGTTAAAGTGGAAAAAAAAAAAAAAAAGAAAAGAATTACAGTCTTTTATAAATATAACTAGTCTGTATATGGAAATTCATTATTACCACAGCTTCATTTATCCTGAAAGAAGAAATAGTCCTTTTCTTTGTCAGGATACACTTCTGTTATTTTTTGTCTTTCACAAACTGTTATCCAGAAATTCTCCTCCAGTATTAGTGAAGTATTAGTGAAGATTTTTCTTCATTGGTGTCTGTAAACTTTTCTGTAATAAGCTTTACTGTTGGAAGAGTATTCTTTGTCATTTAAAAACTTGTGTATTCTTCAGAAGTTATCTGACACTTTTCTACCTTCATACACGTGCACAGTATCAGAATGCATAAATTTTGTGGACAATAATTAAATTGATATTTTTGAGGATCGGATGATAAGGTAGAAAGCTAGTGAAAATAACTTGGTAGCTACAAAAATGGTAATCATATTGTGTGTCCACTTCTATCTTAAGCTATCTTATGAGATAAAACACAGAAGTGGCAGGCAGAAATTGACATTTTGAAAGCTATTGGTGTGGCTAGATATTGCACAACAAAGCATTATACTGTCATCTAAGAAAAAAAATTTCTTGTTTTACTTGCCTTACAAGGAAAATAGACTGATTAAAACAGGCTGATTAAATTTTCTGTGATAGGTGAACAGAGCTAGGGAAAAAATATGTGTGAGAGAGAATGAAAAATCAAGACTGAGTCTTAGAAATATAAATAGCTAAAAGAAATTAAGTTTCAATTTTAAAGCCAGACATGTAAGTTCAAACCCATTATAAGGCATCTTTTATGAAGAGGGGTGGGTTTCAGGTTTCATTGGTCGGTAGTGCACTTTTTCTCTCAAGTTTTATTAAGTAAAGAGGAATGAGTGCAACAAGATCTAAAAAAAACTTCTCCGGAATTCTAATCTAGATAGTGCAACATTCAGCACTGCAGCATTTTAAGGAAAAGTGCTCATCTCTGGGAGTGGCATTCTAAGTGTGGGTTCCTCTACAGCCAGATTAGTGAGGTAAGGACTAAATAAGTAGACAACAGGGTGAGTGGGAAATTGGCTGGATGTTCTGTCTCGAAGGATTATGATCAGTGGCACAAAGTCCAATTGGCAGCTGGTTAGGAGTGGCATCCTGCAGAGGTCAAGGCCAGTGCCAATATTGTTTAACTTCTCAATGGCCTGGACAAATTGGGAGGAGCATTTAATTTGAGTGGTTATTCAGAGAAACCTTAACAGGCTGCAAACATGGGCCAAGAGAAACCTTGTGAAGTTTAACAAAGGCAAAATAAAAGTTCTCCACCTGTGACAGAATAACTTGATGCAATAGCACAGACTAGGGTCTGACTGTCTAGAACACAGCTTTGCAGAAAAGGATGAGTATCCTCATAGAAAACAAGAATTTTCTTGCAGCAAAGATCAACTGCCTACTGGAATGTATATGCAAAAGTGAAGACAGCAGGTTGGGAGAAGTGATTACTTCCCTCTGTTCAGAACTTGTGAGAAAATACCTGGAGTACTGTGGCCAATTTGGGGCTCTCTAGTACAGGAAAGGTACTGACTTAACTGGAGGAAATCAAGCAGGGAGCCACCAAGATCATTAGGGAGCACATGACAAATGAGAAAAGGCTGAGAACAGGGCTTGTTCACCCTAAAAGAAAGAAGGCTAAAGAAAAGGCTCAGGGAAGGCCACACTGCTGTCTACAAACACCTAATTAGAGGCTATATTGAAGCTTGTTCTCACAGGCACACAGTGATAGGACAAGAGGCAGCAGACACAAGTTGGAACATGGCAAATTCTGATTAGAACAAAGAGGGATGGGGGGAAATCACCTTTAGGCTCATCAAGCACTGGAGCAGATTTCCTAGAGAGGTTGAGATGTCTTGATCCTTGGATATGTTCTGAACTCAACTGGAGAAGGCTCTGAGCAACCTCCTCTAACGAGACCTGCTCTGAGTGGGAAGTTGGACTAGCTGATCTAGGTCTCCCGAGGTCTTTTCAAAACAAAGATTTTATGATAAACATAGTTTTCTAGTGTGATATGAGAACTTCCAAGTTATCCAAGGCACCCACACACAGCCAGTAGACATGGTAAATGACTTCCAGGAAACCCAAACCTTTCTCCAGTGTAAGCTGGATGCCAACCAGGATACCAAGAACAAGCAACTAAACAAGCTGCCAGGATGAGATTTTAACTTCAGAAGCCAGGATGTAGATTGAGTTGTTTACTGTTATTCAGTAGTAACTGCTGAAGAGTGGGTTTGAATTTTTTTTGACAATCGATGACTATTCCCTCACCACAAGTAATTTTTCAAAATCGTTTATGGAGACTGGAAGGATATAAATAATTTTGATGTGTCCATTAAAAAAAAAAAGAGCTTTGAAAAGGGAGGTAGGAACAGTATTTTCTGATCTTTAGGTTTCAGTACAAACTTCTGAGGTTATGCATCTGAATGTGGACAAACAATAAAACTGTAGTAAGAATCAGAGTTATCATTTATTAGTAACCAGATAACAATTATGTCATGGGTGATAACATAATTTCTTATCCATATGTTATGCTTTCTGCTTTAGGTGACAGCATGTACCCTTTAAAGAACAGATGACACAGATTCATTCTTTTCAGTATCCCACAGAGAAAAATTGTAATGATTTTTTAAGACCTCAGAGTAATTACTAGGAGTATGTGGAACATCTTGCTAATGTGTTCTAGATATGCTGATAAACTCTCACACAACTGTATTACATTTCTAAACCATGTAAGATATTCTCAGCAGGTTGTGTATTTCAATATTACCATCCATCAAATTGGCCTATCTTTACTAAAACCAGCAGAAAGTAAAATGTCAAACCCACATGATCAAGCATCTGTTTTGGAGGAAAGACAAGTGCTAAATGACCCAGAACTGCACTTATGAGAAGCCAGAAAAACAAAAGCAATAAAAAGTAAACCAGAATTTTTTAAGATTGAATGAAGAAATGCACCTACTGTGCTGCTTGTTTTTTGTTAAGGGATATGTTTATTGTGCAATAATCTGCTTAATAGCTCATTAAAGAATCATTTCCTGGGTTTACTTCTGTTCTTCATGTGGAATTCTGCACCTGCTACACATTTCCACTTATCAGCCTCAGTATATCTGAAACGTTTAAATGCCATTATATCATCTCTGTTAAGAACAAGAGAGAGCACTTCCACCTCAGTTACGCTTTCTATAGAAATCTTCATGTCATCCCTCATCTCTCAGAGAAATATAATGTTTCTGAGGAACCACTAAGCTGTGACAATAAAACATAGCTAAAGGGAACATTAAGCAGAACACTAGAAATTAGTTTACTGCCTATTAGTAGATAAAAATTCTCTCAAAATCTGAACAGAAATCAATGCTATAGACCAGGGACGTATAATTAGATGATATACATCTGCCTGGAGACCAGCCCCTTGTAGTCAGTATATTCCTTTTCCTTATAGGTATCTCTTTACCAGAAAGATAATCAATACTTAGAAAGGCTTCAGAAGAAGGTGCCTGAAGAATTGACACATGAGCAAGTCTTAAATAAATTAATTGCAGAATGCTTGGCTGGAAGATTAAAAAGAAAAATTACAGTATTGGTACTGAAGAATGAGAAGGTATCTTAACCAGGTACAAAGAAAATAGACAGAAATAAATAGATTTATTATTTTTTTAAAAAAGTTCTTATGTCAGAGTTCCCATAGTGAGATATGAAATGGCTTTGTGAGGGAATTAGTGGAAATTTCAGTGCTTTGGACACTGTAAATAACAAAAGACAAAAATATTACTATAGAGCATACTGCTTTGGCAGGGAGAAAGACCAATAAGCTGAGTATTTCAATTGTTTTTACTGTGTCTAAAGATAATGGAGAGTTCACAAAATTTTACAGTTACAGCTGTAACAGTTCACTAGCATGGTTTCTCATGTCGAGAGAACAGTAATTCAGGCCACCAGCTACTAGGGTTAGCCTACTCTAGGCTATTATCCATTGCAGGTACAACAGTAAATTGTAACCACCAAGGACTAAGTAGAGATTTACACTAATACTTGAAAACATTCATTTTTTTCAGAAAATACTTGTTCCAGCCTCTTCAGTGAAAAGGGTAGATAAAAAATGTCAAACAAACATTGAAACTTTGAATTTCATGACATTTTTCCATCTGGAAAACGCAGCGTCTATCTTTAAGAGCTTTTTTCCAGTTGTAGTCCCACTTTCATTCCCATTTCAAACAGCCCTAGCACTCGTTTCAGCTGTATTTCTACCTTTTAAGATATTTTATTATACTAAATGCATATTTCATGGCTCTGCTTATCGCTTACAGCAGCCTGGGAAGATTTTTTCTCTGCCCTTCATATACAATGTTTAAGGTTTTTTTCCCTTTCATATCAAACATTAGATACTGATTACAGAAAAAGATAGTGTGTATAGCAGAATGTATGTGTATAGCAGAATGTACAGGGTTTTCAACTGCTGTTAAAATCTTGAATTTTCCTTGTTGAAGTCCTGCTCAAGTACTCAGTGTTTAGCTGTTCACCAGATTTTGGCACAGGAAGAAATTCTCAATGTATTAATTTTTGAGAAACTCTTTAGGATTATTCTCCTTTCCCCTTTGGCATGGAGATCCTCAAATTTCATAGTGCTGAAAGTAGAATACTTGCAGCACCTTTGATGTTTCTTGCTCCCTTTTCACAGAACTTCACAGCTGTGACTTTTAGTCTTTCTTTACATATTTAGATTTCCTCAGTTTGTAGAACTGCAAAGTGCTTTGTGAGTGAGCTGTGATAGAATTTACAGTGGCTACTTTACAGACACTTCAAATAAAATTTTGAGTGCTTGGGTGTATTTGGTTGCAAGGGACTAAATTCAATGATAAACTGACACCTTACTCTGAATATTTCAAAACATTTCCTATTAAATTATTCTTCTCCATTTTCAGTGTAACGGTTCTGTAATTTTTTACAAAAAACTCTTTGTCTAAAGCTCTCCAAGGTTTTTTTCTGTTTTTTTTTCTTCTTCCTTTCCTAGATTCTTTCTTTAGCATTGCCTCCACTCCAACTTCCGTCACCTACTTATCCCTACCTATCCACAATTCTCTGATTCCATTTATTTAATGTATGTTTCCAATTAAAAAAAAAATATGCATATAAGCCTGTCATTGCCTCATTGTTTCTTTTCTCACACAGATATTTGAGAATCTGGCTTTGTCTAATCTCTATAAATATTCTTCCTTTTCCATATTCTTTGACGGTTTTGAATCTGGTTTTTAATTTACCTATGTTGTGAACACTTTTCACTCCCTTTATATAATATCATTTTCATTCTGGTTTCCTTTTTTCTTTGTTCATGTTCTCTGATTTTGTAATTAGAGATAATTTTATTCCTGAGACAATTCTAAAATATACATGTCGGTAGTTTTCTTCCCTGTTTCTGCTTCACTTTATTAAACTAACTCTGTGTGTATATGGCCGTGTCATTGCCTATGTTTCAGTAGTTCTTCTTTAAGATCAAGTTCCTTGGGCAAGGCAGTACAACATCCACAGGTTTGTTCTAGCCTAGTTATCCAAACCAGCTGAGCTGAAACGATACTCCCAACATGGGCCACAGATGGGCCAAAGGGGAAAGTAACTTTACAAAGTGTTTCAGGAAACCCTGCTGTTCAGAGAGCTATGCCAAACTACCAAGTAACACAAGGAAAAAGACATGTTTTACTTGGAGTATCTGTTAGAGGAGAGCCAAATCCAGCTGCCCAACAGAGGCAAGGCTGACACAGCTCCATGTCCGCAGGACCGACCAGTAGTCAACTTGAGCGTGCATTCCCAGTAGGCACACAAACTCACATATACAATACACGCACACATATAAACATATCCAGCCACACAGATCACAGACAGACACACAGAGCATTCACATGAACACATTACCAATGGCTTCATCCTACGCCTCTCTCCTCTCAGGCAGGTGCACTAGTGCAAAATTTATCTGTACGTGTAGTACGGACTGCCCCCAGCAGCTGGGCTCTGACACTCAGTCTCTCACTGCCCCTGGATCCCTGTCCCCACAGTTGCTGTCACCTGGACATATGAGACCCTGAGACCACAGCCCCACTCTAGACCCCCCTTGCTAACACACGCGTGCGCACCTACACGCACTCAGAACCCCCACTGACACACCACAGATTCCCCAGGAGCTGGCCTTGGACACGTGGTCCATCCAGCAGGGGGTTCTGGATCCTTGTTCTCCCCAGGTGTCTCACCCTGAGACACAAACACACACTGAGCCCACGTTGCCTCCAGCAGCCGGCCTTGGGTCCCTCTGAGAGCCAGCTCCTCCGGCAGCCCTGCTCTTAGAGACACATCTCTCCAGCTCCCAGGCCACTTCACCTACTTGCCGGGTAGTCTAGCTTGATCTTCGCTAGTGATCACGCTATTGGCAGAGCTTTAACCATCTATTTCTTTCAGTTTTCTTAAGGCTCTAAGAGGCTCCACCGTATAGGTATTTTTTAACATTACAGCCCTCTGCCCTTTAAGTTTATCAGATGAGTTCCTGTCATTTTCCACATTGGATAGAGTTTCCATCTCTCTCTCTCTCTCTCTCTCCAGGAAGAGGTAGGACATAAAAAGCACATGTGGGAATCTTTTGATCTAGGGAAAAACCTGAGACTAAAGATTTAGATATGCATGCAAAAAACTAATCTGACATCCAACAAATAAAAAAGACTATACGAAAGCAAAAACCCATGTTCTTATACTTATTTCTTCTCCTTCCCCTACTTCTTTTGTTTGTTTCTTTACTAACATGAAAACCTGTAAATCTATAGGCCTTCTTACTCCACCAAAGCTATGTCCAGAATATAGTACTTTGGATACTATGAACAATATCTAAACATCCTTTTACATTGTGAGCTTCAAACTGCGTAAGATTTCCTCAGACCACACCAGTGAATTAATTCTGTATAAAGTAAGGAAAGTCAGATACGTAAGAATAGTATTTTAAACCCTAGCTTTTGAATGTATTAAGGCCTAAGTAACCCAATAGGAAATATCATAAAGATGGACTTCTGGAAAGTAAGAGGTTCTTTTCGGCCTTTGCAAAATACCTTCATAGTTAAAGCAATGTAAACCATAGAAAATAGTGTGCCCATTTCCCTGCAAGTCTGGAGAAATACCTAACCACAGCTCCCACTTTTCAGGAATTTTCCCTGACATCACAGGGAAATGAGGAGGGGACTGTACTTACTGAATACTCCAAAGAGAAAGCCAAAGAGAAGGCTATGTAGGAGAGAATGAATACATCCTCCTGGGCATCCAGAAGGAAGCAGCTTATCTGGTTCTTAGTCCTACTTCTCCGCAGGCTTCTTTATTTTGTATTAAATAGCCATTGACTAAAATGCAGAAATATACACTAGCCCCAGCTTCAGAGTTTACCAGTCAAATATTCTTATCTTTATATTGTGTTAGGCTCTTGCTTCTTTAGCTTCTTGGATCAAAATTCTTGACTTAAATACAACATCTTCATGAAGACTGTTCTATGTTTCAGTCTTTTATTTCTTCCAAGAAGGTGTTGACAGTTATATTATAACAAAAGCCTGCATGGTCATTTAATCAAAGAATATACAGAATCTTTTATTATTTTTTTTTAAAAGCAGCCTTTTTTTGCATTGCTAGTTCAGATAATTAACTTTATGCAATTTTTGCAACTGTAGCAATAAATTAATAGATGACAAATGTGTTTCATAATTTTAGCCAGCTTCTGGACCCTTTTTGTTGATCTCCTGGTTGCTGAGTGCAACAGATAAAGCAGAAGAAATATCAAAGTAGAGATATATTATGACATCCATCCTACTGGAATGAATACCCTCAGGAAAAAAAGAAAGAAAGAAAAAAGGTCCAACAAAATAATATAATAACACTCTTTTAAAAAAGATACAAATTTTACTTGTAAAGGAAATACAGTATTATATGTCACCTCTAAATCTTTTTATAATATTTCAATAAATATTAAAATACAAAATAAAAGTATTTCCAAATTTCTGAACTCCTATGGCTCTTCACTGTTTTAGAGCCTAAAAATTAAAACATGTTTTTATAGGTAGTTTCTTGTCCATGGTAAGAACAAGGCAAAACCAGAACACCTCAATTTCTTATTAGGGCTACTTATTTAAAGTTAATCTATTTTCATCTTGATCTATATAGGAAGACATTCAGATAGAATTAATTTGTACAAGTGAAAATGGGTCTCTTTAAGCAAATAGAAATGCATAGCTGAAATTCTTTGACCTAAACAGAGCTGAAAATCTCATAAAAATTAGTACACTCAAAAAGTTTTTTGAATCTGCTATTTTTTTCCATTCTATAGAACTGCCATATGGAACTTTCATTTAGCACAAAAAAAAATGCTCAGTTTCAATTAATGAAATATCTCTAGCTATATTAGTCTTACAAATATTAAACCACCTCTTCTGTCTAAATTTAATAAGGGACTGAATGGCAGGAATGAAGTGTTATATGGATGGAGAAGTAAAAAATGAGGAAGAGACAGGGGATGAAGGAAGTACATCAGTGATGGAAAAAATAGGAGATACATTCATGATTGCTTGTTTTAGTCTCAGCTAAAACCTTGCATTTTCCACTTTCTCAAGATAAAAATTATAAACGCATGTATTTTATACCACCAGGGGAACCCCCTTTAAATTCAGCCAGAATACTATTAAATATTTAAGGTGACACTCATTCTATTCATTACGTTGCACTGAGTTAAATTTGACATCAGGGAAAAATTAAGAACTCTGCTGCTACTCTGGATTTACACTGTTGTAACTGTAAGAAGATTTTTGGCCCATGGACTTTCAGTATGTTTCAGTCAGGCACTTCACATAGCTTCTCTAAGTTCTTTTAGACATAGCATAAGCTCAGTGTTTTCTAAAGATATATTTTTTTTATATTCAGAGGTTCTATAGATTGATTAACAATGGATACTCAGAATAATGACCCATCTGTTTCACTGATTTGGGAGTCTGATTTTTTATTCGTTAATGGGCTTATTAACAGGCTGGTTAATGGGTTACCAGAAGACTGCATCCTTCATTTTTTGATAGCAATAATAATAATTTAAAAAGTAAAACATTTACATTTGAAGGAATTTGGAGGAAAAACTAAAAGTATGGAAATTATGTGCAAAAAAAGCAAATTATCTTCTTTCAACATAATAAAATAAGGGGGTTAAAAAATGAAGAGGTATTTTCTGTGGAAGAAGGAACATCTAAAAAATTAAGAGGGAGAAATAGTGAAGAATCTGAATGCCCATCTTCAGATAGTTTGCTTTATAAAGAAAATACAAGACTAGAGTTAAGAAGGGTGTTTCACTAATATAAGAAAAATTGAGGTGTGATCTATAACTCTTCAGGAGATTAAAAGAGCACAACTGGCAAACTGTCCTATAAATCTGACTTGAGTTATAGGACTGAAGAAAGTTTTTATAAAGATTACAGCCTTTTCTGACAAGTCAGCATGCATTTATATGTGTTAAAATCTGGATAAAATGTACAGAAATATGCTCCAGCAGCATGAGTTCCCTTATCTTACTAGAATAAAGCCAAAAAAGAACAGAATGTCTCTTTCTTTCATCGTGGATATTACACTAATTCTAGAAAACTGAGAGTTGTATTTTTCATTTTTCTGGATAAAAATAGAATTGAATTCATACAGGCTTTTGTATCTGCAACCACCAGTTTTAATATGTTACTTTTGTTTTTCATGTCTCTTTTTACCATTGAATTTGATGAACTAGATTTAACTGAATAACAGAAAGATTTAATATGGAATTGCATATAACTGATTAGGCTTGTCATCTTGGTTTTCCTTATATGAGTATTCAAAAAAGCAAGCAAGAAATGCAAATGGATGCTTTTGAAGATAACTGGTTTATCAGTTTATTTCTCAATGTTGGCACTATTTAATCAAATATGGTATAGTAATAATAGCAATAGTAAACAATGATGGAAAATAAATAGTATGGAACGCTTACAGAAGACTTTACGAACAATGTACAGGTGTAAATAGCAGACTGTGTCATAAATACACAGTCTGATTTGTAGGTCTTCTAGAACCTGGGAAAGTTGTCATATTGGTCACTGCCTATGGTTTCCCTTTTTATTCAGCTGCTTGCATCATTGCTTAACAGTAACAATAGTGTTCTGCAGCAAACTTACTAGCTTTTTTTTTTTCCCCCAAAAAAGGGTGTTAATGCATTAAAAATTAAGACACCTAAATGTAAAGCTCTACATGAAGATGTCTTACATACAAGTTAGGTGAGAAAGTTCCAATGTTTGTGTCATTTTACATGCCTTGGCATCCAGGTGTCTTTCCAGATTCATACAGGGTCTTAAGCTTGTAAAAGCAATCTCAGCATACATCAGTAAAGATAATTCCAGTAAAAGAAGAGCTGTATTTACAGTATACAAGGCACTTGAAAGAGCTCATGCATGCTTATGAAAAATGAACTGAAACTGGACTGAGGAGAACTACTGTAAAAATTGAGGAAATGGACAGTTTTACAGGAAGAAATTAAAAGTTTTGCTTCCTTAACCTATCAAAATGAAAGCCAGAAGGGATGCACTTTGAAAATATAAATGCGTTCTTTGGATGAGCATGATGAAAAGAGAAAAACTTCTTCTCTGGCCTCGAAGATGCAGAAATGTGTTTGGTCCCTTTGGAGGACTTCTAATATACCATGATGAATGACATAGCTGTTTGGGAGACAAAGAAAACTCATATTTCACCTCCTAATAGACACAAGGTCCTTTTTATGTACTGAAGTTATACTGCTTACAGGATATGTGCTGGGCAGACACGGCTTGCTGTGCCCAAGCTCTGCACATACCAAAAGCTCAGTCACAGTCTTAATGAGATGCAGAGCTCAATTTTATCAACCTTACTGGGGGAAATGGTTCATTAAATCAAGGGGTTTTGCTTTGGTTTTGGGTTTTTTTTTTCTGTGTTAACAGGCCCACAGTCTTTGGTCATCTCAGAACTTAAGCAAAGCAAATTCACATATATGGAGAGCTAAGGAAAGCAAACTTATTTCAGAATATATCAGGAAATACAATATATTCAGAATATGTCAGATATATTCACAACACATCAGGAAAATATAATTATAGAGCTTTGTTGTGTTTTAATTCCAGGCAGCAACTAAGCACCACACAGCCGCTCGATCAGTCCCCCACAGCGTGACGGACGAGAGAATCGGAAGGGTAAAAGTGAGAAAACTTGTGGGTTGAGATAAAGACAGTTTAATAAGGAAAGCAAAAGCCGTGCATGCAAGCAAAACAAAACAAGGAATTCATTCACTGCTTCCCATGGGCAGGCAGGTGTTCAGCCATCTCCAGGAAAGCAGGGCTCCATCATGCATAATGGTGACTTGGGAACACAAACACCGTAACTCCAAACATCCCCCTTTCCTTCTTCTTCCCCCAGCTTTATATGCTGAGCATGACATCATATGGTCTGGGATATCCCTTGGGTCAGTTGGGGTCAGCTGTCCCAGCTGTGTCCCCTCCCAACTCCTTGTGCCCCCCCAGCCTGCTCGCTGGTGGGGTGAGAAGCAGAAAAGCCCTTGGCTCTGTGTAAGCCCTGCTCAGCAGTAACTAAAACATCCCTGTATTATCAAGACTGTTTTCAGCACAAATCCAAACCATAGCCCCATACTAGCTACTATGAAGAAAATTAACTCTATCCCCGCCAAAACCAGTACAGGCTTGTGTAAAGAACATACAGTTTAGCTCATCATAGGCAGACAGACATTAATCCCTCTAACACAAAAGAACAGTTATGTTAATATTGAAATTTTGAAAGAATACCAGCATGGTCTAGAAGCAAAGGATAAGGATGTTTTAATAGAGAAATATTTCAATATAAAGTTGGGCAGATAACCTGTTCCTGGGTTTCAGACTATTAGGGTAAGTCAAATTTAAACTAGAAAAAATTGGCAATTCTTTACCAGAGATGACTTTTGATACTGGAAAATTTTATTAAAGGTGTAGTGGATTATTACTACTGAACCTTACTAAAAAGCAAAGTTATATGTGTTGGGTTTGCTTGTTCGCTTGCTTGTTTTCCTCAAAGATATGTTCTGGTCCAAAAAAGATCAATAGAGGGAAGTACTATTCCTGTGTCATATGGAGGATCAGGCTAAGAAGACATGATCATTCCACCAGGCCTTGAAAATCTATAAATTTATAAATCTGTAAAGGTTATGTTGAGTGCATTGAGTATTTTGAGCTAAGGAATGCCACCAAGCATCCTGCAATATGGACTGATACTAAATGTGTAAGTTTGGGAGGTCTTAGAAAAACATTATTAGCAGAAGATTCCCATAGAAGCTAGAAATTTGTTAACATAATTACAGCATAAGATATTCAGGCATTGGAAGAAGACCCAGACATAGTAGCAGTAAATCTGTAACATAATGTGATAAGATTTGATATTCCATTTACTACCGCTACATATGGTATAATGAAGGTAGTGATGTGTTTATTTCCTCCAATTTATATGGCTTTTTCAAAAATGACTTGTTCTCTATCTTTAATAAGATTATTCTAAATTCCTATCAAATGCTATTATTAATTAATTTTGGGGAATCTTTCTTTGGAATTACGAAATAATTCTTCAAGCTTAGTAAATAAAAAAGTACCCAAAAGCTGACATAAAAAGTACTGACAGTTTAGGACAAAAAAAATGTATTTAGGTGATAGGCTATGCACTAAGAAGTTCCAAAATATTTCCTTCTCATAAGAATTCTTTCCTTATAATTCCAAAGCAATATGTATTTTCAGAAGCTACCTTTTTGTACATTCTATGTTGATGCATAAATGTATAAAAATTCTACATATAAATGTTCTCATTCTGATGCAATCTCGTCTGAAATTCTTTGAGATGACAGAACAGCACTTGTTTGAACCCATAGAAATAGCAAACAGCTTCCAGCAAGTGCAAAGCAGTAAGCTGATTATTATAATCACGTCTTAGGGTTTCAGGAGAAGCTATGCAGCCTATGTGTTCTGATATGATGTCCTTTGAAACACTAGCTATTTAGACTGGCCCTTCAAAATAACATGTGAACAACTATGACTGTCCATCACATCATATTATTAAGTATTGTTAGTATTGTTCAATCTCATCAGATTATTGTTGCATTACACCAAGATGATATTACGGCTTTAGCACCCTGCTAATAAAGCAAAACATTTAAATAGTAAAATATTGCAAAGAAATGTTTTTTGAACTTGCCATAAGAACCAGTACTGGAAAAATGTCCACCTCTTTTTTTTTGCTGACTACTTTGTACACGTAAAAAGGATTCGAATTCTTCTGGAGTTTGAATGGTTTTTAAAGAAATTACAGGAAGTAAATAAAGACCTCCTGTATCCTTGTAGATAATGGAAAACTTATTGAGGCACATTGCAGTGGAACCGGTTACCTCCATCTGAAAAGGATGGGGCAGTGGCAGCGAAAGATGCTATTCCTGTATGAATCAATGAGATGTACTTTGAGAAAATTCCATTGCAAAGATAATTACTAAAGGACTGGGGGGAAGCAACGACGACAACAACAACATCAACAACAAAACAACAAAAAACCCCCAACCAACAGAAAAACAACACAGCAGATGTAACAGTCAAGGAATGATGTTTCCATGGAAATATACAGATATTGAGAAAAAAAAATCCCCCCCCCCCCAAAAAAGAAAGAGAAACAATTCTAAGAACTATTATAGGAAATTGAAACAGTATCAACATTCATTAAGAACTGGGGTATCTATTGCTTTTAAAAAATAATTTGAGGAAAAACTATAGAACATAAAAAAGAGATTTATATATATATATGTGATCATCTTGTGAATATAATAGAGAATTGTATTTCCTTGGATGGGTTTTGGGGGGATGATTTATAAAGCCTATAGAAAAACAATAGCACTCTATTAAATTTGACAGTTTTTCTAGAGTAATTTCTTCAGAACTGTCATAAACTTCAATAAATCCTCTTGGCTTCTATGAAAGTCTGTACAATTTTTCATTAAAGCTTTGTATGTGGGTATGTTAAAGAGTTTTCAGTATCATTATACTGAAATACTATTCTGTTCAAATACTGTTTTGAAAATGTTGATTCATGGATTAGATTCAGCAGCAGAACTCACACAAAGTACATAGAGGACTTAGATATACGGGAAAGTTAAATGTGATCCAAATCAATGGAAAATTGACCCAGACCTGATTTTCTATGTACATTTTGTCTTTCTGTCTCCTACAAGCGCTTGCAGACAGATGACAGAAATGTAGTGCACTTGTCATACAGGTAATTCATTCACTACTTTGCTGCTCACAAACGTGAAGAATTTCATTCAAAGCACTGCATCCTTCACAGAAACAGAAAAGAAATACAGTTTTCCTTACTACCCCTTACTTATACCTTGCTCACATAATTTCGTGTTGGTTTTTATAAAGGTTATGATGACCTTTCTGTTCACATGAAAAAAAAAAAAACCAAACAAAAACAAAAGCAACAAAAAACTTGCTTCCCTTTGGTTAAACTGAAAGTTTCTGATTAATTTCAGATTCACTTGAAAAAGAGGCTATAAACGAGATTAATAATCACTTTTGGTCTTCAAAAGAAAAGAAGCTTCTGTACAAGACAGAAGATTGTTTGTATGATATAATGGACTGAGAAAAAAAATGTAATTATGGGTTTCTTATCCTTTAGCAGAGCCATTCTCAATCCTGCTCTCAAGGGAGCAGGGAAGACATCACCAGTGAATTTTAACATCTCTTAGCTGCTTTTTGCATCCCAATAACAGACCCAGCTTTTAGAAACTAGCCAATAACTGCATATTGCTGATTAATATTCTTTGAAGGGGTTTTTCTTCCTTCTTTCCTTTAATCAGTTTACTTGCATAGCGCTGCCTCTGATTCCTATTTTATCTAGAGAAAGCCAGAAACACATAGAGTAAAAATGATGTCTAGACAAAATTTTAAAAGAATAGGATTTATCTTACTTAACTTCAGGTCTCCAGAAAATTCTCTTCTAGTTATGCAATTTCTTCAGTTAATAGAGAAACTTAATAACCTTTCAGGGAATGCCTTCTTCCACCTGCATGTGTTACAAGGACGAACAACTTGATGGAGATGCCTCTCACTCTCCACTACCAGTGGAAGAAGCTTCCGTCAATAACTTGAACTAGACACCTGACTTTTAGATGTCCAAAATTAGATGAGAAGAATCCTACCATAGGCAACAGTAAGCATGTGTTTGAAATCTTTTTATTCTTCAGAGCTGTGGTGGCTGAATTTTGACTGCACATGGTACCTCTGTCTACTCAGTCTAAAATCTGGAACCACTTCTTAAAGGTAGGCACATACAAGGAAGATCAGCCATGATAGACTTCTGGTATATCCTGTAACACTCAAAAGGCAAAAAAAACCCCCACAAACACTTGCTTGGTGTTTCAAAGGTGGTGGTACAATTAAACATCTAAGTCAATCACTGGGTGTTTTGCTTTGCAAACTTAAGAGGTGATAGTGTAATGTACTGAACATCTCTTTATATTAAAATTCAAAAGGATGAGCTAGCCCATGTTGATTTTGATTTTCTGTTTCTCCATCTGACTAATACTGATAAGGCGTTTAACTAGTTTGAAGTCTCTTTCAGACCTTTGAAATCTCGTAATAGAACAAAATGGCTTTCCTGGACAAATTGAAATATCTCCTTTTTCCCACCAGTAAATGACCAAAAGGAAAAGAAAATCAAAACCACCTGATGTATATTATAAAAATCTGAATCATTCTGATTTTCTAAATATATCATCAAGAAAAGAGAAATCTAAGGGAAAGAAGTTTGTTACTTTCCCTGAGGATTTTGCTGATATATCCTATTTGGGGCCTTTCTAAGATTTCAATAACCTTTTATTAGAAAAGAAATATCTATCATGAGACTGAAAAAACAGTGTGTGAAAGTGAAAAGACAGTGTATTGTGTAGCTCTGAGGTGACAGAAGTAGTCTTCAAACACAAATATCACTTGGTATATTGCTTATATCCTAAACAGGACATCTCATGCAATGAAGAGAAGAAAAAGAATGAAGCCAAATTGTTGTCTCATTATCATTTAATACACATTGTATACACTGTGAAATATTTTCATGTATGGATTAGGAAGTCCACACAGCCCAAACTATTTACTGTCAGAAAACATGCACATATTTGACAAAGCAATTTATATACTACAGATGCAACAAAAAGAAGGAAAGTGTGAAACTACAGCGAAGATCACTGTATTGGGTGTAGCTGTCAGGGTTTTGGTAGTGGGGGGCTTTAGGGGTGGCCTCTGTGAGGAGAGAAGATGGGCTGTCCCATGCTGGACACAGGTGGTTCTAGCTGGCTCCAGTGGACCCACCACAGGACACAGCTGAGCCCCTCAGCCAAGATGGTGGTGCCTCTGGGAAAATGTACTCAAGAAAGGGCAAAATCCTGCCCAGGAGGGAGGAGTGAAGGGAAAACTAAAGTGTAAGAAACAGTCCTGCAGACACCAAGGTGAGAGATGAAGGAGAGGGAGGAGGTGCTCCTGCAGCCTGCGGCCTGTGGAGAGGACCATGTCAACAGGGACATCCACACTGCAGCCCATGGAGGTTCCCACACCAGAGCAGGTGGATACTTCCTAAAGGAACAGAGGCTCATGGAGAGGACTCATGCTGGAGCAAGGGTAAAGTGTTAGGAGGAAGCAGTGGCAGAGTTGAAGTGCTGTGGACTGACCACAACACCCCATTCCTCATCACCCTGTGCCACTCAGGCTAAGGGTAGGTGGAGGAGTTAGGAGTGAAGGAATGAAGTTGAGCCTGGGAAAAAGGGATGGGTCAGGGAAAAGTATTTTATTTTTTGACTTTGTTTCTCACCATCCAACTCTATTTTATTTGGCAATAAATTAAATTTATTTTCCCCAAGTTAACTGGTTTGCCTATGACAGTAATTAGTAAGTGCTCTCCCTGTCTGTACCTTGACCCTTGGGCTTTTCCATTTTATTTTCTCTTATTGTCCTATGAGGAGAGGGGGTAAGAAAGCATCGAGGTGGGGGTCTGGCAGTCAGCCAAGGTTAACCCACCACAGTTATTCAAAGAATTAATTCATCATAGCTTTTCTTTAGGAAAGATCCAATTATTCTTCTACTACAGAGAGGTGGGTTTTGATAAAAGTTTCACATTTCAGTTGAAGAACAATAAATAAATCTCTTTTAAACATCTTTGATTTAAGGATTGATAGCACAATAAACCAATTTTCTCCTAATTTATCTTTTTATTGATAATCTCATTGCCTGATTATTTCTCAATTCAATTTAGTCTCTATGTTCTTTATGTATACCACTCCTTGGATTTTGGGAGGGGGGTTGTTGTTTCTTTGCTTGTTTGGGTTTTGGTGTCTGTTGGTTGTTTTTTCCTGTCACCTGAATGATTCTCTTCTTCAAATGGAGACTTTTACAACCATATATTCTATCTTCCTGACATTGCATTAATTCCTCATCAAACCAGTTTTCTGCAATATCTAAGTACTCGAGTTGCTTTAGTGTTGGTTTGGTTTGGTTTTTTTACCACAGCATTGTAAATCTGTTCTGTTGAAAATAATTTCTACTCCCTGACTTCAAAAACAGAATAATGACAATAATAACTATTATGATTTAAAAAGAAAATTTAGCAATTTTGTCAAGCATATGTCAACAGACCAAAAAGGTAAATATTTAATGAAAGTAGTAAGAAATTAAATGGTCTATTGTAAACTCTAAATGAGCAACTGAGAACAGTCTAACAAACAGATTAAATGAAAGGTTGGAGGTGTTTGTTGCACTTTTGTAGACACCATAGCAGCATGGAATGGAGTTCCCAAGAGCTTCACCCAACAAAAGTCACAACCTTAAGGAGATCTTGTTTTTGAAGAATGAATCCTACGTAGAATTCCAAAGGACATCTACAAGAGTAGGTGAGTGACATGGACAAGACTCAGCTTCTTCAGTATTACTTCCAGAACAACATTCTAAGTTGCCTTAAGCTATCTGAAACAGCCACACATGGCTGGTACAGCAGAGAGGAACTAAAGAAGATAGGGCATGAGACGGAATGTGAGGCAGAACCTAAAGGAGACCCAAGCCCTGTGGAGCAGCAGCTGAGGAACTCACAGTACATTTTGACTCTTTAAATTCATCACATTAAATGCAACTTATGGTGATAAAATAAGAGACAATTAGCAGCAAATTGTAGCTGATTTTCACTATGAGAGAGGGATGGTCTGTCTTAAGTTGGTATCAACTTTGAGCTTTGAAGTGCTAGACACAAGGCAGAGCAAGGCCATGGACAGAGTTGAAAACAATTAAATCTCTAACAAAGAATTTGTAAAATCTTGATAAAACTGAAACTATTTGCTATAGAAATAGGCCTGGAAGCAAATATGTGTGAAGTTAAATCCATCCGAGAAGTTGTAAGGTCACCTGAAAAGTCAATAGTATACAGTAGTGACCTTACCATTCTACAGAAAAAATGCAAATTTAGCCACAGTTTTTACATTTCCAACTATTAAGTCTTATTTAAATGCCATCTATATATCACTTATCAGTGAGCAACTAAACAGTTTCCTGATGCTGAATATTTTCTAGTTAGGTTTTTATTGTCTTTCAACTCCAATTACATACCTCTCAGAGAACAAGTACTTAAAAAAACCCCAGTCTATCAATATATGGATCCATGGTGGTAGAAAGCATATTATTAAGGTGCGAGCAGATGGCCAACTAGAGTGGAATGGTTAATCATGCTAATTGCTCATGTGACTCATTTCTACAAAAATATTTTTAACATGAATATCACTCACGATTCTGCGCACATTTATGGCAGAAGTGCAATCGTCATGAATTGACATATGAAATTTGGGAACCTGTGCCAGACTCCCCTCCTCCACCCAAAGGCGCTTTTTTTTTCTCACACTGGAAAAAGCAAAAGGGTGATAAATGGGCAATGACATTCTCTGCCTTACTGTCGTCCTCCTTCTTCCTCTGTCAACCCTGCAATTCTCTAAACATGTAGTTTTGCAAGTGTAAACTGTTACTCAAGTAAACATGTACCAATTTTATACAAGGTTCTACTAACAAAAAATGCAGCCACAAAATGCTAGGAATAACTAATGTTAATAAATAAGAACAGAAGGACAATTTACATATTTTGTGTTTCTTCCACAATTTCACTATGTACACCTTTAGCTATCCATGTAATCCCTAAAAAACCGATCACATTACTTTTACGGAGATAGACTTTATATATGATCTTGTTATTTTACAATGAAGGCTGATTTGTAAAATGAAATTTACTGTGGGATTTCTGTTGGGTTTTGTTGTTGCTGTCTTTAGTACAGCATATTGACCTTGGTAGAAATGAAGAAACTGGGATATGAACAAAAGAATCATAAATGAATCTTGGCATTGTGCAGCACTGATGTGGAAAGGGGGAAAATTTAAATAAAAAGTATTAACTCTCACTTCTTTAGTTTCTGCTAGAGCTGCCTGAGATGTTATAAAGTTTTGTGACTTGCATGGAATCTCATTTTGATCAATGCCATTCAGCCCATGTTCAGTATTCCATGGCAGAAGGCCATGAGGCAAGATATACTCAATTTTGGTTTGCTTGAATAAAGGTCCATGGTTTATCACGACATAGATTTCTTCCCATTAGAAAAACCCCGAGAAGACTATATTGTTTTTCATTTCACTTAATAATAATAATAACAACAAATTATTATTATTATTATTATTGACTTGTATACTAGTATTTCTGCTCTGGTCCCATTCACAGCTAGAAATTCTGCAATAATAGTGTCTTTATCAGTATTTTATCACTTTCTGGATCCTGGTTGCAGATACAAACCTTAACAGGAAATGAAAAGAAAAGGCAAAGAATCAAGAATCTCCAGACTGTCCACCAATTCAGAACTAACTTAAGTCTTGGCTGAATCTTCATTTACCCTGTGGCATTATATTATATCCGGTATTTAAAAGAAACTTGGGCGCATACTTTCAATTTTTAAATGTACTCACAATATGGTCACTTCTTAGGAAAGGATTAACCTCTGTTGAGTTGCCTCAGGGGCAGCCATCTAGGTTCTGTATTCAGTCAATGGAAAAAGCTAGAAACTACCAAGAAGATATTGATCTTATTCTGTGCTCTGAATCACTTTCTAATCTAATTCATATTTGATCTAAATTAAATAAGCTGAATCTTCAATCATTGGTTGCTGTGATATACAGTTAACATATTTAGCTATATGTAAGTCTACAATCCCAGACTTTGGAAATTAATTGCTTACAGTCCTGCTTAGGCACCTGATTTCAAAAGCATTGCTTGGATGTTCAAGTTTCTGGAATCCTTCCTATGGTTTTCTAGGGTCTGAATACAAATGTAAACTAGAACATGAACAGGTAACCAGATCTGGAAATCTCTGATCTAAAATTCTGGCCTGAAAGCTCTTTTTATGATGTTTGAATAAATGCAACAGCTAAAAGGTGTCGCTTGTTAATTGGGGTGCACATAGCCCATAAAGAGAAAACAGATGCCAAAAAAAAAAAAAAAAAAAAAAGCACCTAAGAAGGACAGTCTTTGAGAATTCTGAATGTTTGTATCACTACTAAACTCCAGGGAAATAATTCTCAAAAATAACAACAGACGAGTAACAGATCGGGCAAACTGGCCTGCAGAAAAACCCACCTCTATCACAGCAACTCTTAAAACTACACCAGTCCTGAAAATGAATTTATGCCAAAGTCTTAGCTCTTGCCAAGCAATGTACCTATTCTGAAGTGAGTCAGGTACTCTTGGGACACTGTCATTATGTCTACTATGACTCTTTTACTTCACACGAGTATTTTACAGTTGCATCACAGTGATGTTTCTGAAGGTGTCAAGGATTTGGGTAATAAAGGCTATACAGAGCTGCTGGACATAAAATGGGAAATTACTGAGAGAAACCACCATCATGATTCTCTCCACCTCTTGGAAGTATACCTTAAGATTTTGAGACTTCAGTGGCAGGTAGTCAAATTTTATGTCTTTGACTATTTAAATTTCCTAAGAGACATTGCAGTTAAAAGTGTTGGGCATTAACTGCATATGCACATTTTCACTAAACAAGAATCACATTACCTAAAAAGGAAATCTCTTCCTATCAGGACTCTGAATACAAAGGCACTTTAATTCTTTGGCTAGTACGTTCCATATATAGGAGTAGTGATTTATCATTTCAGGGTTAAAATTGCCTAGAAAAGGAGACTATACACACAAAATGAAAATGTCCTGATTGAATTCAAATATAATGCAAGAGAGCACCCTACTGGCAGAGCTTAATAAATACAATCACTATTTTAGTAGTCTAATAACTTGCTTTATAATAAATAGGAGTGAAACACACATCCTGGAATATTTTCATCTTCATATCCTTCACTTTAAAAGGTTCATTGAGAAATCAAAAAATATATTCATACAGCATCTATGTTTCATTATCCCATTGCCCATGGTAGTAGTGCTATGTTGTAACATCCTCCTCAACAGAGTAAATGGACTATGAAATATTTTACCAGGGGAACACAGGCAAGCACCCTTGCTCCCTGCTCTTGGGTGCTCTAAAAATTTGAGTGTAAGTGTGAAATTTTAAGTTGCTAATCACTCTGTATTGAAGCTCCAGGAAGTTTTAGAAAAGAGAAGCAAAAATTATGCAGTCAATAGAAAAAGACAGAAGGCTGAAAAGGGAATCCTTTGCTGCTTATATCAGCAGCAAGGTATATTAAAAAATATCTATTTGGTTTCACTAAAGCATCTAAACTGTAGCTTTTTGCAGCACCTTTCTGTCATGTGTGGGTGACATTGGGGGTGGCAGCTGTTCCAGCAGATTTTACAAGTGCTTAATTAGTTCCTCTGTCCTTGATAGGATAAGGTGTAATGGCTTTAAATGGAATGAGGGTAGATTTAGATTAGCTGTAAGGAAGACATCTTCACTGTGAGGATGGTGAGGCACTGGAACAGGTTGCCCAGAGAAGTTGTGGCTGCCCCATCCCTGGCAGTGTTCAAGGCCAGGTTGGATGGGGCTTTGAGCAATCTGGTCTGGTGGAAGGTGTCCCTGCCCATGGCAGGAGGAGTTGGAACTAGGTGACCTTTTAGGACCATTCCAACCCAAACCATTCTATGATTCTACAATAACAAGAAAAATACCAAGAGAAGTTGGATTTGAATAAAGCAGGCCAGCATCAAATATAAGTGAAGGTGAGTGCAAGCAGGGTACAATGCATACAAGAAAGAATTAATTACTGGGAGAAAAGAAGAAGAAGGAAAAAAAGAAGGTTGCCTCATTTTACATTATGGTTTAGAAGATATATTAATCTCACTCATCAGTTTATGAAACAATCACTACAAGTGAAAAATTTGAGACTGCAGTAGAAGCAAAACAATTTCTTCATACCTATGCATTATTTATTTTTTCTTAATCTTCCATTCAAAGCTTATGTGATAGTCCAGTAAAAAACAGGTGCAGCACTAAATCCTTTAAGGTGTATGGAATATTAATTTCCTAAACTAATTCATTTGGTAGTTAAAACTAGGCATCTAGTGCAATATGAGACACTGTAAGAAATCCATATTACCTGCACGAGGTTGGCAGACTTGACACAGAACCTACAGGAGAACCACAGCCATCTGGAGCACCAGGTGGAGGGCATATAAAATACCTTACAGCCTCCCAAATCACACTAAAAATCTTTGTTTAAGGTTTAAGATAGTTGTGTGCAAAGATGTCTAAGCTCTTATTAAAATTCAGTGGAGAGTTAAGGGAAGAATCAGTTACATAAATGTAAATAACTCCACGAAAAGGAGCCTCAGGGTATCCTGTCTGGCCTCTGGCTGCTGGTTTGTAGGTTCCAGATCTCCCTGGATCATACCTGCTGGCCCTCTGCAGATGTCCCAGGCACCCCAAGACATCACAAAGAACACTAGAAGTCTACATGTAGGCAAGGGGATCAAGCTCCTTCTCAGTACTGACAGTGGAGACTAGAGCAATCCAGCTCATCTGGCAGGAGGCATTTACCTCTGGACAGGAGAACAGCCTTCAGAATCAACAACTGTATTGGCTGGATTGTCCCTGATTATAACAGCAGTTTAGATGAATTAGTGGCTGGTTTAGTAACCTTTTGCTGTTTTTTCATTAGGAAAATAAGTTAAAAGTTCCTACTGAATGCAATTTTATCCTGGGAAAATGTAAGACAAGTAAGATACAAGGTCATTCTCGGTAATATTTGCTTTAGGAGAAGATGAAGAACAAGCAAGACAGAATAAAAATATATATTATATTTAATTCACTTATGGCTTAAAGATGCAGAGCTCAGATTGACTTTAATGGAATGAGTTCGCTCATGCCAAGATTATACATACACATTTTTGACATATATGACTTTGTGCTGGAGAGTGGGAAAAACTAGGAATCCAGAGTAAGAATATAGGTAAATACATACTTGGGGGCAAAACAGGCAGGGTAGTGTATACAGCCAGTCTACACAGTTTGTATCACTGTCGTGGTTTAAGCCCAACTGGTAACAAAGCACCACGAAGCTGTTCGCTCACTCCTCCCCCCCCCGGCCCCGGTGGGATGGGGAGGAGAAAACATAAACGCTCGTGGGTCGAGACAAGGACAGGGAGGGATCACTCACCAATTATGGTCACGGGCAAAAGACAGGCTCAAGTTGGGGAAGAAACAAAATCAATTTACTACCAGTCAAACCAAAACAAGGACATTAGGGAAGTAAACCCAACCTTAGCACCCCTTCCCCCAGCCCTCCCTCCTGCCCGGCTCAGCCCCGCTCCCGGTTCTCTCTCCCTCCTCCCCCCGGCGGCGCAGGGGGACGGGGAATGGGGGCTGGGGTCAGTCCCTCTCACCTTGTCTCTGCCGCTCCTGCCTCCTCAGGGGGAGGAGGCCTCCGCGCTTCTCCCCCGCTCCGCCGGGGGGTCCCTCCCGCGGGAGACAGTCCTCCACGAACTTCTCCAGCGTGGGTCCCTCCTGCGGGCAGCAGTTCCTCACAAACTGCCCCGGCGTGGGTCCCTCCCGCAGGCCGCAGTCCTTCAGTCCCAGCCTGCTCCCAGGGAGCGGCGGCCATCTTGTGGGGCCTCCAGCCCCTGCTCCGGCGTGGGCTCCTCTCTCCCCGGGCTGCAGGTGGGCATCTGCTCCCCCGCTCCCCTCCGTGGGCTGGGGGGACACAGCCTGCCGCCTGGTCTCCCCACGGGCTGCAGGGGCATCCCCTCCTTCCTCCCTGCCCTCGGGATCTGCACAGGGGTTCCTCTCCCATCCCGATCCCCCGACTCCCGGCAGGTTTCCCTTCTGGAATCTGTTCTCCCAGAGGCGGGTCCGGCTCCCAGCCGGGGAAGCTTCCAGCAGCTTCCAGCAGCAGCCGGCCCTGCAGGGCCTCCCCTGCTACCAAAACCCCGCCACACAAACCCAAAACAATCACAAACCTGGGTAATGATTTTGTGATGGTATGCCAAGAATTTGAAAAAGAAATTAGCTGTGGTTTTAAGCAATATATACGGGAACTAAAAAAATCATTCCTATTTTACAGATACACTTACCAGAGATGCATTTAGTGCCATCTTCTGTATTTTAGCAAGCTATCAATGGCTGCAGTCCAATTATTTAATGCACAGAGGCTATACAGGTACACAGCCTGCCCATGACAACTGCTTTCTAAATGAGGTATCTATCCCACTGTTGATATTGGCAGGCCGTATGTCTGTACATTTACAGGAGAAATGCTGGCACTTTGACACCTTTTTTTGTACTTTCTCATTTTTGTATCTTTTGAAATAATGGGACCCAAAGAGAGAAGAGCAATTGAGGTCTGGCTGTACTTTCTGTATAAAGTGGCATAATGATGTTCTTGTTAGCAGTTTCCAGCTTCCGGTTTCTTGTTTGATTTCCATTAAGCAATAAGCTAATACTTTCACAAAACTATCTGTTATAAATTCAAGATCTTTCTCTCCAGTTACAGTGGTCAGATTACAACCCATTCGTTACTTTATAAGATATATAAATAAAGTAGCAGGAAATTTAAAAGTTAGGACAGATCAAGTCACTCATACAAAGTTGATTTCTACATATGAACAAACAGCTAAGGGAAGACCCAACTCAAAGTTTCTCAGCTGTGTAAACAGAAGTGAATTTTACTGCACCAAAGGGAGCAGAAGTCAGGTTGTTTCTGAAGATCATTAAGATGAAAAGGGAAAAGAAAACAAAAGAAAAATATGTTGAAGAGTTGAGATAGACCTCTGGATCCCTGAAGAGCGGGATTGTGTAAGGGCTATCAGTAAGGAAAAACATCAGAAGGCTCTTTACTCTCTTTCCTTCTTTTCTCCCGTTTTGTGTTTGGCTTTCTTTTTTTTTCCTTTCAACAGTAGCAACCATTGTTCAATCCCACACTTTCATGAGCAGCAACTGCAACTTCTTTTGCTTTCATACAGGTAAAGTACACAACTGATCTGTGTTCACTTTGTTACCCTGGAAGTCTGCTGCCCTAACTGCCTAATGTTTCCCATGCCTGAAGCCAACACTGGATGAATACAGCACCGGATAAGATGCATAAATAACAGAAATGAGACCAACTAAGGTTGTCTGGTATTCATGACATCCAAATTAAGAAGGATTTTGGAAGGTGACTAGTTAAAAATCAGTCTATTGGTGAGTCAGTACACATTTTTCTCCCTAAGTTATTCCACAATGTACTGCTCAGTTTATGAAGATTTTTTTTTTCCTAACAAACATTTCTACAAATTAAGCCTAAGGTCCAAGAAACTTGATGTTTTGCTTCATCGCTTATGTTGAAGATCCTTCAGATTCAGTTCTCTCTTATGGGCTGTCATTACAGCTAGGAAACCTGCCTTATGAGGAAAGGCTGAGAGAACTGGGTTTGTTCAGTCTTGAGAAAAGAAGGCTTAGGGGACACTTCATCACTGTGTTCCGGTATTTAAAGGGTGGAGACTCCGTTTTCACAAGGAGTCACATGGAAAAGATGAGGGGTAATGGGTACAAGTTACTCCTGGGGAAATTCCAACTAGACACAAGAGGAAAATTTTTCACAATGGGAACAATCAGCCATTGAAATAATCTCGCCAGGGAAGTGGTGGATTCTCCAACATTGGACACTTCAAGATTCAGCTGGACAAGGTGCTGGGCCATCTTCTCTAGACTGTGCTTTTGTCAAGAAAGGTTGGACCAGATGATCCTTGAGGTCCCTTCCAACCTGATATTCTATGATTCTATGATTACACTCTGAGAAATAACTCTGCAATCCTTTTATCTCTGGCAGAATACACAGTGCAAAATGAGGGCAGAAACTGTAGACAGTGGGGTAGAACAAGTATTCCTTTTCCATTAGAATTTAGTTAAGAATTCTGTTGCTCGTGAACAATTCACTTCCCTCTCCCTGCTGCCTGCAGGGTATATTTCTTCTGCAGCCGTGCAGTCATAACACCTTTTTTTTTTTCCTTCTAATAAAATGAAGACAACAGATCTCCTGATAAGTGACACTTCCAGATACTCTTTTACACAAGGAATATTCTTCAAAGTGAAACAGTTTAATAGAATTAGGCCAAACATGCATTATCTATGCATTATCTATATCAGCTCTTTAATCTATATATCATAGATTTTATATAATTCAAGGCTATAAAGTGACCACCAAACCTCTAAAAACTTCCAGATGCAGAAATAAACATTATGTTTTAAAAAGATTTCCCAGTTAATTTCTTCTATTTCTAAATCTCATTTAATTAAAGAAAAAAAAATAAACAGCTTCTCTGAAAATAAATTACCTTCACATTTATAAATTTACATTTTAATTCAAAATTGAATCTACCTAACTTAAGGTTGTAGTCTGTGCATCTTTCTCTGTCTACTTGAAGACTATTGCAAAACACTGCATTACCAATCTCTGTTACACCAGTACTCAGTCACGTCTAGGTCTTCTGTTCAATAAACTAAATTGATTGCTTCTTAATGTTGTTATCATAAATTTTATATTCCATTTTCTGCATTTTTTTTTTTTTCTGCCTGTTCTGAGTAAGTCCTGTTATCTTGCTAGTATTCTGGCAGCCTTCTGATAACAGTTGTCTACACATACTAGATCTGCTTCTACTTCTTTTGATTATCCGAGAGACACCTTACTCTCACTGCACAACCTAGTTCCTGGCCGCTGACTTTACAGTTGGAAAAGAAGAAAAAAGCTTCAAAGATTTTTTTTTTTTTACAGATCTTCATTCTTTTAATGTAATTCACATTCGCAATGAACATTATGAATGCAGTTGTAATTCAGTTCAATTCAATTATACATCTTCATTTATGTCCAGGTGCCTGATACTCAAAGGTTCTGATGTCATATTGTCTTCATTGTCCACCTCTTTGAAGAACAGGACAGCCAGTTAATAGCTGAGCACTTTGCACTTGTATACCCTCAAGCTCACCGTCTGTAAAGACATTCCTATTCATTGCTCTCCAGATACAAATTTCTAAATGAGGGACCTAGGAGCACTTCTCATTTTCCTGCTTTTTCTATGTACACTGACTCTAGCTCTATTGTACGTTGAAATGAGATACTGTTCCATGCATGTAAATATTATGAAGTGCAAGTAATATTTTGCTCTCTTTTTCTTCAGAAAGAAACTCTGGCAAATAACCAAGACAGAAGCTGTGATGTGCGCCCTCAACATCAATGTCTAGGGAGCGACACTGCAGATTTTTGACACAGCTTAGTTACTTAACACACCTAAAGCTGGTCTGTTTTTTCTTCTCAACTTCATAAATTCTTAGGAATATCTCAGTGAGGACATCTGAGTTGGCAGAAATGCCTTAAGGGTATTATTTTTCATCACTTGGATCTCTGCATTGGAAAAGGACAATCTGCAAGGCACAAGAATACATCACTCTCTTGAACAGTCTCTAGAAGGTAGAATGAATTCTCTCATTTCAAATGTCTAGCAACAAAGGTTTCTGGCCAAAGCTTAACCTGCAAAGAGCAACACTTCTTTTCTTCTGCACCCATGAACTACTTCTATGCATTTGAGTGATTTTCACCATTAGTCCATATCCTAAGTATAAAGACTTTTACCATAGCAACCATGCACATAAAGCCAAAGAGACTTGAATATAACTGCTTTAACGTCTATTATGAACACATCTATTCCTTAATATTTCCAAGTATACACGAAGTCCATCCTTTAAGTGTTTCTTGGTAACTAAAGGATTATGAGAATGGTATCATGTTATGCAGTCAGTGAGGTATGAAAAGAAACTACAGTGTTTAAAAGAGAATGTTGGGGGAAAATTTATTTTTCTTCAATGTATTTTGAACACTTCATATTAACTCTGTTTCATATTCTTTTAAAATGCCATATTTAGATGTTACCACTGTTGTCCCAAACATCTTCTTTATGAATTATGAAGCTAAGTACTGTTCTTAACGTGAAAAGTTCTCTTTACCTTAGAAAGACCTGTAAGAAGAAAGAATTGTGTCAATGCAAAATTATTATTCAAACTTATTTAAAATTCTCAAGTTTTGAAACTTGTATTTCTAAGGTCTTGCAGAAAACATTTCACTTTTTGACTTTTTTTTTTCTGAAACTTCGTATGTATAGAAAGTGATAATTTTATCTTTTACTCATTTTCAACAAAGTAAAAAAAGCATAAGGTTTACAGTGACTTCTACCTTTAGAATATATCAGCATTCATTTTTTTAGATATATTTTGAAAAACCATTGTTTATTTTCCTTTCTTGCACTTTCTTTCAGTGTTCCTTGTTGTTTGGGGTTTTTTTAATTTAAAAAAAATTTTAAAATTCTTCCTAGGTATTCTAATATATTTTAAGAGCTACTTGGATATTGTCCTGGTTTCAGCTGGGATAGAGTTAATTGTCTTCCTAGTAGCTGGTACAGTGCTATGTTTTGGGTTTGGTATGAGAAGAATGTTGATAACACAATGATGGTTTCAGTTGTTGCTAAGCAGTGTTTAGACTAAGTCAAGGACTTTTCAGCTTCTGATGCCCAGCCAGCAAGAAGGCTGGAGGGACACAAGAAGTTGGGAGGGGACACAGCCAGGACACCTGACCCAAACTGGCCAAAGGGGTATTCCATACTGGGTGATGTCACATCTAGTATATAAACTGGGGGGAGTGGGGGTGGGGGGATCGCCGCTTGGGGACTAACTGGGCATTGGTTGTATTGTGCATCACTTGTGTATTCCAATCCTTTTATTATTACTATTGTCATTTTATTAGTGTTATCACTATCATTTTTTGTTTCTTCTTCTCTGCTCTATTAAACTGTTCTTATCTCAACCCATGAGTTTTACTTTTTTTCCCCAATTCTCTCCCCCATCACACTGGGTGGGGGGGAAATGAGTGAGCAGCTGCGTGGTGCTTAGTTGATGGCTGGGGTTAAGCCATGACAGATATACATAAATCTATAAATTATGCCCTTTTCAAAGAGTCCTAGTTATACTGTTTTTCACTATTTGACTTATCTTTTGTTATCTATTTACTTGTTTAAATATTATCAATGATAATTCAGCAGTGAGGAACAATCCTTTTTAAATTAACTTTGCTATTTTTAGCTGTATCTTTATTTTTTTTTGTGTATTTCTGATGTACTGATTTTTCAGTACCATGCCATAGACTAGATGGATGAGGAATGTCACATGAGATTGGAACTATGGTTAAGGGATACATGAGAAGCATCCATCCCTGCAACCACTTCAGGATGGAGAACCTAACTCTTACTAGAGCTCTTCATGCTGGCACTGTGCAGGCAGGAGAATAATGAAAGCCATCAAAGCCCAAAGTATTGATTTTCCTCACCCCAATGTATTACTAAGACTTATTGGCAGTGACTTCCATTTGCTTTTGCCTTTTCGCCTACTCTCATAGTCTCTTCCAACTGCTTCAAGCATTTCCAGCCACCACCAGCTGAGCACACCTTCTGTGCAGGAACAGCATGACCGCACACCAAATGAAGACCATGGCCAGTGACCAACAGGGCTGGCTGACTAAAAGTACTTTCAGCTCACTCACCAGCTGATCCTCAAAGGTAGTGAGAAAACAAATTTGTGTAGGCAGGGTGAGACACTATTGTATTCTACTATATCCTTCAAAGTACAAATGAAGTACACCATATTAGCCAAGATAGGACTTACAAACTATACAGGATAGAGGAGATTGTCTCCATGTCTGCTACAAATAAGCAAATCTATGGTTAAGAAAGGTTTAATCAGATCTCACACAAACTCTCAGGGAAGTTTTAGTGCTATTTCTCAAGTCCTGGTGCTATTCTTTTGTGACATTAGGCCAAGAAATTATTTTCTGTTTGTTTGTTCTGTTGTTTCTTTTTCTCCACTCTCCTAAACCATCAGTCACTGCTTATAAGCTCCTTTGTGTTATACAGCACTGATTCCTTCTACTCATCTTGAGCATATCCAACTCAGTCAAGCATTACATCGCACTTCCCTGAGCATGCTGAGGCTTACAGAAGTCTAGTTTACCTTATTAAAGTAGATTCAATGCAAGTGAAGGCACTCTTTGATGCACACTCAGCTTTTCCACAGTTTCTTGCTTGCCATATATTTTGGCCAGATCATTCCTGATGCCTCTTTTGTCATCTGAATGATAACATCTCCCACTGACTCTACAGTGCATCTGTGATTTTCCATGTGCCCTTAAAACTTCTTGGAATCTCCACCTACAGCAGCACTACCTTCAGACTAGATATAAGGAAGAAATTTTTTACAATGAGGGTGGTGAAACAATGGAACAGGTTGCCCAGAGAGGTGGTAGATGCCCCATCCTTGGAAGCACTCAAGGTCAGGTTGGACGGGGCTCTGAGCAACCTGATCTAGTTGAAGATGTCCCTGCTCATTGCAGGGGGGTTGAACTAGATGACCTTTAAGGGCTCCTTCCAACCCAAACCATTCTATGATTCTATGATACCTTGTGCTAGAGGAGAAACATCTATGTCCCAGGTACTGTAGCTGATCATCATGTCTTTGTACAAGACAGAATACCTTCCATTCAGATAGCTTACTGGAGGACTTCAAATTAAAAATGAATTTTTTGTCTGTGTAGTGTAGATGGTTAATAAATATGGCAGGGTCATTTAGTTTAAATGGATGTTTTGAAGACCCAAAGATGTGTCCTAACAACTGAGTTGTTCAAAGCTGATCTCCAAGAATCACCACATGTGATTTGGTGGGGAAGAGGGGAAAGTGTAAAGGTATACCCATATATTGTGCAGTAAGTTTTGTATGGGAAAGGAGGAAAGTTTGGGGGATTTTGCTATCTTCTAGTATGACTAAGTATAGCATCTGTTTCAGCTCACCCCAGTCTTTGAAGAATTTCTTCCTTTTCATATTCAGCTGAAATCTGTAGAAGCAAAAGGCCCAACAGTCTGATGAGTTGTTCCTAGTTCATTAATAATTTTGATAAAAGTTTCTCATTATTTTTCAGTCCCCATCAACTCACTACTATCAGAGCATGAATTTTTTAGTAAATCAAGGAAATCACTAAAAGGATATAAAGCTGAATAAAGAAAGTGAAAATGCATATCTACTTTGAATGCCCCCATCTCACAGTCAGTCAGGTATCTAGCGAACATTTCTGGGATTACCTCCAATGTCATGTCACAGTTAATGCATATGAAGGTGTTACATCCTAACAATGCGCGTCCCTTATTCTTGTTTTGTTACATTCAGCAGCAATTCTTCTGTTTCAAGATTTTGTATCTGAATTATATGTGAAGTTGTATGAATACTTGCTTCTTAAATTTATTATTTGGTTGTCACTGTTCAGGTTTGATGTTTCTTTCCATCATACATGCCTGTGTATTTTAGTGGGGCAGTTAAGTGTGCTGACACTGATGCATAATTTCTAATGCTCAATGTACCTCTCATACACATTTCTGAAGTCTCCTTTTTGCATTACTGTACAGCCCTTTCCTCTGTTTCTGTAGTACCTGTTTACTGCAGGAAATACAAAGTGCATAGTAGAAATTTCAGCCCAGTAAGTCTGATTTTTTGCAATCACTGGTAGAGCCCTAGGGATTGTGTCCCTGGCAGGGGCAGGGAAGCTCACTTTCAGGGGAAGAGGAAGGCCTTCGCTGGTCGGAGCCAGTTGGAGCTGGTCAACCCCCTCCTCGCTATGCTCATGTGTCTGTCATCATCCTGCTGGAGCAATGGCCTCTTTGTGTCACAGGCACCCGCTGCCCTCCCGTGTGGAAGCCCCAGGAGCCAGGGGATCGTGTGGGGGCAGAAATGCACCCCCAGAAGTCCAGGCAAGGCCCCAGGCTGAAGGGCCCGCACCCGCCGTGAGCACCTCGCTCCTCCTGGCAGGGACGACAGGTCAACCGCAGCTCAGATCCCTGCATGTGTAACACTGTGAAGTGACTGGATGATTATTGCAGATACACAGACTTCAGGAAAACTTGCTGGATGGGCTAGGCTTTCTTTTATATAAGTACAGATGTCTATGTCTACAATAAAAAAAAAAGACTACTTTAGCAGCAGAACGGAGATGCAGCCAGCAGGGAAGAGGAATAAGGCTTCTCCTTTTAAAAAATGGCTAGACTGGGACAGTAGCTGTAGATTAAATGTCCTCAATTCTTACAGAAAAGAAAAAAAAAAGAAGAAGGAAAAAAAGAAGGAAGCCACAAACTGTGCTCTCAGATCCTTGCAAACAAATCTCCGTGAAGTCAGTGAAAACTATGAAAACATACCTACACAGAGCCTGGGCCCTTGCTGTTTAATGACATAGTGGTGAAAGCTGGGAATTAAATATTTCAACTGTGGAACTTCTATGTCATTCCCTAAATGTATCTCACTGAACCTTAAAGGATCCTTTCAGTTGCCCACAAGAAGTCATGCAGCACTATGTGTGATGGCCTACAGTAGTCAAGGTATCTACACAGACCTGGGAAGTATTACATGGGATCTTGAGGGCAACTGTAGCAGAAAGCTTAGCGCATCTCAAACAGAAGTGGGAATTTGTACAACGGCAAAAAAGATGCATCTGGGGTGCTATAAAATTAATGATGGGATTCATATTTTCTACTCTAGGTCATCTAAATGTCAGTCTTCTTATCTAAACTAACAAATAGAGATAGATAAGCACCTCCTAGAAGCAATTAATCTTATTTATCTCAGACGCTTGCAATAGGATAGAAACGCTTACCTTTTGGAGTTACCTGACTCATTCCTTTGACTTATAGGGAACCTAGATGACTTGTTCTGGATGTTTGTGTCTAAGATCAGTAAAGTTACATAAATCTCATACTGCATGTGTAACTGATAGGTATATGACAGATGGAGGCAGTACATAGGCTGGACATGATAATAGAAGGTTGGCATCAATCTTCTAGCAAACAGCTATGTAAGATGTAGGAGTACAGTAGTCAGGTTTTACACTTCATCTCTGGCATGTTACTATATTTTCTGTTCTCATTTCTCTCAAAATTACCTGTTTTACCTAGGCATGCTGTAAACTAGTTAAAACTGTGACTCTTTCTTGACAAGTCAGTGCACTGTAATATGATTTTCTGATCTTACTTTCATATCTACCTCTGAGTTGTCCTGGTACAAGTCACATCCCTAGAAAAGAGGCACAAATACATACTAAGTCATATGACGAGAGATGAAGGGGATGCAAAACTCCCTAATGCGTAAAATGGTTGCATGTCCAGTCATACTGTTCAGGAGGGCACTGGGTTCAGCAAAGACACTAGCCTTCTCATATGCCTTATAATGGAATCCTGTTCTGTTCAGAGACCCATGGGAAACATGTCTGATGGAAGCATGCAAGCACAAAATCTTTGCACAAATCTTTCACAAAGTCTCTGAGAGGCTTTACAGTATCTTAAAATTCTCTTAAGAAATAAGTTTACAACCTGAATCCCAAAGTAATGTATTAAGAGTGTATGAAAAAGAGTATGTATGTTGCATTAACATTTTGTTTTTCTTTAAATGCAAAAGAAATCAAATAATTTCCTCCAAAATCTCCTGATTATTTAAAAATTTCATTAAAGGGAGAAAGGTCATGAATCAAATACAAAATATACAGCCAAATTAATAACCTGATTTATTTTTCCCTGTTACAAACTGTGACATTCCACTTGAGTAGTTTATTCACATCTTTATGACTTCAAAATAGGATGGTAGTTACAAATACACATTTGGTGATAATTTGAGCATAATGGAATTAATGGAATGTAAAGTGTAGTTAAAAGTACCTTCGTTTACTTAATTTTACTATCTCTAGGCTTCTTTTTCAATTTTTTCCTGTTATCTCTGAACTCATTGTTCAATCTACTCCCCCCCCCCCCCCAGTTTGGAACAATGTACTTTAGTTTGATTACATTAAAAATAAGGAAATTGAACTCTTATTCTATATCTAATACAGTTGGCAGGGAAAAAGAGTTAATTTTAAAGTCAGATTATAAAGCATTCATTCTTGCATAGTTGGGCATCTGACATGCTGTGATCACTGTTTATCATAGAATCAATACTGACATTTTTCTGTGTGCTTCTCCTTTACAATACCCTCCTGTTGTTTTTTGGTTTACACTTAGATTATTGACTTTTATGGGCCAAGACTGTTCACAACAATAATAAATGAAAAATTTGCTCTGTAGTGACTCCAGGGAAATGAAGTAGCTAGGGCTAAAACCAAAACAAAGTTTGATTATTTGAATAAAATCTTCAGGTAGTTTTCTAAGTGTGATAGTTATATCTTCAGAGCATCTTTTATGTGTATCTTACACTCAGAGTGTGTGTGTGTGTATATATATATATATATATATAAAAGCTACCATTCACCACAAAAATGGCATTTTCACATAAAAGTATTGACATGAGGAATGATAATCCAATGAAACATGAACAGCACAATGAAAAACAGAAGGCAAATCAGGATTTGTAACTGGAAAGCTATACAACTTTGGACAGCAATGCCTTCAGGTGAAAAGCAACAAAGGACAATGGTATACAAGTCACCAAAATCATAGTAAATTAATGCTAACATCATAATGCTCACAAACAAAATTACCCTTGAATTCATAAATTCCTAAGCTCTATATAAAGGTACTGTAGTCAGCAGTAGTACACTCTATCTTTTCTTGTGAAAAAGGCCTAATCCTGCATTTTTAACTACAGAAATTCCATTTATGAAAGAATAATTGGTTGTAGATCTGTCAGATTCTGTGTTTCTATTACAGCAAAAAATACTCCCTTTGCTTTGATCCATTTTTCTTTCAAAATGCACTTCTCTTAACAGTTCCTAGATGCTTCTTCAAGAGTATTCTACCCTTCAATTAAAATGTTGAAGTTCCTATAACCAAAGATTATTAATACATTCTGTATCACCTTTTACCTGTGAATGCCTATGAAAGTGTAGTAGCGGTGCAGCATCACCTACTATTTTTTTATTCACAATGAATGGGTACCCAAAGACCTTTCAAGCATTTTTTACAAAATATGACAGTGATTCTGACACATTATATTCTTATTTCATTTAGTGTAAATAATAAACTATAGAGGTTTTGTATCAGGTTCACTGTACATGCAAAGTACATTCATCCAGTGTGGTTGGCATCCTATTGAAAATGTTGTAGTTAAACGAAGGTAATAAGGATGTCAGGCCTACATTGATTAAACATGGGATTTGAATCTTGAAAACTTACTCTCCAGATGAGTGGGGAAGTCACCAGTCTAAAGTACCAGTCACTGTTTCAATTATTTTCTGTTGGAAATATTGTGTGTTATCTGGATAGATACTAACTGAGACCAAAAAAAAAAAAAAAAAAGAAAACAAAAAAAACCCCGGCTTTTACTTACACAAAGATTAATTTAGAGAACTTCTGAGATGTGTTAGACCCCCATCCAGATCTTTTTTCTACACCTTGAAATGGACAGACAGTTATCTTGTAGCATGAGCCTGTCTTTGGGCACCTGACAGTGGATCCACTAGCTTTGCAAAGCTATTTGTAAACCAAGGGCAAAAGCTTAAACTTTCTTAAAACAAATTCTACCTATCCAGAAAAGCCTTTTGCCTCCCCTGTCATCTCATTCTACAAGAAACTGTAGTATATACTTGAATTTATTTACACAAATAGACACATTAAAATTTGAACAAGTATCTGTATGACAATGCTATGTATGTGAGAATCAGTGACACCTTAGCAGTGCTAATGGAGCAACTTTATTACCAAGCTGCAGTTAGCTTTCCTGAAAAGGCAATTTCATTGTTTCAGTAATTTATAAAAGCTAGAAGGATAGGTGACATTGAAACCAATGACTAGATACATAGAGGGGAGGATAAAACTACCCAGACGTGTACAAAAGAGGTCACGCATGCAGAAAACCTACTCATACAAATCATTCATGACTATCAACACCAGCATAAGGTAAAACTGTAACAACAAAAAATTAGATCCAAGAGATTAAATAAAAATGTCAAAAGTAGTAACAAATCTCATTATTGAGGCATTGAAAAGAAAAAAACCTTTTCTCATAAACTGCTTGCCTACTACCACGAAATATGGAACAAGAGACAATATAAGATGCATGTATGTGTATCTGTAAATACATTAAGATTTTCAGTTCTTCTTTCATACTTTTCTGTGTATTGATTTCCTTACAGATTGGGCATGATTACAGACTTATGCCACTTTCCAAACCAGTGTGTACTGAGCACGTTAAGTGAAATTTCTTCTGGTTAACACTGATGAAAGCTTTATCAGAGTCAGTGATGAGGGTATGTTTCTCCTACATGCAGCATTGCTTCAGTGGATTGCGTTTTCTGTTTATAAGATAGATTATCAATTCATAGTTTATATTTTGTGTATATTATGGGACCCTCACACTAATACTTTCATACAAATCAGACAGTTCATACTTCAGGGTGGTAGAAAACAGAAGTCACCTACACTTACAGAGTTCATAAACACTGTCTTCATGCAGGATTGCACAGGAACAGAGCCTTAAATTCCTGCTGAATCTAAGCTGGAGCCTTGGTTTGGAAAAGACTGAGAAACAGTCTTCAGCTAACTTTTTGCTCCATGAGTTACCTAGGTTTTAATACTCTTTTTTTTAATACTCAGTATTGTATTCAACAGCTGTAAGATCTTCTCTAAATGAGACATCTGAACTTTACATGCTCCCTGCTGAAGGCGACTATTCTTTAATAATAATACAGAACAAAGTCATTAGTCCAATCTGATATTTTCCTAGGCACATGGACTCTATTGAATTATACTACATTAAAATGAAAAATGAAAATGTCATGTTTTTCAAGGACCAAGAGAGATAATGTATTCCTGCCAAACTATTCTACTGGCTTCAGCCAAAGTTTTCTGTTTTATTATGTGCCTAACCAGAGTGGTTTCTATGTACTTGTGACAAGTTTTGGCCCATAGCAGTTGGGCAAAACTTTGTACGGGAACTAGCCAATAATTCAGGCATTTATACAGAAAAGATGCAGAAAAAAGAAGGAAAAAAAATCTACCAGCTGTCTGGCTCCTGGTGGTTTTTTTCTCTGACCCATTCTTTGAGTCTATGAGCATTTTCCAAGGTCAATAGAAACTTTCTTCTTTTTTTGTTTTGTTTTGTTTTGTTTCTTAGGCTTTCTATTAAAACTGTCTAGATCACTGAGTAGGAAAGAAGTCTAATAAAAGCACGAATAGAAAGAATAACGGGGAGAGGAAGATCAATTTGTATCTTACATGAAAAACTAGCTTAATATGTTTTATTTCTTCTGTTACCAATATGCATTGGTATCATTAAAATAATATAGACAGAAAAGAACCTTTGATTTGCAACAGATTTCAGTGTGACTTCAATTAATAGGAGACAAAACACAGATTAAAAGTAGTATGTATGTTTCCTTTTGAACAAGCAATGTGATGATGGACAGTGTATTCAGTGTGTGGACAGCAAAGCTTTCACAGTGATAAACATATTTTTCCAACCCTTGGCACACAGTACCTGAAGTAGAATATTCTTAGTAGCAACATCCACATAACTTAATAGTTTAACTAAAAGTAATGCAAGTAACAATTATTTAAAACTGATGACTTCACAGGCCATATTATGTAAAATACTCATGAGGATCTGAAAGTCAACTAAGTCATAATTTTTTTAACTTATTTGTTCTCCATAAAACAACAGAGAGTTTACAAAATTTACAGAAAGATAATTGACTGCCATAAGCATGTGTAAGTCACTGTGGACTGCAAGAACTATTTGCTCAGGAAGCTAAATGTTATATAAATTCCTTTGAATGTAAACCCTGAAGTTCAGAAAGACTGTTGATATAACTTACATTAAGACGTAGAGTAAAGCCAAGTTTTTTCTCATGTGCAAGGAAGATTTCTAGCTAGGTTAACAGAAGTTTAGCATGCCTTTATAAAATTAAAATATATCCAACTTTTCCTTGTACAGGAAATAGACTTTATGTAAAATGTTTATTTTCTGTTGCAGTTTAGTCATCCAATTTCCATTGCATTAAAGGTACCTTTTCTGTTTGAAAACATACATATCTGTACTTGCAAGGAAAACAAGACCATTAAGAATGACAGAGTTTAAGATAAAGGGCATAAAGAACAACAATAACCATCTCTACAGTAATATGAAAGACTCTATAAAATTATAAGTGAGAAATAAAAGTGATCACCCAATAGGACTGTTGTGGTTTAACCCCAGCCAGCAACTAAGCACCACACAGTCACTCACTCACTTCCCCCCCACCCAGTGTGATGGGGGAGAAAATTGGGGAAAAAAAAGAAAAACCCGTGGGTTGTGATAAGAACAGTTTAATAGAACAGAACAGAAGAAACTAATAATGATAATGATAACACAAATTAAATGACAATAGTAATAATAAAAGGATTGGAATATACAAGTGATGCACAATACAATTGCTCACCACCCGCCAACTGATGCCCAGCTAGTCCCCGAGTGGCGATTCCCCCACCCCCACTCCCCCCAGTTCCTAAACTAGATGGGACGTCCCATGGTATGGAATGCCCCTTTGGCCAGTTTGGGTCAGCTGCCCTGGCTGTGTCCTGTGCCAACTTCTTGTGCCCCTCCAGCTTTCTCGCTGGCTGGGCAGGAGAAGGTAAAAAATCCTTGACTTTAGACTAAACATTACTTAGCAACAACTGAAACCATCAGTGTTATCAACATTCTTCTCATACCAAACTCAAAAATATAGCACTGTACCAGCTACTAGGAAGACAATTAGCTCTATACAACTGAAACCAGGACAGAGACATAACTGGTCTCTCCAGTAAATTTCATACACTTGAAGCTTAATTCTGAGTCTAGATAGTTTTATTGTTAGAGACTATCCAGCACAATCTTTTCTGTTGGCTTGGTTGTTTCTAATAATAAATGTATATTGTATATTTTTCCTGTATAGCTTTAATTACAAAAACATTTAATTGAAAGATTATACAGCATATCAAGATTCTAATAGTTTTATGTGCATGCACGGGACTTGGTACACAGCAAGGTGAACATGAACCAGCACTGTACCTGTGCAGCAAACAAGGCCAACTGTGTCCTGGGCTGTTTTAAAAGAAGCACAGCCAGCAGAGTGAGGAAAATTAGCCCCTCTACTCAGCACTTACTAGACCACATACAGAATACTGCATCCATTTTGCTGCCTGCCATCCGTTGCCTGGAGTGCAGGTTCAGGAAGGGTCGCCAGGATGATCAGGGCTGGCACGCTTGCCATATGAGAGGTTGAGAGACCAAGACTTCGTCAGCCTGGAGAAGAGATGGCTGAAGGAGCACTTAACAGCAGCTCCCAGTGCCTGTGGGAAGGTCATTGAGGAGATGGAGTCAGGTTCTTCACAATGGTGCATGGTTGGTAGACAAGATACAACGGAAACAAAAATATTTCAGACTGGAAATGACAAAAAAACTTTCTTCCCCATGAAGACAATCAGGTAGTGGAGCATGCTGACCTCAGAGGTTCTACAGTCTCCAGCCCCGCAGGAAGAAGAGGTTTGCAAGACCTGACTGGATACAGCCCTGAGCATCTTGGTCTGACTTCAGAGCTCATCCTGCTTGTAACAGAAAGTTGAACTAGAGACCTCCTGAAGTCCATTCTAACCTAAATTATCCTATGGTCTTATGATATTTTTGGTGAAAATCAAAAGATTTCCAAGTGCCTGAAGTAGTACTTAAATTGATGGGAATATCTATGTTCCTCTGAAATTTGCAAAGTTAACAGGCATAATATCAGTAGAGTATGCAGTATTTTTTGATAGGGAAGAATGGTAACAGAAATATGGTCAAAACCAATTTTCAAACAGCCACTTCAGTGTTGTTGGGCATATTAAAGTCTATCATTCTCAGTGAATTATTTGAGATTTGTTTTGGAGTCATTTTTTTTTCTAATTATATTTCCATTTAGAGAGATTTCATTGTATACTATATAATATAAAATGTAGGAAAAAATATAGAGGTTTAGTTAATCTTTTCTTTTTCTGTGATTAAAAAAAAAAAATCCAGCATTTTAAATCTTAAAATGGTTAGAAAATTCCCAATTTTCAGTTGGTTTTCACTTAAACATGTATGGACTATCAGTGGGAGTGCACTTGAAATGATTAGTGTTAAAGTAAAATGCAGTTGAATATCAGTATTATCCTGCCTCCTGTAAAAAAGATGCTCAACCTCTTTCATTCCATTCATGTTCTTGTTAACCAATGTCTATGATTTTAAGTAGTATGTCTACACATGAACAGAGAGCGAGTGACTTCCACCTCTTCAAAAATCAAACTGTTGTAATAGTAAGTCATTAAAATCAGCATTATTGTTACATTTAAAAAATGAGCTGCCAGGACTGCACACTCACAGCTTCCAGGGACACCATCTGGAACTGGCTGTTCATTCCCTCTGAAAAGTCAAGTTCAGACTTTTGCAAGAAAATGCAAGCATTTGACTTTCACATCATAAACTTTGTCTTTTAGAAAGTCACCATTCTTAGAAAGCAAGCAAGCAAGCAAACAACTCCCCACACATACATTACTCCTTCCAGAGAATTAAAAATTATTAGAAACTCATAAGCACTAAGGCAAGGCCTCTAGACTTTCCCCTGTGTTATATGTTGGACAGCATTGAGAGAAAGGGGCTGTAAGTTTTAAGTGAGCTTTAGGTTACCTGTGCACTTCTCTAACTCTGAACTCAGTATATATTGTGAAAAACAGCATCCAGGGTACTCTTTCATGGCAGGAGCAGAAAGAGGATATAAAACGGACATTATGCTAACTCATAGAATCACAGAATCATAGCACAGCTTGGGCTGGAAGGGACCCTTAAAGGTCGTCTAGTCCAACCCCCCTGCAATGAGCAGGGACATCTTCAACTAGATCAGGTTGCTCAGAGCCCCCTCCAACCTGACCTTGAGTGTTTCCAAGGGTGGGGCATCTCCCACCTCTCTGGGCAACCTGTTCCAGTGTTTCACCACCCTCATTGTAAAAAATTTCTTCCTTATATCTAGTCTGAATCTACCGTCTTTTAGTTTAAAAACATGATCACTTGTCCTATCACTACAAGGCCCTATTAAAAAGTCTGTCCATCTCTTTCTTATAAGCACCTTTAAGTATTGAAGGGCCACAATAAGGTCTCCCTGGAGCCTTCTCCAGGCTGAACAACTCGCTATTACCTGGCAGCTCTGTAGCATATGGAATATCTTTAGGGCTAAGTGGGGTCTTTGAGATGAGTGTGAAGGAAGAGTAAGGGGAGGGAGGTAAGATCAGATATACACTTATATCTATCATCTCTAAAACCATTTAAAGTTACATAGTCATAAAAAGACACTGCATTCTTCATTCTTCATGGAGAAGAAAAAAGTGAAGCCAATTGCTTTTAAATTAGTATTCACTTAAAAGAAGAGCCAGAAGTCTCTAGCCTACAGATAAGTTTTAATAGGAGGGAAGATTCTGTTAGGAATCATGCTAAGCTAAACTTCTACTAAAAATACAAATGTCAGAGTTTGTGTTTTCCAGAGTACAAAGAAACCATCTTGAAAAGCTTGGAAGAACATTTTAAAACTGCTTTACTTCTACTGTTATTCTTGAAATATTCAATTTTTCTTTACAGACTATGGAGTGAAAAAGTACAAATTGGTTATCAGTATTTTAAATAAAAAATAGCTTCTTAGGTACAATGGCCTTCTTCAGCCACAAGGCTTTCTTGGTATTACACATTCACTGACTATCCTACAAAACGCTGCTATTTGTAGCCCATAAATACAAAAAGAAAATAATTGGGGTAAATCAGACTATGAATAAGGAATGAGAGACCTTTATTACTTCAACAGATATATACAATACAGAGTTTTAGCAAACACTGCGAGGTGTTCCTTCTGCTCTATCAGTTATCAGTAGAAAGTGCCAATTCTTACTTTTTCTGCATGGGGACATTTTAAGGCGATATGCAAAAACCCCAGAAGTCTGTGACTACAAATCATGGTTTACTGATTACAGAGAACAGCCAATGCCTCTGTGTGTTTCTCAAACAAAATCTTTCTTATTACTTACCAGTTTGAAAACAAAGCAGCTGACCTTTAGGTCTAAAAATCAAGAAATGCATTAGAATGCCAACAGATCTGAGACTTAATCACCATACATGTGTTCATATTCATCACAAATCTGAAAATGTACCTAAGATTTTGATCTCTGAACTATTATTTTCCTGAGCTGTATAGTGGGGAAAGGCTACAAGTTATATAGAGAGACTGTCATGCAATAGGTAATTTTTATTTTTAATAACACTATTTTCTGAACTAACTTCTGGTTGTGAATTTTCCCATGACAGAATATGGCAGCGGAGTTGTGTAAAAATGATATGCAGGTCCAGTGCTGCTTCCACTGATACTGCATATGGGTCAGTATTAAAACTGATTAAATATTGTCAGAAGAGCAGGGATGGCCCTGTGGCTGAAGTTCCAGTTCAAGAAATCAATTTTTTTTTTTTTTTTTAAATATAATTCATTTCCAGGTAAGATGAAGAAATTCACTTAGACCAGATCTGAGAAGATACATGGATCACCACTCTTATAAATATTGATTTCAAAGTAGAAGTCACTTTATGTTCTTAGAACACAATGCATTGAATCAAACTATAAATGTGAATAGATTATAGAAAAGATCTGCATAAATATGTATGTTGTATGTGCATATGTAGTCCAGTAAATCTGGGGAGCAACTGTCATACTCCAGCTGGGAACCAAGGAGGAGAGAGCAGACAGGGATAAAACACAAAAATAGCCCTAAGATGACCCAAGAATAAGGAAGAAGGCAGCACTACCTTGAACATTCCACTCCTCCCAGTGAGTCTGGGACTCTAGTAGCTCACTCTTACACCCTGTCATGTCTCTGAGGAAGACAAGCACCATCAACCTTCAACTGAAACAAAAGGCAAGCACAACATCAGAGAATAGAAGTAGATTGTAGGAATATTACATAGAATATTTTCCATTGTCCTATTAGTGAGGCTTTTCTCTATGAATGAGATGATTTGAACTATTAGGCTGTTAAAAGTGAATTGGACTAACAATGGCTCCATATATATGGTGTTCCTTTTTTGCCCATTGCAAGATTTTGAGTGTAACATAGCTAAGCATATTATTTCATTAAAATGCATGCCACATCATAACAAGAATATTTGTTAAACAAGCCACATCTGAAAAATGTTATAAATTCCACATTATGAGCCTATTTCCTTCTTCCTTTATTCTAACTTCTTTCCTTCTTTTAATCTTCCACAGACAATGCAGCGCAGGATCTTTTATTTTATATGTAGATGCTGCACTCATCACTATGATAACTAAATTTTAAAATATTCTACTAAGTAATGTGTTTGACATTTGTCGTGGTGGGGTTTTTTTCTATAGTATCCTCAGAAAAATAAATCTGGAAGACTTTGGGGGTTTGATTTTGAATTTTGGGGGTTTGTTTTCACAACAAGCAAATGTTACTATATATTATGATGAGGAAAGCCAAAGAAATGTGCCTTACCCTTAAAACTCGAAATTAAAAGGTGTATTGTAATCTTTAGTTTCTTGAGTCACTTACTCATTTCCCACAACAGTATGAGGCACTGTTGTGAAAGGCCAGTTTTCTCCAGTCCTTTTAGGACCAGATGAAAAGTGGGAGAGACAAAGAATTAAACTTAAGTATGTTTGGAGAAATAATGGCTGGTGCCTCTGTCAGGTCTATCTGAGAAATCACCTACAAAATGATAGTGTTAAAACTTGTTAATAAAATGGCAGTAGAAGAAATAATATGTGTACACAGGAAAACAAAACCAAAAAAAACTAAACCACTGAAAAATCTGAATACTCATCTGAATAAAGTGTCTAGGAAAATAGTTCTTCCTTTATTACAAAGTGTGACAATATAAGTCAGTCTTTCCAATACCTTTCTTCAAGTGATTCTTGAAAGGGACTTATAACGCATCCAGAAGTAGATCTTCCTATTCCCAAATCAGATATTTTGCTAAGTTCCAGATGTCAGAGCCATCACTTATCAGGGTGAGGCAGTTATGAATGGAGATGTCTGAACAAGAATGTTAATGGAAAGCAGCTTGGCTGAAAAGGACCTGGGGGTCCTGATGGACACCAAGTTGAACATGAGCCAGCAATGTCTCCTTGCTGCAAAGAAGGCAAATGGTATCTTCAACTGCATTAGGCAAAGTATTGCCAGCAGGTCAAGGGAGGTGATGCTTTCCCTTTATTCAGGACTGGTGGGACCACAGCTGGAGTGCTGTGTCCACTTCTGAGCTCCTCAGTACAAGACAGACATGGACATACTGGACAGAGTACTGGACACCTTACTCAGGACTGTGATTCCACAGGCAAGAATACAGGAGTTAAGTTCAGGAATGGGCACATGATCCTTTCTTTAAGATGACAGTGCTTTTGTATACTATAGACTTGTTATCCGATAGCTGATAATTGTGCATTGTCCAGCATAGTCCCTTTTGCACTGTGTACTGTCGTCCTTGTCACATTAGAAGCATATGTATGGAGACTCTTCTGCAAGAAGGGTAGAACCTTTGGTTTTCATTTAAAGCAATACATTCAGAAACAGCTTGATGAAAAGCACCTTAATACCACCAAACTGCTATTACACCTCGTTGAAGGCCATATCACTTTTGCCTCTTGCCTGACAAACAGCTGCAGAATAGATTTGTGCCTAGCAGTGATGGTGTAACATGGCAGCAGTGAGGCTGTAACATGGCTACAGCATATTTTATGACTTTAGGGAGGGTGTTTAACTGATGAATAAATTGTTCATAAATTTTCAGTTTTACTGTAGCTACTACCAACATCATTCAGGTGTGTAGATCATCCAAATTCCCTCAGCTGCTTACCTTTCATTTCCTTCAGGACCTTGAGCATCCACTGCATTGTAAGTCTGCATCTCAGCTATATTCCGCAAATCTTTCTTTACTGTGAGGCTGTTTAAATCAGTAGAGTCCAATAAACCTTCACGACCATTAAAATTATCTTCCATCCAAACGAGCACAGATAGTAATCAAGCTGTTGCTGCCTCTTGTTTGATGAAACCTTGTTTGGAAAATTGCCCCTTTAAAGGGTAGTAGTTCATTTTAGAAGTCTGCGTACTGCTTTTCCTTTGGAACACTCTTTTTGATCTCTTGACAACCAATGTATCTAGCAGTTTCTATCCTGTTGTCATTCAGAATAGTGTTCTGTTTCTTTAGTCTTAAACTCAATGAGCCAAATTTTTCACGCTGTAAGATAATAACTCGAGAAACATTTGCTACAGACTGACTTTTGCTGAGCACACAGCGATGTAAAAGATGCTTAATGTCACGTTTTATAGCTGGTGCTTTTATGGCCTATGCTTTTATATGGTATGCAACATTTACTGTTGCATTTTTCTACTTCAATATCCAGCAAAGAAATTAACTGAAAATATTACAGACATGCTGTAGTTGATGAAAACAATAAAACAGTGAACTGTGTAAGTAATGTCTGAGCTGCGAAGAGCTATTTTTAGTTGTAACTTTGGAAGAAGGTTTTGTTTGTTTGTTTGTTTCAAATTGAAGAACCACTAGTATACCCAGACAAAACATCTATGTTTGTCATTAAAATGTATCAAGAAATACAAAAGCACATTCATGCACTAATGTACACCATGTGAAAGCTTCACCTGCATAGTATTGTATGTATCATGTAATCAGGCTTTTCTGAAATTTCTGCTCTTCTGTTTCCATTCTGTTCTGCCTCATTCACAGGAGGGAAAAACTGCCTTACAGCAGGTAACAACACAGACCAGCTTAAAGTAAATTTTCTATCTAATATTAGGTACAAGACTGAAGTACCTGAAGATCATAAGATAGGGGACTACTAAGGCTCACCTGTTCTTTACATTTATTGAAAGTTTCTGTAGTCCTCTCTTGCTTCTCATTTTTTGAGAAACCCTCTAGAAATGGACCTGTAAGAGCATTCTTAAATGTATCCTGCCTTTAAGAGTCCTCTGAGACTAAAACAAAACTTTGCATAAATGCCCACAGGTAATTACATGGCTGTAAGCCCTCTTGACTGTTTATGCACTATTTCCACTGCTCAGAAAACAATTTCATCCCTTGTTATAGATAAATGTTAGAGAAACTGCTCATCCTGTTGCTTGCCTGATTTGCCAGTCTACAGCCGACCTCTGCCCATATATCAATGTGTGCCTTGTTTCATATTGTATTTATATTGATTTTCACTCACAGCAAGCCCTGCTCATTGCTAAGTCCTCTACAAAGTTTGTGGCCTTTTCTTAACTCTCCACTCAAATATAACTGAAGGCATACCTTACTATGGAATAAAGAATAACTGACATTACATTGCATCCTAGAAAATAAGAGGTATTGTTGTTTCTTTCTTGATTATAAGCTCTTACAGTAAGGACAATCATTTACTGTTTGTTTATATGGCACTAAGCTATTGGAGGCATTACCACACTACATTGTTAAGTGGTAGCAACAGTTAGCTCTAGTTAAAAGGGAATGAACATGAAAGCACCATCACATGTTGTATTCAAACTACTATAATATATAACACTATTAAAAAAAATTCTTTTGGCGAACATCTGCTCAAAGGCACTGATCACTTCTAAGTTTTCGTCACGCACTCATTACATTAGACCCTTAGTAATTAGCATTGTTTAACCAACAAGAGAATCACTATTCAGGATTCTAAGCTTCATTATATCCCCATTGTGACATGTGCATGTTAAAGAAAAGAGTAATTTATCTAATAAGATGGCAAAAACTTAACAAGCTATAGTTAAATTATAAATGCCTGTTTCTGCATGAATATACAGGCTTCACTACTTCACCTGTTGTGTCATTACTAATTCCCAGACGTCAGTGAATGCAAAATTTTTTCTATGTTTTTCAGTCTTCTTAATGTAATGACTCCACTTCTATTTCCTTATTTCAGGCTACTGACAACACTGTTGCAGGAGTATAGCAGTGACAGGAGGCTGCAGTAAATAGGTCAGAGCAATTATCTCACAACTTTCCTTTCAATCTCTTATCACTTTAGGACATTAGGTGTAGACATGGTGATGAAAATATCTTTGTCCAGCTCAGCAACATGCTGTGAGAGGCAGCTTATGGAATAAGATACTGAAAAAGACAGCAGCATGAGAAAGTGTAAAAATATAACATGAGGGACAGAAAGAAAATGTCTTTGACATTAAAGCAGTATAAAAGTGTGAGACCTGATTCTCTTTGCAGTCACTACTGTAAATCAGGAATAATGCTATCAAAGCAGTGAAGTTTACATTAGTTTATCTGAGAAGATCATCAAAGTTTTATTTTTCAAACATATTTACCCTTTTGTATAGGGAAATAAAATATGACAAAGTTATATGATGAGGCAAAAGGTAGTTCTGGAAGCCTAGACATCAAAATTAATTCGTCTTTAAATTTTGACCTTATTGGTAATGTACTTAAGTAATTTGCTTGTAAAACTTGCAGTTCAATGTACAGTGTGTACACTGAAATCAGTTTACCTTTTACTGTTTTCTTTAAGAAAACAACAAACTGTGTATTTTGCCATGGATAGGGACTTAGTAAATAATTTGAATGCCATGATATTTCAGGAACTGAGATGTGTGAGCTGGAAAGATGACTACTAACTAAAGCAGGGTTATATTTGGCTTTTTCATACCTGTGGTCAGAGGAAATATATTTGATTAAGTTGAAGTGAAAATTAGTGATTTTTCTGCATAGAAATAAAAAAAGTAGTGAGCAATTCCATCAACAATTGAAACTGATCAATCAACCTATTCCCAGTGCTATTGATATATGAAACCTATTAAAAATGCTGAAACCTCAGACCTCACATATGAGAGACCCAAAAGAGAAATCCATCAGAAACAGCTGTATCTGTTTCTCTGATCATGGAACAATTTCTGCCTTGCCATATGTGCAATTAAAGGTTTTATTCTTTTTTTTTTTCTTGCTTCTTTTAGCAATATTGGTGCAGGGATAAATATCTATCACAAAACTGAGGGATTTTGTTAGGAAACTGCCTGCAATTTGCAGCTTACAATTTCACCTATTTCTAAAAATATTCATAAAAGAGAACTTGTTAAAATGCAAAACCTGAAAACAAAATCAAAGAGAAAGAATGAGGGTAAACAATCAAGTATATTTTAAATGATTAATTAAGAAACACAAGCCAGAGATTACCCTGAGGTTTTATATTTTTATTTAACATGCTTAGTGTGGAAAATTGTATTAACTCATTGCAGGTCCCTTCATTCAATTATCACACTATTTATAATACACTTTCAGAGAAAAGTCTCCTGGCCTGGTTGGAAAAATCTAGTAATATACCTAAAAGCTGCTTATCTCAGTATGAACTGCTTGATGTCTCAGTATCAACAGTATAAATTCTAAAAATTTGGTCTTTTGCAATTTTCTGGCCCTTTTTTTACTACTTTTTACCAGTTTCGAATGTTAGCTAAAGCAGTCATTAACACATGTTCTTACTGAGCTGATGTTGCTGCAACAGATAAACATGGCATGACTTTCCCATTAATGCTGTTGTAATTTGCAAACTGAGTTTTAACAAGATGTAATTTTTACTTCTGGGGTTTCTGGGGAAAAAATAATTAAGTAAAAAAAGGTTTATCTTTCAAAGTTATGGTAGCCACATAAAAGAGTTGCAGCATGGAGTCTTTGAGAAGGCCTGGGGACTTTGGAACTTGCAGTCTGAGTCTTCTTTGTGTTACTTGTATACTAAAGCACTTACTCATACACTTACCTGAAAATTTGAGATTGACTCCTTTAAAAACAAAAGGAAAAGAAGGATGAACAGGACAGGACTGACTTAAGACTCAAACCCAGCTATATAGGCAGTGCGAACAACTTAGACTCAAACCTAGTAGTGTGGTGAGGTGAATGAAGTCTAATACCATGTCTAATAAAGACTGGTCAGATGTATGCCATGTTCTTAAACACTTTCCTGGGAGTCAGTGTGCAAAGCAAGGTTTTTAGACAATAATGTCCTTCTGGAACAGATAACCAAAATAGACAGCTTTAGCTCATTATTCTTGTTTTTTTGTTTATCTGTTCCTCATAAGCTTAAACTGCATTACAGCTGTCTGTTTATTAAAGGAAGATTCATGCTAGAAGTACAGAAGTAGAGCAGCAATGGGTAACAAAAGCCTGTGGAGCACTATATATTTACCTATGCAGTGTTATTCTTGTCTGATGCAAAGAAGGAAAACTTTTAAGAGGCTAAAAATATGAAAAACAGAATGTCAATCTCATAACTTTAACCATTGCATTTGATGCTGACTAATACTGTATCAAGGAATAATTGATCTACAAACTGGGGTTTCAGGCATTTTGCCCCTGTGGGCTAACTAGCGTCGAACAAAGATCAAAAGTGCCTTTGAAATCCTATGTTCAGAGACAAGACATAAATGTGTTAGATGATCTAGGACACAATAACCAGCATACAGAGAAAAAAGATTAGTACGTTTCTTCCCAGATGGTGCATCAGATCAAGTGATACACTGCTGAAATGCTGATGTAACCTTGGACTAAAATGATATTAACTTCTGTAAGACCTTTAATAGTGTAAGATCAACATGCTTATAAACACTAGGTACATAGCAGATGACCAATCATCTAGCCAAGAAAGGATAGACTCATGTCTTAGACGTGCAAATGTCTTTATACTATACTATGTCATGTCATGTCGTGTCATGTTATGTTCTGTCGTGTCATGAACTGAACAGATAACCTTTAGTTTCCCAAACAACATGAGGATGACTATTGGACTTTTTGGTATTTTTCTATGGAAAAAGGTTGTAGCTACCCAAGAAAGGATTTATGCATGCACTGTGACATTTCAGCAGAATGCTAGCAAATGAGTTTTAAAAATCCCCACTTAACCTCCTGTCTGAGATATCTGGGATGTCTAACAGCTATGCTTCTGGGCGCTTAACAGTCTAACTCAAAGTGAGGTCCATTTTTTTGCATAATAGCTTATCTGTCAGGAAGCAGAAGACTTGTATTCAAGGTCCATCTGAGGCTCAAGGGGCTTGAACCAGCATCTGCCACAATCCAAGAATATAAGCAGAGAAGTTATTTGGATAGCAAGTTTTCCATTCTCCTGTAGAAGCTGGGACATTCTTTCTTTAGTTTGTCAAGCTCTCCAGTTTAGAGGACCTATATCTCATTGGAAAACTCTAAAAAAGAAGGATTACTCAATTTCTGCTAATAACTGTATTTTGAGGAAAATGGCTCTGGACGTATTTTGCCTTCTGGAAAGAAAGAATCTAGCACCAACTATGAACACGTGAGTGTGCTGGTTTTGCCTGGGGTAGAGTTAATTTTTTTCATAGTAGCTAGTATGGGGCTATGGTTTGGATTTCAGCTATGGTGCTGAAAACAGTCTTGATAATACAGGGATGTTTTAGTTACTGCTGAGCAGGGCTTACACAGAGCCAAGGCCTTTTCTGCTTCTCACCCCACCAGCGAGCAGGCTGGGGGGCACAAGGAGTTGGGAGGGGACACAGCTGGGACAGCTGAGCCCCACTGACCCGAGGGATATCCCAGACCATATGATGTCATGCTCAGCATATAAAGCTGGGGGAAGAAGAAGGAAGGGGGGGGACGTTTGGAGTGATGACATCTGTCTTCCCAAGTAACTGTTACATGTGCTGGAGCCCTGCTTTCCTGGAGATGGCTGACCACCTGCCTGCCCATGGGAAGCGGTGAATGAATTCCTTGGTTTGCTTTGGTTGTGTGCGCGGCTTTTGCTTTACCTATTAAACTGTCTTTATCTCAACCCCTGGGTTTTCTCACTTTTACTCTTCTGATTTTCTCCCTCATCCCACTTGGGGGGAGTGAGTGAGCAGCTGTGTGGTGTTTAGCTGCTGGTTAGGGTTAAACCACGACAGTGAGAGAAAAGAGATGCAGGCTACTCCAAATAGCAATCTTCTCCACACTTCCTCTACCTTTGTTACTATGCATAATAGAATTCAAGATTCACTCAACAAGAGTATCATCTTGGCAAACTAGTACTTAGGGGGACTCACCCAGAACAGCTGAGACCTGAGCATCTTGTGCTCTTTATGTATTTTATCTGATGCTTGTTTAATACAAAATTGTGAATGCACATGAAGTCTCATAAGCACAGACACATTCTTGCCCTGCCTTTCTGGCTAAATGAGTTTTTAAGCCATTTGCATCTGCAGCTGATTATTTCAGCCTAACCTAACATAACAGTGCCAGTAGACAGGGACACAATTATGCAGCTTATTTCCCATCTTGTTAGATTCTTCAGGGAACTGTTTTGGACAATAAATTAATCTTAAAAACAACAAAAAAACCCTCACTCAGACAAAATATTTTTAAAGTAGTTGAACAAACTCAAAATTAAGAACCTAATCAACTTTTCTGCCTAATTCCCAAGCACTTAAATATTTCTAACTTTATAAGAACAAAATTACTTGTATAAGCCTGCATTTCATCATGATGAAATTTCATCTATATATAATAAAAATATATATATATTGCTTAGTACACACCAAAAATGAACTAGAGCGTTTTCTCTCAAGAGGGACCTTCTGCTAGTTATTCTGTCTTGACCTCTCTACCTAAATACAAACTAGATTTTTTTCTAAGGAGAGCAAATTTGAAAGAAAAATGTTCTTGTTCAAAGCCTCTAAAATACTTATAATTTCAGTTAATATAGCATTTAATGATTGTCTGACAAAAATATCAAACCATTCCATAGTTTTTCATGAATTCTAAGACAACTTAAACAACTTTTAGGACTGATGCTGTACTGCAATTTCAGATACATATTCTCTGAAAGCAGCCAAGAGAGAAAATAGGCCATATAGTAACTTGTTTGTGTGGTTTTGCTGTTGGTGATTGGTAGCTAAGAGATATTATTCTGCTTTCATTTGTCAGATATCATAGTACTGACAACTACTCTTCTCTACCTTTGACCACAGGCAGATTTCGCTAACAGATCCAAACTGCAAGATTTGTCAGGCTTCGCTTTTTAAGTGCTAGGTCTTGAAAGTCTATAAAATTATTTTCATGATCAAATTCATACAATGCTTTTGGAAAGATGTGTTGTAATTAGTTAAGCCTTAGTGTGTGGGTTGAATTAATGATTAACACTATATAAAATTTGCTGAATATATTTACTTTTCAGTTGTAATTGGTATTAATGAAAATTAACAATGCTACTGGTTATAAATCAAAATTACCATTTAGGGAAACAACCACCCTGCTATTTTTTGAGGTGTTTAACCATATTTTCATGGAAAACTGTTCCATACTAGAAACATAACTTTATCCAAAGTTAAAATCATAATGTGATATATAGGATGCATAGGAAATAACATGATTTATCTTATAGCATTTTTATACCTTTAACTTTAAGTAATGTGGGTTATAGCATTAATAAATTAGTAAAAAATCTATCTTAAATATGATAAAACTTTTCTCAACCCTGTGTGTGTAAAAAGATTACACTGGTTGACTTCTGAAAAGAGTGAGGCTTACAGAAGAATTAAAAAAAAAAATTACCTAAGATATTTTAATTACAGATACTAATAATGTCAGTAAATTGAGATACTTGTCAGATTTCAATTTCAGGTTGTTCAAAACTATTGATTTTATCAATCCTAACATGTTTTCTACCTGTATGACATTTGTCACAATAAGTAAGCACTGTAAATTTGGCCTCATCCTCATGGTGTGTCAAGCAAGGACATTACCTCATAGACATGTCATAATGATGAATTAATTAAAGCTGGGGAAGTGCTCATATTATGATAATGAACTCTACTGCCAAAGATAAAAATAAGTAACTTCAAAAATAGCCATGGAAACATTTAGAGTGGCAATTATTTAATTATAGGGCACCTTTAAAGAAATGAACGATAACGCAAATGAATATAATTATTTTTCCACTTATGCAACTTCACAACAGCAGCTAAAAACCAGCATTGAAAGTGTAGAACTTCAGGCAATATAGGCAACTCCATGGAGTTCAGTTCAATGACAACTGTTTGTGACAATTATGCATTAAGGTTTTTAATTGTTTAGTTGCTATAACTGTGTTTGACATCTGAGATGTCATTCAGCTCCCTCTTAAATTTATCATTAAAAGTAGTATAAGGGTATCGTGTACTAAGCTCTTACTATGTTGTTACACATAGAAGCCCTGACCATACCTTCAGAAAAGTCCCAGCAGTGCTGAAAACAGGTGGTACATTAATTAAAGTAAGTATAATGCTCAGATGTTATGATAATCCAGTCTTAACAGGTTGTTGATGATGTTTTACACTGTTCATTTCTGTTTGCGGCAGAAGGGATTGCAGAGGGACCAAAATGGAACCCCACGGTGTCTTTAACTAAAAAGATTTAGGCCAGACTGAAAGAAAAAACTTGGTTGTATTTAACCACTTCAGTTCAACTTTTGTGATTGGGAAGACACCTGTTAAATGGCTACCTAAATTCAGTAGGTTCTTCCCTTTTTGGTCTGAAATTTTCCTCCAGAGCTTTTGTAGCAATAGATATAACTTCCCTGATCTGAGCAGTCAGGTTATTTTCTCTCCAAACAAGACCCACTGGAATTAGAAAATAGGCTGACAAGATCTTAATGTCCTGAGGGACACAGTTGACAAGCAATGCTCTAAAAACACGCTGCATATACAGACTCCACTGAGATGCCAAAAGCAAGCCAAGAAAACAGACAGGAGTCCAGGCCTCTTTCATTTAAACATGCAAGCATAGAGATGCTTTCTTTTTATGTAATATCCTACGAAGCAGACAGCTTGAGTAGGTTCAGGCATTACCTCAGCCTGCCATGATTCAAACGTGCTTTCAGTGCTCAAGCACATGAACCAGCCACTAGGTCAGGTCAGAAGCTAAATGAAGTGTTGCAGGTGTTCAGTTCTAGTGAAACTGGGCTGCTGTGTAACAGTAAATAAAAGACATGGCCAAAAGACAAAGAAAAAACCCCTCATATAGCATGCCTAGATTTCCACAATTATAATTCTTTTTCTCACATAAAGTTTGACTATGAGCTTTAAATACAGTTGAAAGTGATATTTTTGTATTGCAGCAGTATTTTCCTCTACCACTGGGCTATGAAACCCAGAGGTGTCTAAAGGAACAAGGCAGGTAATAAATTCATAAGCCAAAGCTCAGACTACTGAGCCTTTTATGCAACTCCAGCCAAACCAACACACCTCCACGCATCGGGAAAATAGTAATTTCACAGAATGTAAATATCATCAAAACAAAGAGTATTGAAAACCTTCAGAATGCTAAAACAGTTGTTATAAATAGCTAAATTCTTTGAACTATTAGAAAATTTAAGGATTCCATTCTAGAGACAAAAGAGGTTTTATGTTTTGTACCTTTCAGTCACTAAGCCCTAGGATAGTCTTACAGTAGATTTCTGGGCTACCAGTATCAAAAGAAAAGTGAATTAAACTCTCTGTGGTAGAAATTAAGAGTCCCTGAGACTGATCAGGAAACATCTGTTAAAATCAATGTACTGAACTCAGAGCTTTTACTACAGTTTTTAGAATACATGCCAGAGAAGAAAGGAGATTGGGTATTCTGGACTGACTTTTACTCGTTTTGCCTGTTGACATCATGTCTTTTTGGGACAGCTGTGTTTTCTTGGGGTCAGCAAGCAAACAGAGTAGAACTGATAATGCACATATCTCTGAATAAGGGCTATCTTTTTTCAATATTTTCCTAAAAATATCTTAACATGAAACAGTAATTATTTTAAGTTTGTGACTTAGCTAGTGGACTTTTCTTCTCTCAGTCACACTACCCACACAGTTAATAAAGCATTATAAAAGTGAGATTCCAGGAACTTCAATAGTATTACACGTTTCCATTAATGTAGGAGCAGACTCAAGTAAATTTTTGGTGGGGTTTGTTTTGTTTTGTTTTCTGTATTTTCATCTTTTTTAGTAGTTGAAAGTGCTAAAGAGTCTCCAGCATCTAGATTAATCTGTATTATCTACCACCCGAAGATATAGCATAACCGTTCCTAGCTAGAGGTCACTGTAAGATGTGCAAATTTAACAAATGTGAAATTCTCATAAGCAAGTGTAAAGACAAAGTTATTAGATTTGTGATCACATTCTTTACCGGTGAATTTAGGCCAGTATTTTAACAATAAGGAACCATGGGTTATGGGTCAAATTGCTATCCTGAGCCTAGAGTTTGTTTTCTCTTGATTAGAAAAAGGATTTGTTAAAAATGTACAGTCACTGTTTCTTCATTTTCTTATTCTGAGAAAACCCACCAGCTTCTGTTCAGAAGACACTTGATATTCTTTTTCTCATTCTAATCAGTGGTATTGTGTACTGCTTAAAGATAAATCTCTTGCTTTCTTCATTGGTATTACAGTTGTAGCAATTAAAAATATTTGGAGTCATCATCTGTAGCTAAAACTATGTTTATATTTGTTGTGTAATGATTTTTTTCTTTATTTTACGTCTAACATTTAGGGTCTGATTTTGGCTAGAGAAAGATTGTATATCCTTATTTTCCATGAAGCAAAGAAATGTTCCATGCAGTTGTAAGAAGATGCCTGATGCTCAGCTTTGATGATATGACATTGTTTCAAATTAATTCTGCCCAATAGTGTGATTGGGATGAGCTATACAGTAACCTGAAGTCAAAATTTTAGATTAAACAAATATCTCAGCCTATTTACCCTCCCCTGTCAGAGTGTAAAAGAAAGCTGAATAAAGTATTATCTCTTCCAAGGAGGAAAAACAAAAATTAAAGAAGAGTTTAGTATCTTTTCAACAGACACAGGATCATGAAGAGACAGTCATACCTATGACTTCTTCCCTGGTCCTACTTTAACAATTCTTAACATGAAGTAGTGATTCTAACTCCTCAGAGCCCTCATTCTTCTTCTAAGGCTATTTTTGTTTCAGTAGTCACAGAAGCTGTCTCAGCTGTTTCTGGCCCATGTTTGTCTCTTTCTTTATTAAATGCAGGATTACAAGTCTGACATAACAGCAGAATAATAGCAGAGTATAAATTTTCCAAAATGGACGTTTGCTAGGAGAGTTTCTTGAAAGGGTGTAATTGCCTGGTATTTCCTAGAAATAAAGCAACACCAAATCCAGCAGGAAATCATGTTTAACTGGTCATTTTCAGAATTTGGCACCATCACAACACCAAAATATGGGCTTAATCTAGCTCCAGTGCAAGATCTGATTAGATTTCATTGCTTTGTCCCCCCCCCCCCCAATTTTTTCACACTATTTCTGCTATTTCTGGAGGTGGCTAGGCTAATTTTTAGCATTTTTACAAAGCTATATTAAAAAAACAGAACCACAGCTGAAGCAATCAGTATTTGTTTCTAGCTTGATACTATGTGACCTGCTTCCACAGATATATTTGCGAAGCAGAAAAGTACTTCTGAGTTTTACTCCCTGCCTCTGTGTTTTGTTTTGTTCTGGTTTGGTTTGGTTTGGTAGGTTTGTCTCCTTTCAGGTTTCCCTGGCAGTTTATTAACTATTTTCAATGATGATTTTAAGATTCTTTTTTATCAATTTTCTCCTTGAATTCTTTGACCTGTATCCTCTTTGCAACTATCGGACACACTACAGCATTTTGTAGACATACAAGATAAATTTATAAGATTAGAGGTTCTGTGCATCTGTCAGTCGATGGCAAAAATAAACTTCTAAAGAGCTTTTTGTAACTTAATTTATTCTTTCAACTTATGGAGGACTTATCGACCAGAGACTGTTAGAGGTGCAAGTTATTCACTAGCTACAGAGCTGTTAACTTCAAATGCCAGTTGTATTTGGCTCCTCTTCTTTATAGATAAATCATCAGAAAACGGTTGTAAATTGGTTGTTCAAACTGTGAGGTGGAATGCATAGATTAAAATCAAAATGTACATAAGAAAGGCTGCAAGAAAACAGAAAAGGATGACACAATATGACCTACAGTCATTGCTATTGTTATATTAGGGCAAAATTTTATTTGTAACAGTATTTGCTGTTGACCAAGAGTAGCTTTTACACTGCTGACCATGGGATCCTACCCTACATGCGTTTTACCAAGGGTCATTTCAGTAACATCTGAATTATTTTCCTCTTGAGCTAAACACAAATGAAAGCGGTGGTACACATGCCAGCACCAGTACTACAACCCCAATACACCAGAACAGGAAATAAAGCACTATGGAGTATGAAGGGACCCCCACCAACTAATAAGTGCTAGGGCTGTGACTGCTATCAAACCAAAACAGATTTTTCATGAGAAGTCCCTATGTGTCAACAGTGCCATATTATACTACAGTCATCTTCTACCACATTTCATGCGAATCTCATGCATATTTCTAAAACATACACTTTAAACTTCCTCAATGCCAAATTACTGAAAACTGATAAAGAAAATTTATTTCCCTGTGCTTTGGGAATTCTAACAACTAAGAAGAAATGTAATGCCTCCATAGAGTGACTAATTTTTTCTTCTGACATTGTTTTGACATAGAGACTACAGATATTCAGTTGACTAAAACTTCAGGTTTAAAACCACTTGTGACATAATGACTAGCTTTATGCAAAATAAAAGAGATGCAAAATAAAAAATAAAAAAAGAAGTGCATCACAGCTGAATCCAAATTTTTGTGCTTATCACTAGTAGAATTGTAAGAAAACTCCTATTGGTGTACATTTTAATTGAAAAATCTAAAACTTGAGACAGGTCTCACTGAAAAAATTCTTGATGTGGACAAAGCTCTCAAGGTTGGGTATATAGTAATTTAAATTCCTCTCAAACAGTAATTTCAGGGTAGGGATTAAAGGCTTCCCTATAATAGCAGGCAAAACATGCTAGTTTGAACTGAGTTTTCTTGGAGTTTTCTATGTCTCTAAATCTTTAACTAAAAACGACACTTGGTTTGTGAACCTAGAATCTTGAGCATAACTTAAGAGATAAAAATTAATTCTGATAAAGTCTGTAAAAACCCAAGAACCAGTTTCATACAGGTCTGCTAATACTTTCTCTGCAAACAGATCACTTCAGCAGTAATTGTGTCTGCAAGGGGAGAAAGCAAGCCAAGAAAATGAAAGAAAGCCAAAAAAATAAAAGAAAGTCAAGCCCAAAGACCTTGATTTGACTTACCTGACAGATAAATGCTGAGTTTGGACCTGTCAACTCTCATAACTATCTGTGATTCCCCAGATGTGGAAGTTTTATGTTGAAAGCTGACTCAACTTTAAATGGAAACTGAACAGAGTTTTGAGGATCACAATAATGACATTTAAGTCTGAGGGTGTCTTAACCTAATGCACAATAATCCATTCCGTATAGCAAAAAAAAAAAAAGTTACAAAGGAATATGCTAGCTACTCTACAGTAACTATGCCTGTACTCTTCTCTCTCTATGTAATGACAGTAATATGTAATTATTTTCTTTACATTATTTTATTATAATAATATAATTTAATGAGAGTGAAAGTAAAAAGTCCTTGTCCTAATTAAATATATATCATAATCAGCTTCTTTAGATGTCCTAAGAACAATTATATTTGTACTTAGAATATATTAAACCCCTGTTTATTCTTCTTACTCTGAAACAAGTAAAATCTTCAAATGAACTGCAGATCTCAAAATTATCCTTACTGCTCCACATGGCAATTACAGCTTACTCTTCTGTTGGCTGTGTGTCAGCCATGGAGATGCCTAATGCACTTGTCATAAATACATATTTTTATTCTGAATCTCATGAATTCTTTGATCCTGGCAATTTTCTAGATCAAGAAACAATGATTTTTGGTTTCAGTGATTATGATGAAACTTGAAAGCAATTATTTTTCATTTTCACTAGAAAAGAAATCCTGTAAAAAATGTGTAACTGTTCTTTTTCAAATTTAGAAAAAAAAAATCTGAATTTTTCACAGTAACTAATTCAATACAGAAACAAAAATTCAGTGCTTCAGCTTTTCTTCACCCTTACTGGGACACCAGTCCCAATAATCCTGCTCTTTAGAAACATTTAATGTATTCTCCCTCCTACTCAAATGTTAGTAGTACTCAAATGAAACATCTGAAGATGAAAAGGGTTGCAACAAAAAGACAAGATAGGGAACAAGATAGACAACAGCTTGAGAGGAGATGGAAAGCTATTGGACAGAGTAGACTCTTGGAGGGAAGAAAACTCTTGTAAGCATAAGTGAAAGATCATCCCCCCAGGCATATCACCCAAACCCCTTTTAGTATCTCAGTCTTTCTCCTTCTCCTTCCCCTACAGTCTAAAAAGTATTTTGATGATAAATTTTAGTTTGTTATCCCAAACACAATAACATAATGGAATGGCAAAATTCTATTTTGTCTATGTTCATGAGAAGTCTTGAGTCCATTCTGCTTTCTGTATTCACATACATGCTGCTTTCATATTTAACAGTGGCTCAGATGTGTCTGATAAAACCACTCTTTGGCACATCAAATATCAGTGAAGAGGTGAATTGACTTAAATCATAGAATCATAGAATGGTTTGGGTTGGACGAGACCTTAAAGATCATCTTGTTCCCCCCCCCCTGCCATGGGCAGGGACACCTTCCACTAGACCAGGTTGCTCAAAGCCCCATCCAACCTGGCCTTGAACACTGCCAGGGATGGGGCATCCACAACCTCTCTGGGCAACCTGTGCCAGTGTCTCACCACCCTCACAGGGAAGAACTACTTCTTACATCCAATCTAAATCTACCTTCTTTCAGTTTAAAACCAATACCCCTTGTTCTATTGCTATGTGCCCTTGTAAAAAGTCCCTCTCCAGCTTTCTTGTTGACTCCCTTAGGTACTGGAAGGCTGCTATAAGGTCTCCCCAGAGCCTTCTCTTCTCCAGGCTGAACAACCCCAACTCTCTCAGCCTGCCCTCATCAGAAAGGTGCTCCAGCCCCCTGATCATCTTCGTGGCCCTCCTCTGGACCCACTCCAACAGGTCCATGTCCTTCTTCTGTTGGGGGCCCCAGAGCTGAACACAGTACTCCAGGTGGGGTCTCACGAGAGCAGAGCAGAGGGGGAGAATCACCTCCCTTGACCTGCTGGCCAAGCTTCTTTTGATGCGGCCTAGCATACAGTTGGCTTTCTAGGCTGCAAGTGCACATTCCTGGCTCATATTTATTTTTTTGTCCACTAATACCCCCAAGTCTTTCTCTGCAGGGCTGCTTTCAATCCACTCATCACTCAGCCTGTATTTGTGCTTGGGATTGCCCCAACCCATGTGCAGGACCTTGCACTTGGCCTTGTTGAACTTCGGGACATTTGCACGGGCCCAAATAGGAATAGAATAGGGCCCAAAGGAAAAAATTCATTTGGACAGAAAGCACTCAGTATTTTCACTCAGTATATTAATTCTTTTTACTTCTTCTTCATAAGTATTAAAGATACATAGCTCAAACATTTGTGGGGAATTGTAAACCTCCTGATTTTATACTAACTGAAATCCCTTGTGATTAAATGACTAATTCTGGGTCCAAACCTGCAGAATTTTGGCCTTCACTATACTGTATGTATATTTTACTGGCAAACATACCATAAAGTTTCATACCTACTTTTAGTTCCATGTAGAACATTCTTCAGTATGTTAGTGTGTGCATTCTTGTGTTTTCCCCTAAGAACCTGAACTCTATGACTGTCCATGAAAGTACACAAGGATTAAGTCTCGTCTCCTTTACAAGTGAATCATCAAAACAAATAAAAACAAAACCCCAAGATGACAAGAAAACTTTCCCAACTGGAAGGAATTAAAAGATCCTTTAAAAATCTTCTCACTTGCCTTTTTGTCCCACAATAAGTCTGATTTCTGTAAGAATATAGGAGAAAGAATAGCAAAATGCATAGACACTAATGGTGGAAAGTGCCATTCAGCAAGAAGTTCTGGACTTTTGGTTTCAAATTGGAGTTCAGTGTGAGTAAGATTTTTAGGACAAGGCACTAAAGGAACCTCTGCTGTCTAGTTCGTTACATTCTTTATTAAAACCTATAACGGATTTGTGATAATCTCAATAGAGACATTGCATAATTTAGGAATAAGGATATCTACTTAAAGAAAGTTGAGCCCAGGAAGTTCCTACTCCCTTGTACACCTGACAGTGCTGTGGGATTATTGCTTAATTAGTAGTTTAGCCTTGGCAGTGAAGATGCATATGAAATTATATTGAAATTCAAAAGCTGCCATTTATCCTGGCTATATGCCAGTCATTGCATTTATCATCAAAGTGTATTTAGCTTGTTTTTTGTAGCAGCTCTGTTGGAATAAACACTCCTGAAAATAAATAATAATAACAATTGAAGCATGAAATAGCTGAAAGAATATCAGTGACTAATGTTTCAGGGCCTCTCAACTTAAGGGAAGCTAAAGCAATATGCAGCATTGGAGATGGGCTTCCCAAGTGGGAGCAAGCTCATATTGTGGTATCCCTGAATGCTAGCCCTCGGGTATCACCTGCTGGAAAATCACCCTACTTGCAAGGATGTTTGCAAATAAATTCATCCTATCTTTGAAATTATACTCCTGCAGAAAGAAAACATTCAGTATTAGTGGGGTCAGAAGAAGAGAGAACAGAATCTATAGTCTAGGATAAGGGTGAACTGGTTTTCAGTGCTCAAGTTTGCTTTTCTTTCTAGTTTGAAATTTAAACATACTGACAGCATGTCACAATCTAAAAGGAGGAGAAGGAACTTCTGTGCAAGGCAATCATACACTGAAAGTATAAGGCATTGAGTGAATCGACATGAGAGCTGAGACTTCTCAGACAGTCCAAGGTAACAGTGATGTTGATTGTATACTATATGCTGCTATGACTTTACCAGACCATGAATGCTGAGCAGATTAGTTGATTTAGTAGCTTGATTAAAAGTTGTCTCGTAACATAGCAGAAGACTCCACAATTGTGTTCTTTCAATAAAAGGCAAGCACTTTGTAAAAACACAAACCCTGCAATGACAAAAGTCCTCTAACAATCTAGTATTTTAAATTCTTCCAACAGGCATGTCATTTGTCTCAAACAGATCAGAGAACTGCAGGTGTTGAAGCCATGTCAGGATTTAGGTTGATATTTCTCAGTTAATATCCATACGCCACATAGTCAGTGTTTTCATACTTCCTCAGTTTAGTAGAAAGGAAGAAGATTCCTATCAACCTATCTTTCTGATATGTTCCATGGAAGTTTTTTTTCAGCCTTTCTTAGCATGAACATCTTTAAGTTTTTACTTCATACGAATACGTTCAGACATAACAAAATTCTTTGCAAGTTCAAGTATACTACCTGCAGCTTATGTTGTTTTTCAGATTTATAAATGTTAGATATTGTTTACTCAGAGCACTATATGTAATGGAAAATATTTGAACTGAGGTAAATTTATTGTTAAAGATGGTCCAACTTAAACCCAAAAGCACTTGCTTGTGACTTTAAAGTTCTATATTACAACCTCATATTTTAAGTTGAAACAAATTTGTAACAGACTGAACACTCAGAAAGCTATTTAATTTAGTAACTTAAGTCCACTTGTTATATATTACCTTCAAAAGCTTTGTACAAGTGTTCCTCTGATAAAAGAGAAATGTTTAATGCAATGAGAGTACATTTCCAGCTTGATTAACACATCTCATAATCCTTCTTAAAACAAATTAGTCTGGAGTACCTAAAGTTCTGCCTCTGGATATTCCCCAAAAACCTTCAATTGCTTTACAGCTGGGGCAACGTTGTTAACAAGCTTTTATGTTTGAAGTGCAAATTAAGCAGAATTTAAAAGTTGATGTCCAAAGTAGTGTCAATGTTCTGCCTCCTGTAAATGCTGAAGTAGTTGAGAAGCCTAAGTTTTACTCAGAAACATTAAATCATGCACATAAAGCTTGATTTTGCTCAAGGCTACATATACTGGCATGTTGGGTGAGCTTTGAAAGTGGTCTGCTACCTTATGTTTGAGGTTATTTGGGTATAAAAAAACCTGCTGCCATCAAAATTTAAGCTTCTTGCTCCTGAGGTTCTTTGTACTTTTAATCATAGGATCATAAAACCAGGGCAAGATAGGATTACAGGAGGTCAACAATTTTATGTCAAGATCAACTCTAATAAAACCTTTCTTGACAGGTATTTACTGAAGATGTATTTAAAAACCTCCATTATGCTAATTCAGCAGCTATGTAGGCAATGTGTCACTTGGAAATAGTCCCAGTTTTGCTCCAGTGTACTGGTCCTCAATTCATCTTCTCTGCAATCTCCAAGCATTTCTGAGACCCCTTCTGGAATGCAGTTCTCTTGGGAAGAGAGACAACAAGCCTGTATGGCTATGGTTCACAAGTTAGTTCCCTACAGAAACCTCTCCAACAACCAGTGTCTTCCTCTTTCAGGCCAAGCTGGCCCTCCAACAGCAAAAATACTTGCAGGAGATGCCTCTTTTTGCTTGTGTGGTGGCACATTTGTATCTTGCCTTACAAACATAAACATTGTTGTATGTGAGACAACCAAAATAATAAGATTACTTTGGCCACATTAGGAAGAATGGCACTTAAAAAACCAAAAACAACTTTAAGTAGTGCAAAATGTTTCAGCTCAAAGAAGGTTCCAGAGGTCTAAGAGAGCAAAGCATCTGTTGTAACGTGCTTTGAGCTACTCCAAACTGAGCCTAGGGAGAAGGGATGAAGTAAATACTACCTGATTCTCCCTATCCACCTAAAAGGACATTGCAGGACAGTTTTTTCACTGAGGGATTTCAATGCCTCCTTAATTGCTACATAAAATTAACCTCTCCCTCCCACAAAACATAAAGGCCCTTGGTGAGATATTCCATAGTCATGCAGTGAGCAGGTACAATTATAATGTGTGTAGTGCATCTGATGGATCTGTGGATGAATAGGTACAAACAACTTAGCAGTACTGAGACAGATTGTACTCTAAAGCAGTGCGTCTGTCATGCGGACAAATCTAGACTACTACTGAATGCTAGATAAGAGAAATAAATACATGGGCCTCTGTGGGTCTGCTAGAAGGGAAACAGGGACCACCCCCTAAAGCATGTTATTGGAACACTATACATGTAACCAATCTAATTCAATACTTAATTATTCAATCAAATACTTTTTTTTTTTAATCTAAACCTGGTATTTATTGCGAGCAGTTTATTATTATCTTCTTTGGCTGAAAACTTACAATGTATATGAAAATTGTTAACAATTTTTTTAGTTTGGTTGCATTGTCCCTAAATGTATTACCACAGCTCTATCCAACTCTCAGCTGTGTTAAGAATTGTGGTACAAACCTTTCAGCCTAAAGAGAGACAACACTGCAGTATAGACTGTGAAGAAAATTAGGGCGCCTGGGTCTTTGTCTCTTGATTATCCACACTTAATTTTTAATTTACCCACAAGTTCTCTTCTCAGAGAAACTTCTAGTTCCTTCTAAGACAAACCTGGATGCAATTCTGCTGGACAGTTCACACCAGAGGCTACTCCTGAAAGGAAAACTGGAAGACTACATCATGCTGACTTCTGCCTGCTGTAGGTAATCCTACACTCTTAGCAAATTGTGCACCCTGCAACATTCCCATAACGCTCTCACGTCATACCACAGGACGCACTACATATACCTTGAATTTAATGCTGTAAAAACACTGTTTGACTTAACTGAAGCATATTCTTCACGCTGTTTGAGAAGTGTTTTACTAGGAAAAAGTCCCATTATGCCCATGAAAGCAAAACAGTTATTAGGTCATAGGGCTACGAAGACACCACATGGAGGCAAGAGGAGACCTAAAGCCAAGTTCTATGCAGTGCAGGTGCAGCTACTCTGCCGTTGGGTGTCTCTCTGGAAAAATACAGGCATGAGCCATTCTACAGCACTAAGCTTGGGAGCAAGAGGATGCTCCCTGGATGTGTATTCAGCAGCATAAATGAAGCTAGTAGAACTGGGATGTCTGCATTTATATTGCATGTATTTCAACTATTCTACAGGATACTTTTTTTCAGTCATAGATCACGATAATTATAATAATAATTTATGTATAGTAATGATAATAATAATTTACATGCAATAAAAATATGTAGTAATAGTGGTGGTTTTGTTTGACTGTGGAATTTTTTTCCTGATAGGTAGATTCTAAGCTCCTGATAAAACAATTAACAAAAGACTATCATAACATTTGTTTCTAACCTTCATGTATGGATCTTGAAAATTAATGGTGTATTCCCTGGGCTTTGTACAGTCCTGTCTTACCCTGTGTTTCATGAGAAAGTGAAGAAGAAAATGTTACACAGTGATAAATTACTCAACCTGACACTACTGCAGCTTCACATTAGAAAAGTAAAACAATTACCAATTTGACTAAGTGGTGGGGCAAAACTAAGCTAACAATAGTCGTCTGTGAAACCGGCAGGTGTTCCCACTTTAACAGAAGTTCACAGATTTTGGAGAGAAGGAGCAAAATTGCTGTTCAACCAGGAGCACTACGTGTAATGAAATTCATAATATTTAATAAGCTTGTTCCACAAAGCAATTTCAAAGATCTCCTAGAAAGGTAAGCAGGCAAAATGAAATCATAGACAAACAATAAAACAATAGTTCAAATCAGACAAAGCTGTTCATATCACAAAGTCTTACTTTCAGGTTTAAATAATGGTTAATTGTTAATGTATGAACAATAAAATTAAGCAATTAGTTTTGTTAATAGTCTAGTGTACAGAAGACTGGAGAAAGATTATAGTATCTCTTTTGAGACATCATTATGATGCCATTGATGGTTGTTGCCACTATATAAAAAGATGTGTCAAAATCAACCTACTTTTTAAAAAAAGTATAGAAGAGCTGTTTACAGTAATTGCAATGTCTGTTTGTACTGCATGACATTGTAGTTTCACCTGTTGCTTATGTTTAGCATCATAAATCTGAAGACAGTCTATTCCAACCAAGTATTGCTCTACCTTGTTCATAAATATCAAACTTAATAGTACATAAGCATTCTGAGCATTACAATGGGACAACTTGTTTTATTTTTATCCTTACACTATCTTGTACGTCCTCATCCTGTTTCTATCACAGTTTCCAGTATTGTGACCTCTTTGGGTTTACATGGGAAAATCATGAGTCTATCATAACCCAGGAAGAAAGATTAATGGACTTTCTGAAGGCAAGCTAAGATATATAAAGGGGAATATTCAGGATCATGAGGAATTAATTTATTTCTGCCATGGCTCAGATTCATCGAAATTTGCAAATAAAGCCTGATGCTGAAACTCTCATGCATGCCAATAATCTTCATTTTGTGTGTTATCCATCAGCTTCAACAGCAGTGGATACTGAAGCATAAGGATTATCCACCTATATAAAGATTAAGAAATCAGCTTTACCAATATAAAGGTAAATCACAGAAAATATCACTGCTTCTGGACCAGAGATGCTGAGCCAGCTGTACATTAAGATTTTTGCAAGTGTAATTCAGAAATAGGAGTCAGCTCCACACACTTAGAAGTCTGCAGTCTAGGTGTCTTGCTGAGCTAGTTGTTTGAATTTCCATTGGAGATAACAGAGAACTAGTCAATGGGTGGATGTAGTCATTGGAGGTTAGAGAATTACTCAGTAGACCAAAACTAAGTATTTCCTTCAGAATTAACTGAATAGTTCTCTACTCACCACTTAACTGGAGTCACAAACCAAATAAAATATGAAGCACAATATTGTTTTTAAGAAAAGATGCGAGGTACCTGATATATTCTTTTCAGTGATCACTGAATAAAATAATATGTCCCATTTCTACGTGAATTTGACATTCTTCTTTTGCTGCCAATATTCAGATTAAATGTCTTCAGCACAGCTGAAATGATTTAGCAAACAAATACCCCTTTCTTATTGTGCTTACCATTTGGGAAAGAAACCAGACAGAGGTAAAACAGGTTCATCGTCTGATGTATGCTACACATCCAGTATGAATCTTATTTATCTTTGAAAACAATAATAAAGCAGAATGTCTATGGGTCTCTCTTCCAAGGGTGGATAGCCTGCCATCACCATGTATCTTTGCTTAATTGTCTAGCCTGTGGTCGCTTTGTATAACATTTTAACATTTAATGAGGTTTTACCATAACTCTCAAATAGTGCCAGCAAGGTCAATGCAAATGATTCTTTAGTACTCCAACTTACAAATCAGGCAAGATGTCTAGGGAATTTCCTGTTCATGCTGCATCAAGTTCTTCATCGCTACGAGTGCACATATGTTTCAGGTAGCCCTCGGAGAGCATGTGAGCGAAGAGCTGGAAAACATCGAAACATGATTTGGAACATATCAAACAACTTCCACCTCTTTACATAAAATGGAAACTTTAAATTAGAATAAATCTTTAAGGGTTGAAAGTTATGAAAGGTGAAGGACTTCTCGGTAACTGAGTATTTCTGACCTTAATCTTTATTTTAATGTGTACAGTACAAAATAAGAAGAGAAAAAGTAGTGGAATCCCAATATGGACTTTAAAAGTGGAAAACAAAAAGTATCTGAGGCAGTTTTGGCAAAGGTGGATGGTCTTAAATAAATGCACATAAGATGTATCTATTTAAGATATATTTCCTGAAAAAAATGCATCATTACTTAGAAATAATTGCAATTTCTGGAAGTGGCTTGCTACTATGTGCTCTTGAATATTATGTGGCCTTTGTTTCTACTGCAGAAACAGCAATGTTTGGTACTTATTCAGACAATTTCAAGAAGAAAATTGTTTTGTGTGTTCTTTGTTTTGGGGGGGAGGGGGCGGTCCTCCAGACATTTTGGTAATCATAAAGGAATGTAATTGTGCATGGAATAGTACTGAATGCTGCGGCGCTGATATAGGTAATTAGCTGCTTCTTACAGCTGATACAAGCCACGTTTGCTGCCTGGCTGCTCTGTGCTACGCTAACAGGCAGCTGCTATTTGCACAAGTCAGAAATAATAATAAAAACCCTTTGGCATATGCAGTCTAGAATTCCACTCACATTTAACAATGCAAATAGCTTTCTGTTTAAATGGTTACTTTAAGAGCTGAGAAATTTGAAGTTTTTTTCAGAGCGACTTGTGTTGAATTTGTCATCTAACCAGGCACAACTGATGTCCTTGGAAAGTTTGAATAAAAATCGCTCAACTATTTATAAATCTGTAGAATGTAAAGAAAATATATTACTGGCAGTTTAACACAATGCTTGCATCCTACTTTTTAAGTGTTGTAGCATCTGAGCTGTGTGGTAACTGCTAGAAAACTGAAATTTGGCAGGGACATTTGGTGACCTGTGAAAATCAGTTTGCATTTGGCCAAGAGAGTTTAAAGCAATCCTCTGCATATGAAGGCTGTATTTGCATGAGCAACTGATAGATGACAAAAGTAAAGATCCATCAACATTTTATCATCTCCCTCATGCCTCTGTATGCATACATGTTTAGTGGAAGTTTTCAGTTAGTGCATGTCCTGCTGCTATCAAAATGGAGCAGAAAAAGAAAATAATATTAAGATAGAATAATGTAGAGATTGTTTTCCAGATGGGAGAGAGACATGACGAGAGGTTCAAAACCAGCACTGTCATCCCAGACTTGTCAACAGGGTATTTAATATGTAGCAAATGCATCAGTATGGCAATCCTTACCTTCCCATGCTGTGAAAGTGGTATGCAAAATATTTAGAGCTTTCTCCAGCGGAAGGAGCAGACTTGTGTCAGCCAGGACTGGAAATCCATCTGCTCACAGTCCTGAGCAAATCAGAAGCATACAGGGTTATATACTTGTGAATGGTACTACAAGAGAAAAATCATTTGTGCAGTTATAGTGATGCCTATTGCAAAAGAATAATGCATAATGATATTGTATCATTGCAGAAAAGCCATAGCATGTCACTGTCTTCTGCAGATAACCTAGTACCTTTTATGAAAAAACTTGAATATGGTTTGGTTTGGGTTTTTGTTTTGTTTTTTTTTTTACTTTAATGACATTCTATCATATAAACAAATACTATCAATCGATAAACTAAAATGCTGCATGCGAAGGAGAGAAGTAACTATACTGTGGGCATTGTTCTGCAATCATATCATGGTTTTTAGTGAGTAGGTAGATATACTATTCTGGGTGCATGTGCAAATGAACATCCATGTGTGCTGTTCCATTCCATTTGCTTCACAAAATATTGCCTGAAGCTTCTTCAAGTCACAATACAGTAGCAACATGTATTCACGAGCAACACAGAATTAGAATTGTTGCTAATGCAATACTGTTTAATGCCAGAAGTTTTCCTATTAAAAAAAAAAAAAGTTCCTTTGGTTTTATTACAGGACTAGAATATATAATTTTGAACTCTAGGTAGAGTTTGTTCTGACTCCATTTTGTGCCTATCAAATTGCACTGTTGGTTATGGATGAAATTTCATCCACCTGCTAACACAAACTTCCTATTAAAATCCATGTCAATTAGAACTGCCTTGTGTTTCGTTGTACTTCATACTTCATATTTAAATAATTATGAGAACACTTGAACAGAGTCCACACAGGTGATTTTTAATCTCTAACCATCATTATGTACTACTTCACAGTCCAATTCACTAGACAGCCAATCACGTTTTTGTTCAGTGGAAAGGAGATTTTAATAATCCAAAACATTTCAGCCTTATACCCTCTGCATTATTATTCAGTCAGGTTCAGGACAAAAGGACATAACATTCTGCTAACAAATGATATTGCTTGCTCTGAGTAGTGGTATACTTCCATCCTAAAAAGTAACCTTTCCCAGTGCCTGCAAGAACAATAAATATCTTACAGAATCACCAGCTTTTATTATGTCCTAATCCTTATAAGGTTGTCATTTAAGTACAGTTATTCTATGTACAGTTGTCAGTTCTCATTTTTCTATCAGACAAGTGCTTTCTGAAAAATGTTAGGAACACTTTAGAACTAAACCCCAGTTCCAAACATCTTCAAAACACACGTATTTGATGGTTACATATGGATTTCATTCTAGTTAAAATTGTCTATTTTTAGGAAAAAAAAAAAAGAAAAAAAAAAAGATGTCCAGATCCAATAAGGAGAGTTACATGCCCAAAAAGAGATATGAGATTAAGAATGTCCTTGATATGCACATGAGGCTAACAGTCTGGGATGAGAACTTTCGGAAGAATATTGGGATGTAATGGAAGCTCCAGGAAAGAATGCTTTTGAATGCATGTTCCTCTTTCTTTCTTTCCCCTTCCATTTCTGTCTATATGTTTTTGAACACCCAGAATTGCCTATGAGTGCTAAGCAAACACTGAGGAAACTGGAGGAGGGGAGGAGTTACTTAAAAATCCTAAATACTAAGTTGACTCTTTCTAAATAAACAGCCTTATATATAAGGATACTTGAACTGGAATTGCTCCCACAAAATTATACTGCTTGCATTTTATTTACAAATCTGAAGGATAATGTTTTTTGTGTCAATAGTACTTACTTGTTGTTACTAAGCTAGGAAAGGAAAGCACTGTATTTCACTGTGTGTCATGAGAGCACATTCTCCTTGTTTTATCACTTGCCCAAAGTTAGATAGGACTGCCAATTAGGCATCTTGTTTATAGGCAAAAACAGAGTACATACGGAAGACATGGGACTGTTCTTTTATAGGACAGTTTCCATTCACTCAGGGCTTTGAGGTCACTCTCCGTATGGAAATTTGCCATAAGGGTTTTGCCTGAAACTGGCAATGAAAATGTGTACTGAGCTGTAGCAAATAACGTGCAAGTTTTCTGATGTGGCAATTGCCCAGTAGGCACCAAACCACAAGCCCATTTCCAGAAGAAACTGCATGCTCATTTTCAATTGTTAATTAAGATGGATCTCATAAAGGAAGAGGCACTTGCAAGTTGTATTTTCTGTCATATGTCCAAACTTCACTTTGACTCAGTCAAAAATTTTTAAAATCTTGTAACATAATATCATTGCTGTATCATTGGATTACTGTAGAGGCTGTCACATGTGGGTGGCTGTCAACAAGCTGTACTTCATTACTTTACGCCTCAGATCTCAGTGAGCCATTATGAGTCATTAAGTGATCAGAGTCATTTGTGCAGAACTGCAGCTTCTACGCTTTTTATCTCACTGTCTATTTTTGCACATGGGATGTGTTTCCATATTTATGTTATATATATATATATATATAAACACTAATCACAGTAATCCAGTGTGAATATATTAATATAGATTAATACAGAGTTTGTAATTATGAGGAGCTTCAGTCCATGAAAACCAGGTGATACTAAAAATTCTCTCTTGCTTTGCATGTGTAACAGACGATAGAGGGTTGGGGCTTTTTTGACGTGATTATCTGAATGCCTTGCTTTACAGCTGATGCTAATGAATATAACATGACTCAGTCATTCATTTGGAGATACACAGTCCTCTAAATGTCCTTGAGCATAGGAGTGAATCCTAGCAGGTACTCAATGGCTCTCAGTGAAAGCCAGTGAAGGCAGTGAATGTTGTAGATGCTCAGCACTTCACAAAGCTCTCTGCAGAACCGAACCAAAAGTGAATATGCCCCAGAGTATTCACACTAAAATTGCTCTGGTTCAAATGCAGCTAGTCATGGCACTCCAAGGAGAAGTAACGGATTTTTTCCCTCAAAACAGTCAAACACACACAGATATGTATATGCATATATGTATGTATATTTATAATCTTTCATAAAGCTGATGCTTAAGACAGTGCTGAAATACTGCTTTAGTAAAGTTGGTACATGGAAAATAAATACGTGTTCATATCATTTCATCAAAAGGTACAGTTGAAAAAAAATCTTGAATTCAGACCTTGAAATATATGGATAACTTATGCAACCTTTTCTTCTAAATGAAAGGAACTAAAATCATCATGCTGTTATTTTCATTACCCAGTAACAACCATTTCAGCAACTGGGTGCTGACCAGGAATTTATCCATGAAGCAAAAACAAGGACCAGTTTGCCTTCAAATCAGAATTTAAAGTGGCTTCAACATTGTTTTAACTTAAGTATACAATTTTTTTCTAGATAAAATCTGTTCTATTTCATTCTGTCTCTGGAAACAAAGTGTTCGCTAAGCTCCACAGCCCCTTCTGAATCACCATTTACATCTTACATTTCAACAGAGACTGAAAAACAGTGCCCTAGACTCACTAACAAGTCCCTGTCCTGTCTTTCTGAGAAGGTCAGAATTAAAACTGAAGTAGGACAAAGACAATATAAAGAGGTGGATGATCTCTTGTTCTTTATACGAATAGGACCTGATGCTTTATTTGAAAGATGGAAGCACTTAAGCACAGGATGCAGTGCTGAAATATTGCTTCAAGACACATTCCAACTAACTATCCTTGTAGTCTAAACAATTTCCTTTTTATAAGTCAAAGTGAAGGTGACTGTTCTGGTTGCATTATAAATGCAAGTGGAAAGAGGATCTGTGTTCAGGTCCCAGGACCCATACTGCCAAGAATATAAAGGCTTAGCAATGTAAGTGTGAGGCTGGGACACAAATGAGATTTATTCTGTGAGACTGGCCTCTCAATATATCTTGCAGGCGGCTATTTTTGTCTCCCTCCATCAGCACTTACTGTTAGTAAAGCATTGGCAAAAAGCCTTCATCAGAATTGAGGGAAGGTGGTTTATGCATAAGGAAGTTAATCCCAAAACATCTATTCTTATACATTATTCTGCCATCTTTATTCACTGTTGGAAATAGAGAAGCAATATACCATCAAAAATAATTATTATACTTAAGATTTGTAGGAACAGTTCCAGAATTTCCAGATGATCTTTACTTTCCAAACAGCCCTGCTGACTTCCCAGTGTACTAGAATAGCATTTTTGCATGATTTATGTGCCAGATCTTCAGCTGGTCTGAATCAGTGCAATTCTACTAAATCCAGTGGATGTATGTGTTGTACAACAATGAGGAACCTGGACTGTGTTCTGTTCTTCAAAAAGAATACTGATTATTGAGTTTATTTGAAATCAGTGGGACTATTCGCAGAGCAAACTACTTTTCAAGGTGAGCTGTGGGGTGGTATCACCTGATGCATGCTCCTAAAAAACTCCTTAATAATAAATAAAAATATACTTGCATTACAAGCACTCTATGGATTTTCATCCCAAATATCCATATGACCGCTTTTCTGTAGTAGGTGGATTAATGTTATTCTAAATGAAAGGAAGCTTTGTAGTGTCACTCAAGGATGCAACTTAAAAAAATATAGCTGAGAGGAAAAATAAAAAACATCTCTCATACTGGTGTTTATTTTCACAGAATTTCATAGCACCAATCAGTCACTGAACCTATCGCTTACCTTAACCTCAGGCAGAAATGCAAAAAAGATGAATAATATTTCCCACAAAACACAACCTAAAACTCCTTACTAGACAGCCCTCTGCCATAAATAAATTAAAATACTGCTATAGCATAATATTAGCACCTTGAATAGGATCTTTAATCATAGAATCATAGCACGGTTTGTGTTCGGACCTTAAAGATCATCTAGTTCCACCCCCCTGCCATGGGCAGGGACACCTTCCACTAGACCAGGTTGCTCAAAGCCCCATCCAACCTGGCCTTGAACACTGCCAGGGATGGGGCAGCCACAGCCTCTCTGGGCAACCTGTTCCAGTGCCTCACCATCCTCACAGGGAAGAATTTCTTCCTAATATCTAATCTAAATCTACCTTTTTTTCAGGTTAAAACCATTACCCCTCATCCTATCACTACACTCCCTGATAAAGAGTCCCTTTCCATCATTCCCATAGGCCCCCCTTAGGTACTGGAAGGCTGCTGTAAGGTCTCCCCAGAGCCTTCTCTTCTCCAGGCTGAACAACCCCAACTCTCTCAGCCTGTCCTCATCAGAAAGGTGCTCCAGCTCCCTGATCATCTTCGTGGCCCTCCTCTGGACCCGCTCCAACAGGTCCATGTGCTTCTTATGCTGGGACCCCAGAGCTTAGTGCAGTACTCCAGGTAGGGTCTCATGACAGCAGAGTAGAGGAGGAGAACTACCTTCCTTGACCTGCTGGTCACACTTCTTTTGCACTTTTTACAGACACAGGAGGGAGAAATTCATCTGAACATATATGCAATTATTTCAGGGTTATGATACATTTTAAAATTCTTAGTCTGTTAATTAGTTGGCAGTTTTGATGTGGGTCATGACGGTCAGTATGTGTTGACCTTGGTAAAAGTGTGAAAGTCATCAAGATAAAGTTATGCAAATCATTGTTGTTCTGTCTCAAATCTAGAAAGAACAGCTTTTGAAGCCACTGTATGTTATCTGATGCTGTCTTTTACCTGTAGGATTTCATAGTTCAGATGCAAGACAGTATGAATATTTCCAGTCCATTTCAATACAAATTAGGAAATGGATTAAATTAATTCACCTTCAGCAATAACTTTTTTAACTGCTACATCTGAATCTATGAGAATACATTTGTCCATCCCTTAAAGGCAAAAAAATCGTGAACCAAGCCTATGTCATTGAGGAAAGGAGGAAAGTCATACGCCCCTAAAACCTCCAGTGTTTTGAAAATCTGTGGTATAATATATTAACTTCTAGTTTCAATTAGCATGGTTTATTATCCCTCAAGGTCAATATTTTCATTTAAACTTCATTAATTATAATTTCACCTCAGCAAAAGTCATTATCTAATTATTATTTAATTGTGCATTACTGTTACTTAGCTTAAGAAGGCAGCTGAAGGTAGACTTAATATAGGAGGCTTTAAGCAAAGTTGAATTTAATTGTTTCATTTAATGCACATTGTTTTAAGAAATTATGATAACAATAACTAGCAAATGGTGAGTAAAATGGTGAGGTAGGATAGGATTATGGGGAACTGAGATGTCTATGCTAGATCTCTTTGACACAAGCTATGCCTCAAAAAGTTTGTATTTTGTATCCCAGCACAGAGGTTCTAATTCAGGTATTCAAAATATAGCTTAAGCACAGTCTTGAATGGATATGTAATGGTCAGCTGAGAACCTCTCAGCAAAAGGCTGAATGGTGAATGGGTACAGCTTTGATCTCTTCTTTACTACACCTTGGATAAAAGGTTAAGACATCTCCACTAGTTCTGGTAAATACTAGTCTTTTAGGTTATCTTGCAAGCTACTTTCCTCTCTGCACACAACTGAATTGAGCATGGTTTAAGTACAGGTTGCTAGAGAACAGTCCAGTGTGGTACACTGTGGTCATAGCTAAAAAAATCTCCCGTTAGATTGTGGTCCACCCATTGGTCTTTTTCACGTCCTTCTACTTCATTTTTATTGCATCATTGTCACTGCCTAGTCCAAAATGAATATTAAGTTGCTGCTTCTCCCACTAGATGGAGAGCTAATGAATTTGTAGGGTATAATGTTATATCACCATGATTAGAGTAACAGAAAATGCGCATTCAGATATATTTCCAGCCTAAAATCCATGATCTATTATGTGCAACTTTTTTTTCCATACCTGACTCTATATGCCAAGATTGAATTGGAGTTAAAAAGCCAAGGGGAAATAGACTCTTTCTTTTCAGAGGGCTGGGCTGTCAGAGTTCTAATTTGTAATTCTCTTTTTGAGACTGTCAGAGGCCCTTATTGCAGCTGAAAAGTTTAATTACTACAGTTGCAAGGGTCATCACTCACTCACTGCAGGGAAGATGAATAGTGCAGAGCTATTAAATAAAGGATACTTGCTAGAGTTATTTTTAAAAGTAGTTATGACAAAAGTGCTACTGTTCTTTAGGACGATAACCTGATGTCTCATCTAAATTTCTGCTGTCATTCGGAATAAAATGCCCTTCTAGCTATTCCATGTACTTAGCTTTTAAAATCCTTCCACAGTTCACAGGTATTGCTAAATGCAGCTTTGCTGGTATCCATAGCTTTATAATTCATAAATTAAATTGGGAATTTTGTATTATTTTGACTACATGCAGTTAATCAAAAGATAGAAATAAAATCTTCAGACACTTATTTGTACATAGAAATGAATCGGACATGATCTGCTGGCCAGGTTCAAAATCTTTTTCTGACTTCCCTCTATGAACATTTGGGTGCTCAAGTAGAACAAGCACATGTACTCACACAAAGGACTGTATTTCACCTCAGATATTTATCAGAAGTGCTCTTCTGGTGTTTTACATAACTTATCTAGCCAAAGAACAGCAACAGCAAAAAGTTACATAGTTTTGTAACTAACGAAAGCTCTGGCAATTCTAATAATAGTTATGAATTCAAAATTCTTATTTATAAATTGGTTACAAAAGTCAAGAAATATTTCTATTTTATTGTCAGTTGACTCACATTTGTGACACAGTAAATATTTATACTCTGATCTTTATTTACAGTATTTCTTTTGATCCATATCATTTAGTGAAAGCAGCCACCTGAGAGACTTACCCACATGAGATGACTTTCTCTTTTTCTCAGGTTTTCCCAGAAAATTCAGTGCTTACATTAGACACTGATGATGTGTTTGTTGCAGGACCCCAATTCCATAAGACTTTGCCCTGACGCCTATATAAATCAGATATTTTATCCGCAGACTATATATTTTAACACATTCCCTTCAATAAAAAAAACTTCATGATTTTGTTAAATATAATATTTTCTGCATAAGGTGTTATTTCAAGCAATTTCTTAGTTCTTGATGTTTTTAACATGATGTTCCATACTGTAAATGAATGTTTTGTAATCAATGACGGACTAGCTAAGGACTAAGGTGTGCATTATAAATTGTATAATATGATGGAAATTGTACTAACATTAATTACTTATTGACATTTCTATCAACAGTACCAAAATACTTTTTCCTGGAATTTATCTTTGAAGGAACTGATAGAAAATGTATTAAATTGGAATCATCTGAGGCTGGAAATTTAAGAATATCACTAAAATAATCTATGATATTGACAATTTGATCAAAAGGTTTACCTTTTTAGAAAACTTCTCCTCCACTGCTCCCCTCCCCCCTGTCCCCCGTTGAATCACTGGGATCGCTCTTCTCCAGGTGATCTGTGAGAAACACAATTTTTAATTTTCCTATGTCTCTCTCCACTGCTTCTCAACAGCATCATATTTCTCAATCTTCTTAAAGAGTGCTATTGAATAATGACACGATCTGCATTTAATGAACATCACTGTGAATGCTTCTCTTAGCATAAGACTATTTTTCTAAAATTAATGCAGCACTAGCATCATGGAGGAAGTATTTTCAGAAAAAAAAACACTTAATCATATCAAAAATCCAACTACTCATTTTAATGATGGAAAGAAAGTTAAGTTCTAACTAAATGTAATTACATAGTTGCAGTATCTCAATGTCTCTTAATTCATGATTCATGGCTTTGAGTATACCCTAACATAGTTGATATGTAGAGTGACTGCTAACAGGTTTTTCTGTTTTGATTTTTTTTCCCCACGAATGTCAGTGAAATTTTATAGTTAAGTTTAGCTCTATCCATAAGTTATTACAATCAAATGTCTAATTTCATTTCTAATACAATATCTCAAAGTATAAACCCTTGTTTAAAGCTGAACACAGCATAAATAGATGGAAATTTGATTAGCTACTTCATTGCTTACACTCTAGTATTCTGGCAAAACAGAGTTGCTGTATTTAACTACATTTTGTTTAGGCTTGCTGCAAAAGGAGACTACTTTGCTGGAAATACAATGAACAAAGTATAAACAGTTTCTGTTCCAGTTTAAAAAAAAAAAAGAATGCACAAAAAAACACAACAAAACAAAACAAAACCTCAACCCATAGGAATCCATAAACCCTAATGACCAAAGTCATAGACTACAAGTCAATGGAAAGACCAAGGCTCTATTAGGTATTTGATTAAATTCAGTGTTCCACAATCACTGGAGAGCATATGTTAAGACAAAAATACCTGTCCAGTAATGTAGCTAGTTTAGCACCTGTGTAGAAGCCTAATGAGATGGAGCTGTCTTAAGTAGAGAGAGCTGGAAAGGCTGAACATTTTAGAGAGGCTGCTTGCTGACTTCTTTTAGAGTCAAACGGATGATAGTTATATTATGCTTACTATATCCCACTTTCTCCTACTACTAAACTTTATTCTTTTGCAGGTGGGAGCATGGGAAGCACTTAATGATCTGTCACCAGTAGCAAGCACACAAGGAACCACAAGAGACTAAGCTGACTTCCAAAAGGATGGTATCTGTTTTACAAAGAATGAAAATAAAACCAAATAACTGAAATAAAATTGCTGCACCTGCTTTTATTTACCTTTGGGAGATACCTGGAGAAGCTGTAGGGACCACTTAAGATTCTTTCTGTAAGTTAGCACATTTCCTTAGCAGTGTAGTGAGAGATGAAGAACTGAAATGATAAACTTTTAAAACCCACTGCTATTTATTTTGTTAAAACTCTGAAGCAAATAATTCAAAAAGGGAGAAGTTTGCAGAGGCAGAATAAGATACAGACTAGGGAATTCTCCAGGATATTTTGTGCCTTCAGATACTCCAGTGGAGATCTACATTGGCCTTCAGGCTGTCATACCTTGCAAGACATTTTCTCTCCCAAATAATACATAGTTTAGTAAAGCACTAAGTCAGAGGTGCTTTGTGATCCATCTTTGTGATCAGAATGGCAATGGCAGTTTGCATAACGTCCTACAACATTTGTGGTGAAAGAAACAGATGATATGCATTCTGTTAAATTATAGGTCATACGTATCATCAAGAGCTAAGATCTTCATATGCTCATTCAGTTAAAATTTGGAGATGGTTAAACCAATTGAGTGAGACTGGGTAACAGAAGAGTGATGCAGAACGTCCAAGACAGAAGAGTAGGTATAATAGTAAGCCAGGTTTTCTCTGAGCATTGTCAAATTCTTCTTACCGAAACTGAAAGCAGCTGAGTTAAGCTCTCTTAGGAACCCGTGGAAAAGAACGGACGCTGAAGATGAGCTGAATTACACCCTGAAGGTCTTACAACACCCTGAGCCATCAGCAACAATACTCATCATTTAGATACTTCAGTTAAATGCCAAAAATAGGTGTGATGAATCTTGGTCATTGTGCATTGGTCAGAAAAGTCGTAAGTAGCATGGAAATACTAAAGGGGAAACAAAGTTTGAAACTAATAGACTTTATCTCAAGGGTGTTTTCAACTTGTTCCTTAGAATAAGATGAAATGCTTCTTACTGTCTGTTCATTAAAAAGGAAGCCTAAGGTGACTAATTCAGACATTGTAAAGTCCAAGGTTGATCAGCTGAATCACAGTATGGATGTTGGTTGGCAAAATGAGAAAAACTACTCAGTTCAGTTTTCTAATTTTAGGCACTCATGAATTGGCATCCGACATTTTTCCAAATAAAACTCTCCACTTAAGAACCCCTAAGAGTTTTTGCCCTTTCCAGACAAACTGCAGCAGGGCCCTGCAAGCAAACATTTCCACTTACAAATTAATTCAGCACCAAGGAAGTCAGGAAGCACATACACCAGAAACAAGGATTTCTGTCTCTGAAAAGGACCCTAAAGGTACTCAATACTTGTTCTTCAGCATGCAGGCTCCTCCACAGCAGAACCATACCAGGCAAGTTGCATGGTGTCAGCCATCCTCCCTAGGAATTGTGTAGACAAAGCAGAGACCTGAAACATTTAGAAACCATAAGTGTATTAACTAGGATATAATTAATATCAGTTTGCCTTATACCTCAATATAGGTATTCTAAAATGGTGTAACCAGCAACAGTATGTAAGTATTTTGTTAACGTTGTGACGGAATAGCCAAGTGCAATGCTTAAGAATTTTACATATGTGAGCAATATTACCACAAAAGAGGCAAACTGCAACGTGTATAGTTACACACAGAAAGCATCTAAGTAACAAAAGCTGCAAGATGAAGAACAATACAAGCAAAAGGGACTGCAAATATACAGTCCTCTTGCCGAATGCAGAATAAGGATGACTGGCAAAAATGGAAGTAAGATATGGAGTATCAAGAGCGCCTAAGGATCCTGTGAGGGACAGTATCAAAAGCATTAATAAAATCCAGAAAAACTACATCCACCACCTTCCTTTCACCCACTAGGCAGGTGACCTTATCATAGAAGAATATCAAATCAGTTAACAGGACTTTCCTTTTGGGAACCCATGTTCACTCTGCCTGATGATTGCATTGTTCTTTAAAGGTCTTTCAGTAGCACCCAGTATGATCTCCTCGATAATTTTTCCAGGTACTGAGGTTGGACTAACAAGTCTGCAGTTTCCTAGGTCTTCCCTCATGCCCTTCTTGTAAACTGGAATAATGCTACCTAGCTTCCAGTCAGTGGAGACCTCTCCAGACTCCCAAGACCTTTGGTAGACAATTGAGAAGGGTCATGCCATAACATCCACTAGCTCTTTCAGTACTCTGGGATGAATCCCAACAGGCCTCATGGACTCGTGAACATTCAGCTGATACAGCTGGTCCCTTACAATTTCAGTGTCCACAAAAGTAAAGTCACTGTTCCTACACTTGTGGTCCTCCAACTCAGGGGACTGGGCAGTCCAAGATCTATCAGTATTATTGAAGACTGAAGCAAAAGAAGTATTGAATGCCTCTGCTTTTTCTTCATCCCTATTAGTCAGGTGACCATCTGTGAGAGACTGGCCAGAATTAATGCCTCAAACACCCGTCCTGATGGACAGAGACCAGGGCCTGGCTTTTGCGGTTGAGGGAAGGAACGGGACTTGCTTGCAAGGCTGCATAGCAACACATGTGAGGGACTGAAAGAGTTAAGGTCGCCAACATTGTGGTGGGGCAAGTTCTGCCTAACAACACCCTGTGAAACAGCGATGAACCCCAGGTGAAGACCTGGTCAGCAACAGGGTGCGAGGGCATGCCATGCAGGAGGATGCGCAATTCCCTGTTCTGACATGCCGAGCGGGGCAGCTCGCCCTGTATGGGCAAAGATCAAACAATGGTCAAGCCTGCAGGGAGGGAGAAGCTACTCCCCAAATGACCCCCAAGCCCACCAACCCATTTACCAAAGGTTCGGAAAGCACAAACCATGCATGACACCTAATTAGCCTAATGAGTTTGAGTGACCGCCCGAAGGAGAATCAAGGACATGATAAAAGGACACGAATTGAAGCCCCATGTGCACACGCCCTCTGGAACTGGACCTCTAGACTGGCAGGTCCAACACTGGACCCAGGATCTGTGAAATCTTTCTCTTTTTTTCCTCTTCTCTCTCTCTCTTTTTTTTTCCCTTTTTTCCATAAACCCTACATCTCATCCCTTTAGACATGAAACCACCGACCAAGTCTGGGACAAGGAGCGGATCCAGCCACTCCCAGGTTCCTCTCTGAGTAGGAGTCTAGAAAGCAAGGGGGTCCGCTCTGAACCTCCTGACCCAACGGGAGGGCTCATCTCATTCCCTGAACTGATATATATGTGGTTACCGCAGGTTACGCAGGTTACTGAGGTAGTTTCACACCAATTCCTGCTGTGAGAAACCCCACCGCCTGCTGTTACACCTCCCAAGTTCAGGCTGCTTCTGCCATAAATAAAATGTTCAACTGATTGTTTTGTGTCGCTTCACCTTAATTTAGCCTGAGAGAATTCCAAACTCACCACGACCCCTCCCTGGTCTCTCCAACCCAGGTTGTGACACCATCTACAACGAGTATCGGTCCAATGTTTTCCTTGGACCTCCTCTTGCTATTGACATACTTAAAAAGACTTGATATCTGACACAACATTGGCCAGTTTCAAGTCTATTTTAGCTTTGACCTTTTGTATCTTCTTCCTGCATATACAAACCACATCTTTCCAATCATCCTGTGAAGCCTGACCTTGTTTCCATAGATCATACAATTTCTTTTTCCTCCTGAGTTCCGAGAGTTCCCTGTTCAGCCAAGCTAGTCTTCTGCCCTGCTTGCTTGTTTTAAATAACAGTATCTATACTGTAATAGACTATATACTGTAGTAATCACATTCCACAAGTTAAGAATGTCTTGCATGAAAGTGGAGAATTTTTACTGCAAAATAGCCTGTGACAAAGCTGAGAAATGTGTAAACCATCATAAATTTGAAAGCATTCAAACTAAGCTGCACAGCCTAGGGAAGGTCAGCAAAATACAGTCAATTCCTCTGGAGCATTTTTAATAAAGCTTTGCCATATATTTACATATGACAGGGAAAAAATATGCAATAATCAGATAAGCCCATTTTCCTGTCATTTTTTTCAGCACCATGGTAATATTTTCTCTCTTATCAAGGTAAACAATACTGAAAAATAAATGGTTACATTTATTAGAATCCTAGCAAATCCAAGAAATCCTGTCTGTCAACATCTACTGCATGAATACAAATGTAACCTATTTACCAGTACATCAGAAGGATAATTTTTTATTAAGAAGAAAAAAAAAAAAGTCAGGAAATTCTGAACATGTGGTACAAAATCCCCTCAATCTTCTCTTTAGTTAGTGAAACTTTCCAGTGCAACATGAAAACACTATCAACGTTATTCATCTAATCTGATCTGCCATTCCCACACCGCTTTTGGTAGAAATAAAGTAATAAATTATGATTGTAAAATTTGTTTAAGTATTTTGAAGGTTTCCCTACTTATTTTAACTTTATTTTGTTATTGAGAATGAAAGTCCAAAATGTCTCAGAGAAACACTGTACCTTGGATGAAAAAAACACAATAACTCATCAGGAAGGTACAGCCTGAAAAATGGCCTGTTCTTCTATCTGCCCATATATCACACAAGTAAAAAGGTAAATAAGAACAACTCTCACTTATTTCATGTCTTGAAAAGCTTGAGTGAAAATGTCCAATATATAATTGCTCTAGTCAATGGATACATTAAAAGGTTATTATGCGAGTGGCACAGGTAGTACTTTACCTATGGTGCAATTCGGTTTTTATTTGAAGATTTTATGTACAGGTTTATTTTTAAACCTTTCTTAACTTTCAGTGTTCACTGAATCGTTCAGGAAACTGACATCTTTGACAAAAGAAGATGTCATTTCAAAGTAACTTACAGATAAAATCTTTTTCATTGTTTGTCTGAATACTAAACCACAGTCTCATTGAATTTAATGAGAGCACTTTTGTGGCAAAAAGAACTGCCTAGTACATGTATAGCCTGCAAAGCTGGTTATACAATTCATAGTTCTTTACCTTATGTATATTTGGATAATAACCGCAATTCACAAAAGGTGAATAACTGCATTTTTCATTAAGTGAATCATTTCAGGCATCGTGTCCACCTTGCACTACATCAAGTGCATCAAGTATCATTCATCATCTCTGTTGGATTACATAAAATGAATTGCCTTGTTTTTCAGATCTGCGAGCTATAAAGTGGTAAGTATTCAGGTAACCAACACTGTCTTCACTTTTATCACACCTGTTTCACGGCAGAGCAGAATGTGGGTGCCAAAGTATGATGAAGAAAAAGTGCTCATGTTATTAATAAAGTTACCTCTCCACAGACTAATGCATCATTGAAACCAAATAAACTCTGAAGTGTAGCAGCATGCACTTTAGCTGTAACTATCATCCTACACATTCCTGAGGAAAAAAAAGCCATGTTTTTAATGGAGATTTCACACATATAACAAAAGCGATATAAACAAAACAATAATTTTAAAAATCTGTCAATCTTAAGCTGTTCAAAATCTTAAAAGGAAAAAGCTTAGAAGTCATTGTGAAATATATGAATTCTTTTGAATAGCCAACTGTTTAACAAGCTTCTAAGAAATATGTTAATTAAAATAAATTAAGGAAAACCACTCTTTTATTCATTAAGTGACAAACATGTAACTCTGACTGTTAGCTATAAAGGCTTATAACAGATTGCTTGCCATATTGCTGTCCTTCTACTTCAAGAGCAGTTGCATGAAAGGCTGCTACTTCGGATTGTATTGCAGGGTTTGCCCCAAGCTGGGTAGCATTACAATTCAACTGTTGTCATACTGGATCAGAGCATCTGGTCCATTGTCCTAACCCTGACAGTAACAAGTTCATATTGCTTCATATCCATAAAGCTTCTGAAGACAACCGCTGAACTGCCATCCAGAGAGAAATATTTCCTTAATTTTCCTTAGTTAGTGGTTGGCCTAGAACCTGCAACTTGGAGGTTTTATTTCCCTTTGTGCATGTCCACACACATGCATGTGTGTGTTGCGTGTGCATGTATGTATGTGCGTAGGTGTTATATGACGGGACAGTTAGTACCTTATTACCCCCATAAATAGATAATGATTTTTTAATTTTTTAACAAGATAGCAGGGCAGTATCTGGTGGATAACTAAAAAAGGAGGAGGGGGAAAGCTGTGATTTTTCTCACACTGTAGTCCTTCTACAAAGAGAACATGAGAAAGTTAAGTTGGTCTTTCAGCTGCTTAGATGAGACTACCTTAAGAAGGTCATCTGGTCTATGGAGACCATTGATACACACCCGAGACAGCAGTCAGAACATGCTTATCTCATTCAAATAAATGTTGCTTAGGTACAACCTAAACAATGGAATAATTTGACTTTGTGCTGACAGCCTCAGGCTGTAGAAAAAGATGTTATCCTCTTTGCAAGTATGTGTTCTTGTTTGTCTTGGAATATAATACATACTAGACATCAGTGCCAGCATTGCAACACACTACCTGCATGCTTACTTCTCCATAGACTGAATTACCTATTGTGCATATATCAGCACCAGAAGTTAGTGTGATAATTAGAACTTGCAATATTTGGGGTTTGCTTTGGGTGGGTTTGTTGGGGGGGGGGGGGGGTTGGTTTTTCCCACACATTTGATAGAATGTTGTTTTGTTCTCCTTAAGCCAAGCCTTGTGGATCCAAGACCCGATATCTTTGAAAGGCAATAAAAAATATCTTGGTGGAGGTGAGGAATGGGAAGAGAAGAGTACTAGAAGTAAAAACTCAAAGCAGAGATAGAATCTATGGATTTACAATGTGGTTATACTTTACATTCAATATTTTTTACTCAAAACTAAACAAAAGAACTTCTGGTGGTGTCAAGTTTAACTAAACTCTATCATCAGCTCAAGGTACTAGTTAAGTGGGACTGCATCCAAGATACAGTTCCTATCCCTGGGAGTACATAAATTATTTAGGTGACTTCCTACTCTGTCTAAAGCCACTTTAACTTTTATATTTCCAGAAATATCTCTTCTGAGGAAATAAGTCAGTATTGCAAACCAAGTTTCAATGAACAGACACCTAAACTTTCTTTATGCTGCTGGAGAAATCTAAAGTTAGCTGTTACAAACCTGTGGCTGACTTCATTAAGGATGTGGTCCACATTTTGTGTGAGAATGCGCAGTTCAGAGTATTCATCCATGATACTTGAGTTCCAGTCTTTTCTCAGGGGATTTCAATTCTAGACTTGTAGCTACATCCCACGAGAGTAACTAAATTTATTAGTTATGGGGTTATCTTGGAGAGGGGGAAGAGAGGTTATGCTTGAAGCTAATATATAGCTGGGAATCTCATTGAATTGTAGCTTAGTGATACGAATATATAGCTGCAAATGAAAAAAACAAGCAAACAAACAAACAAAAAAACTCACCACCCAACCTGTAGATCCTAGGTTTGGTTTTGTTGATTATTCCTGTCTTTTTAGGTTCACAGAATAGGCCAATGACTAAAAGGCCTTTCATACTTGCTCTCTGTATGTGGAATCTTCACCAAACCCTTGTAATTTAGAAGTCTCCTGAGAGATGTCTTAATGATCTTGTCTTATTTCTCCTTTCTCCACAAGATTTTTGATATGTAGAACACTCACATTTTCTCCAGAAAATTCTGGAAAGCATGTTGCAGTCAGACCAGGTAGAGAAAGAGAAGAAATAAGAGATTCCTGTACCTTGCTGCCAGATTCCTCAGTGGAGGATTATCCCATGCCCATTCGGTTTAGGATTTCAGTTACCATTGTATTCTAAGAAACCAAAGACCATGGATTGAAACAATGGAATTTGGTATATGCAAATAAAGCATGTTTAGTTTCAATGCCTGGGAAGGTCACGTGCAAACAGCATACATGTTAGAAAATGTATGCATATAAGCATGTGAATATCGCTGTAAAGAGGTGGTTTTACAAGCTGACTCTGTAGCAAAAGAGAACATGAACTATAAAATAAATCAATGATGTTAGGAATATCAGATAGATATTTACATAAAACTTCATACTGTCAGCTATTAAAACAAAGAATATAGTTTGGAAAAAACCTCTTCCCCCAAAAATAAGAGAGATCCATTTCTTATAAAAAAAACCTTAAAGATGACAGCTGAATATTTTTGCATTACCTGAAGTCATTAATCAATTTGAAAAATCTACTGTCTTGAGCCTTTTGCATACATGTACTGCATGACGGTCTTTGTCAAAACTCTTAGACCATAAAACTACCTAGAAAAGGAGGGGAAGTATGTCAAACAAAAAGTAAATAGTCTATACAAACAAAAACCAGAAATGCTGTCCAGAACTTTTGCAGATAGCTACTTTGTACATGTGTTGTGCCATGCTTATTTTAGAAATTTTCACTTTGTTTTATAATTGTATGTCCTCCTAATCTATTAATTGCTGTTATCCATATCCTCCTCCAGCTTTAGGATAAAGAAAATCAAGTTTCTTTAGTTTCCTTTAATTTATATAGACCTGTATTCTTCTGACTTTCCATCTTTGTATCTGTTTAATTTCAGATAACTTTTCATGCACCTACATGATCAGAGTAGTTTATGGAAACAAAATCTCACTATGATTCAGAAATCACTATTTCACTTTCTCTATTGAATATACGTCAGTTGAAACTTTCTAGAATCACATTTATTTCCAAATCTGACCTCTATTGGTGACGCATTGTGCTATTAATAATGTAGCCTACTTATTTGCTTCATTATTTCCCTCCAGAGATAAGTTGCCATCTTATAGCTGAAACTCATTTTATATTTGACCTTGACATTGTATCCCTGCATGTTGCCCCACTTCAGTATCATCAAGGTCAGCTGTTTCTTCATATGTAATATTCCAGTCCTTCTCTTTGTTAACATTACCTCCCAACTTTGTAACAGTGTTTCTTCATATGGACTTGTTTATTTACAACAGTATGAGGGATTTGAGGCCCTCTCCTGTTGAATTCCCTTGCACAATTTAAAAAATCAAAACTATCTGTACTGTAGGTATAAAACCTTACTTCATTATAACCTAGGATGTTTATTTCTGAAATGCACAGTATATGACACATGTAATTAAAAATACTAAATATTTCAAAGCAATTCTGATATATGACTAGTCAAAGAGCTCAGAAATCTTGTAGATTAATTTTTCACTCTGATCATCTACATTTATTTGAATATTTTTCATTTTTAATCCCAGCAAGAAGTCTTAAATATAATATACTTGAGATTCTCTTTGCAACTGTCTTTTCAAATGCAATAGCATCTGGACATGTCTTAACAAACATTTTTTAAGTCCTTGATTAAGCTTTTTCTTGATACGTTCAAAGACTTGAAGCATACAAAAAGAGAACTGCATGTAAATATTATTCAGTCAGCCATATTTTTTTTACTCCCTGGTGACAGCTATGAAATGAAATTCCTATTACATTTTTCAGCTAAGATCTGGGCTGTATATTGAGGAATCCCAAAAGACTGAAGCAAACACATATTTTACAGTGCATGCATGATAAACATTTTGCCTCCAGGATAGCTGTCATTTGACTACAAAATGTATTAGATTTACATTCTGAATATATAATCGTTATTATAAAGTTTCATATCAATAAATTAAAAGATAACGGTTATGATAGGAAAGCAGCGAAATAACATTTCAAAGTCAGTTTACTTTCATATTTCCCCTACTAAGAAGCACTCAGTCATAAATCTTGAGAAAAAACCCTAGAGGCAAATAAATCTGTAGACAGGGTTTTGTGGTTTGGTTGGGGTTTTTTTCATAAAATGTTTACTTGGTAATATGCTTCCCCACCATGTGATAGTTTCCCATATTAGTTGTGGATAAAATGTAAAATCGACGTTTTCATTAGTGTATGCTGTATTGATATTGCCACAGTTTCCACAAGAGAATGCATGTCTTTGTTAAATTCCTGTCTGGACAACTAAATTTCTGGATTCTGTAGGCAGTTTTATTTCAAGTATTCACTTCCTTTACTTTTGACTCGAGTTTAACTTCCTTTTCTAAAAATTAATCTTGTCTACCAATTTCTTTCAGATGTTGCTGAGATTCAGGGATATGCTAGAAATATTTTGACATGCCATCCCATTGGAGACAACCAAAAAGTAAACATAACTCACAGTTGCTGGCTGCTACCCAGTGGCAAATGCCCCTCAGTTGTTTCTGTTAATTTAAAATGTTCTGCTCTCAGAAGTGCATTCTGGAGAACTTTCCTATTAAAAGTTCTGTTACAGAAAACAGTTCTGTATTACCCAGCCAGTTCTAAAGAGAAACATTTTAAAAGAAAGGTCTTAATTATTCCTTTTATTTTAATAACTAAATACATTAAAGTACACTTGCTGATTTACAGCCAAGTTTGACCAAAATATTTTAAAAACGTTTGGTTTGGTAATATTTTTCAATATAAGTATGCAAGTTTTAAGTACATACTACATTTGTTTTCTGTGCAGCACTGTACATTTAGAAATAAAAGACTTCACAAAATACAGCAAATCTGATTATTTAGGCAATTTATTTATTATAATGGAAGTGAAACACTGAGTGAGATAGGTTCTGACTGCACACCTCCAGAAAGGAAATTCCATGTTTATTATGTTTTTGACAGTGTAAGGGAAATTAAAGAGGTGAGGTACAATAATGACAAAAGTTGGAGACAAAAAGTATGACATTAATGCTTTCCTCCTTCTGTCTCACTGTAGACTCCTTCTGCACAATTCTGTAACGTCGCCTAGCTGTTTCTTACAAGCTGCATTTTGAGCTGCTACCAGTTCGAAGAGCACACTGTCTCCCAGAAGACCGTGGCCTTGACTCAGGCAGTGCTCCAGAGGGTAGATGCCGTCACCCAGGTCTTAAACTGCAGGCCTCCCTGGGGCTGCGGCAATGGTGACGTTACTGGTGGGAGCTGGCCTGTGGTCCGGGCTCCGAGTCACCAGGTGAAGGAGCTATGGGAGGAGGTGAGCAGGCTGTGTAGCAACAGGAGATCAGCAGTGTCTTCACAGAGACCCTACAAAAACAAGACCCTGAACCACACAGGGCAAGGAATTAAGGAGAGCAAGAGGCTATACTTGAACAAGTGGAGGGTTGAGACTCTGATGATGGGAGTGCTTGGAAGCTTGCGACTTCTGGCATCAGGAGTAAGCCTCCACTTTCAGATCTGAATTTACAGCATTAGTGCAGTGCCCCAATCTCCAAAGAGGGGGATCAGACTCCATTAAGGAAAATTTTGGAGCTACCTGAGCTGAAAACAGAGGGTCTTCTCCTCCTTCCTACAGGTGGAAGGGAAAGGGCTGGGTGGGACTGGATGCATCCTGTAAATTAACAGCTGTAATTGCAGCTGGTGGTGCAGGTAGTACTTCAGCTTTTACGACCATGGATACCTCTGTGAAGAATAAGGACTGTTAGTGAAAGACAGGATCTATTTGTCGAATTGAGGTAAAGGCAACCTGGCTAACAATATGAGGAAAGTTTTAAACTAAGTATGTCAGAATAAATTGATCAGAAGGCGAGGATGACACAGTGGGGGGAGCTTGTTACAGAAAGCCAATTGAGGCAAGGAACTATGGACAGACATATCTTAAAATAACTTCATGAAGTCTCTGTATGGCATACCTTGCTTCTTATGGGGACTTGAACCTCCCTGCTAGTTGCTGAAAGGGTAGTACAGCAGGATGCAAGCAGCATGGGGAGTTTCTGGAGGAATTTAATAATGTAATCACCAAAATCAGAGAACCCTGAATCTCTTAAGAACAGCAAAGGAGCACAGTTTGGCCGTTGTCCCCACCACAAAACTGGCCAAGATGATTCAGCAGAAGAAACTAAATTTCTAGAATGCCTTGCAAACTAAGACAATTTATTACCTAAATAGCTATAGGATTTATTGTGGGAGGCAGGGGGAAGAGAGTTCTGGGATGGAAAAGAGATAATTTGGGGACTGTGTAAAGCTTACTATGGGATATTTTAAAGGAACTATTTGAAACCTATTGTGAGATGTATAGGGTAAGGACCAAAGGAGGGGAAAGGAAAGGATGCAGATGGATAGGGGAGGAAGGTGTATGGGAAAATACAGGGAAAGCATTCTGCTTCAAGAAATTATTGTTTTCAGGATACATATATGCACTGATTCTGTTTTACATACAGTATGTTAAATCCTTAAACATAAGAAGTTGTTACCATGGTCCTGAAATTAAAATGCAACTAATAAAATCAGTAGCACAATTAATGTTTTCTGTTCTTCTCTTTAAGAAAGGATGACATTTGAATAGCTTTCTTAGCTACTTCTTAGATAACAGGAAAAAAGCCATGACTTAATAAAGTCATGATTTACCTTATACAGTAGAATAAATATTTTCTAAGTATCAAAATAGTTCTTAAGATACACTTTTAAAAAATCTGTAAACCAGAATGTGCTTTAAATCTTTTTTGGTCATTGTATGAAGATGGTAAATCTGTGGAATGCTAGAAAGACAGAGATAGACATAATCTCTAGGTATTACTTTGAAGCATTCCACACTTTTTTAAAAGTATTGATGTATTCTACATACACTTCTCAGTCATCACAGTTCTTCCTACACAATCTGAATGGGCCCTAGTTTAAAAATGAACACAACATGTTTTATTAGAAGGATCATTCTGATCACACAGGAAAATGGCTGAACTTTCTTGGGTTTAGGACTAAAAATCTCTTGGCAGAGACTAAGCTAGGAAAGCTTTACCCAGATAATTAAAAAATTAGAAGTTGCAGTTCGCAGATAATACAAAGGCATGTAGGAAAAAACAATTGCTGTGTTAAAATTGTGATCTTTACTAGAATGCCAGCTGTAGAGATACAACTAGAATATTATTTCCTTCTTTATTATTATATTGAATTTCAGTAGCACCAAAGAGTCTTAACTGTAAATACCATAAATAACAAGAGACTTGTTATGCATCCATGTATTCTTGTATTTTCACGTTTCATGTCTCGTCTGGGCTCTCATAGTGTTTCACAGTCACTCTAGCCACATTAGCTGAGCAGTCAAAAACATCCCTATTAGTAGACCCATGCCTGTGTGGATAGGCATAGGTTTTTATGTTCAGTGTATTTCTGGAGACCATCTGCTTTATTGTTAAGGATTACCACATCTCATTTTCCTTAATCCATTATTTATTTATTGCTATGATGTACTTCATTTTACATAGATTTGAGGAACCCAGCTTCATCTCCACATAGCAGACTGCTCCTTTTCTTAAAGTTGTATTTCCTGTTCAGTCAAGCTATCCTTTAGCTTGTTGACCTATTTTTTTTAAGCTCTTATTGAATTAGCATGAGACTTTCATTATTGCCATCATTAATGTCAAGATGCAGAGAATATAAATTTTAGACAAAAAAAAAAATAAATATTTGGAATGTAGTAGCAAACCCACAGAGAAGTGACTCTTGACTTAGTCCTGCAATCAGTGGGACTCTGTACTCAATACACGCTATCAGGGTAATGCACTAAAAGTCAATATCCTTGAACAACAAAAAAAAGAAAACACCCTCAGCAACTTTCATTTTAAAATTACTATGTACATAAAATTGAGGAATATAGTTAAAAGTAATATCTGAAAGATTAACATTAGCTTAAAGACAAAATGAAGGTAGTATAAAGATGAAATATTAGAAATTCAGAGTAGGTATACGCTACCTATCAAAAGCCATTCAAAAGCCAATATGCTTCAACAGGAGAGAAAAGAGGTATTTTAAGTAAGAAGTGGAAGTATTATCCAAATGAGAAAAACAGACAGGGGCATAAGGTCTAGTGTGGGAAAATAAGGGAAGATTGGCAAGGCAGTTTGTAAACACGCTCAAGTGACCTGCAGCTGAGGTGTCGAAAAATACGTATATCATAATAATTGTTGTTCAGCCTTCTGTGTTTGACAAGTAGAACATCTGTTCTAGTAGAACATAGGCCTGTGATAGACTTAGAGGCCGGCTATCAAACATGCTTGAGATTCCTGTCCTGCTGTGGGAAAGATCAAAGCACAGTGGTAAAGTATGCCTGCACGAATCCTTGAAATACAGGCAAACCCAGAAGCTTCAGTGATCTTCTAGCAAGGACTGAGCTCTGTGGTGCCTGCATCCCCGCTTATGTGTCTCTGCCCAGGTGCTGCTTCAGGGATCCCCCGGCTGGTGAGGTAATGAAAATAAATTTACTCTTAGCATTTCATCTGTGGTTTTATGGTTGTTCCTGCACCCTGCCTGTGTCGGCTCACACATCTAACAAGTTAAATATAAAATCATAGTAAGACAGTCCAAGAAATATTTTGAGAAAAAATCTGCCAAAAGTATAAGAACAAACACTAAAAACATCTTAAGTGCTTCAGAAGCAAGAAATCTGCCAACGGGTGGGTGCAGCCAATAGATGAGATGTAAGGAACATCCTAGGAAGGTAAGTAAGTCCAAACGAAAAATCTTACATTATTTTTTCACAACACTGTCCACTATGGGATATTCCCACACTGATGGCATTCTTTATATAGATGAATCAGATGGATAGTTCCAAATCAAATGTAGGTAGCAGAGGTTTTAGAACAAATTGATAGAATGAACGCCTTGGCCAAATGACATTTACCCAAGTAAACAGATCTCAAAAGGAACTGAAGGAACTCAAATATAAATGTCAGCATCTTATCTGTTTAAAACAGCCTTGGTAGAACGCAAAAATTATTCCATTTAATGGCACATTTGTGAAAAAGTACTTCAGCAGTGAAGGGGAAAGTACAGCATCAACCTGCATATTTGATAAATGATGGAATTAGTAGACATATTAGTATATGCAACATATAGGGGGGAAAGGACTACAAATCTTTTCTATCAGAGATTTCTACCTCACAAATCTACAGGAATTTTTAAAGAAATCAAGTAGCATGTTGATCTATGTCACCTAGTCATAATGCAAATTTCCAAAATCTGATAATGGCCTTCATCTCTAAAGGCTTTTAAAGAAAAAATAAGGTAAACAGAAGGTCCGGTAAAAGGTTAATAACTCAGTACATAATAGAAAATAGAGGTTATGAGCAAAAGTGAAGTTCTCACTCTGGAGGGAATTTACCATTTTAGCTATATATCTGTAAACTGTGCTGCTCAATATATTTGTAAATGTTCGAGAAAACAATGAATAATAAGACTACTAAGTTTGTTGGTAATGTTTAATTATTCAAGATATATGATCACAGAGATCTTTAAACAAAATTCGCACTACATTGACACAGTGCACAACGAAAATGAAATTCCTTGTCAATAAAAGCAAAGAAGCTAATGGAAGAAAATGTCTTAACTACACACATAAAATATTGGCTGCCAAATGAGTTACTACCACTTTAGAAAAGAGGCAAATTAATTTCTCAGGTGTCTAAATTAACATAAATAATGAAGGATGTGAAGGCCTTTCTTCACACTTGATGTAATTAAATTGTGAAATTTGCCATAGTCTGTATACAGGCCAAAAATATAATGGAATTAAAACAGGACCAGAAGTAAGTCACAGAGGACAGATTTATTAGTGGCCATCAAGAACAATAAGTCTAAATGTAATCTATATCTGAAAAAGTCCTTAGGACACTTACTTCCAAATATAAGGACAGTAGAAAGGCTATTCTTCACTTACTGTTATATTGGTTTTCCTAAGTATATGCTAATAACCTTTGGATGTTATCCGTTTTGCACTACAGGAGTAATAACACCTTTTAAGTTTTCACTGTCTGCATGAGCTAGCTTTCACAAAACAAGCTTGACTGATATTTTTGTATTTTTTATTAATATGCATAAAAGCATTTTGCCCTTTCTGAGCTTGTCTAATAATTATTCAATATCTAAAAATGATTTGCAGAGGATTAGCATTTAAAGTTATCTTAAAAAATCTAGAATTGTAATTCAGCATATTTTAAGTAATTATTTGAAGTTTAAAGCTATTTTGTTGTTATTTTTCATTATCTTTTCATTAGACAATAACAGAAAGTTAATTTTTAATCTTGGTCTTAGACTACACACTATCCCAGTGTGTTTGTTAGTCCAAATTTGCACAGATTAACTTCATGTATATATGATGGGAAATAATTTATTTCAACAAATATTTATGGTACCCCCTTTAAATGGTAAATATATCCTAAAGTGTCCACACACTGAAACACTAGAAGTTGCTTCTGCTCATGCTGTTCAGAATCCTCAATTAATAAATAGTTTACCTCCTTAAGTCAACAAAAAGCAAAAGTTGTAGCCTGTACCTAGAAATAAAGCAAAACTGATTTGCATAATGCCCACTTTTAATGCAAACTGGATTTCAAGGTGAAGATTTCTAAGATAGTTATTCTGAACCACTCAATCACCTGGGAATATCCAAAGATATTGAGCTCAACTCATCATTCCATGTGAAATTCTGACTCTAAATTCGGGTTTATATATCTCTTTTCTTTTAGATGAAAAAGAAATTATACCTTTAATAATGTTCATCATTAACTGCCTGAATTCTGTACTGGAACTTCAGAATTTATTTCTGTAGATTTTTAATTTATTTTGCCAGTAGGAACAAAAGCATCCAGAAGGGTCCAAATCAATGCGTTTATAAATCTCACAATGATTCTAGTTTATGGCATTTCATCCTTTAATGCACATAATCATACAAATTCTTACTGCCTCTACAGGTCAACATTAATTTATTTATCCTCCAAAGTACTTAGAGATTGTTCTGTAAGAAAATCACACATAAATATCACTTACTGTAAAAAATACATGAATTGCCATTCCAGATCATGTAACTGAGTATCCAGCCTTTTTTGCCAGATAGGTTTAGGTATTTTTAAAGAAGGATTTGCATGAAAATGTTCATGTGTGAAAGCTGGTTTACAGAAAGGCAGCAATTTTTTTTTTTTTTTTCCCCAGGTACAGATTAACATTCTTTCAAGACATGGTATATTATCAACCTCTATTTTAGGCTTAGTACATTTTTGGTTATGGTTATATTAAACTTTTAGGAATTATGACGACTGGAAATTCAAGTAACATAGCAATGGCTATATAAATATACTGCATCATGTCACTATAGACTCTCCTACTAGGCTCAGGGAGACCTGAAGATGCCCCTTGCCAGGGAACACTGAGGCAAGGAAGACACTCTATTCCTTAATATTTTCCACGTCCTTGGTCAGTAGGTCCCTTGCCCCATTGAACAGGTGGTCCACACTTTTCTTAACCTTTACCAGCTGTTGCACTTACAGTAGCTCTTCTTGCACCTCACAACCCTTTCTAGTTTTGGCTCCAGCTTTTGGGTAACATCTCTCTATTCCACCTGGGTAGCCTATTTCTATTTCTAATTTCTGTTTACTGTTTTGTTTGTTTGTTTGTTTTTGTGGTTGAGCTCAGTGGGGACCTCCCTGTTCATCCATGCTGGCTGGCTGCTGAATTTGCTCAAATTTCTGCACATTGGAATGGATCATTCTTGTGCTGTGAAGAGGTTGTCTTTGATAAGCAAATGGCTCCTGGGCCCCTTTGCTCTCTAATGCAGTTTCCCAATGGATCTTGCCAAACAAGCTGAAATTCCCAGAGCAAGCTGAAATCTACTCTACTGAAGTCCAGGCCTGTGGTTCTACTATTGCTCTTTCTCACTTCTTCCAGGATTTTAAACTCCCTAATGTCATGCTGCTGCCAAGGCTGAATTCAGCCTTCATATCTTTAGTGGGATCTTCTTTCTTTGTGAGTAACAGATCCAAGAGAGTATCACACCTATGTGACCCATCAATCAACTGCATAAAGGTAGCAAAATATTATAGTAACATAAACTTGCCTGGTGACATTAACTTAGCAGAACCCTGACTGTACATCTGATAAGGGTCTCACCCAATATACTCTCATAGAACTTATTTTCTTAATGTGGTTTGTTCACAAGGTTATACTGATGACAATTCTGCTTTTAAATCTGTGTGGAAAGATCTACGTATACATAAAATAGGTTTTTAACATTATTACCTTTTAAATCAGATGGAAGTGCAATTTTGGAGAGGAAGTATGGGTTGACTGACAGTGAATCTAAGAAAGCTAACTGATTCAGTTCACTTTAATGTTATATTTACTTCAAAAGCCACTTTTGAGGTGAAATTCTATATTTAGTTATCACTCATCAATGGTTTACAGGAAAAATGTATAGTAAACTAGTCCAGATCAAATAAATCTCCTTTACAGTACTAGCTTTTAATTTTTTCCTTCCTGTTTTACTCCTTTCAATTATCTAAAAAGCTATTCTATTTACTAGCCTCTCCAAGGGAATTTAAAATCCTTCATGAAATTCTTCATCAGTATTATAATTCTTATCAACTTGAACTAGCCTCCTACTAGTTTGTCATGCAGTCTCATAAGGGTTATCTAATTTAATCATCTTTCAGAATTTTAGAATTATTTATACCAGTAGAGCCATTACTTTGCAGAAACAGTTACTAAAATTATTCTTCATAGTAAATATACGTTCATCTTTCATATAATTTAGTGGTTAGGAGCATCAATGTGAAAGGTCTGGTTTTCAGGACTTGTCTTGGAAGTATATCCAATTAACCTACTATTGTGCTCTGCAATTTATTTATTTTGAGACTTTGTTTGGGGTTTTAGTACTTAATTCACTCACATTGTACTTTATCTTATTCTTCTGTGGAAGATTCAGTCTTCTCATGATTGATAAGTCCCAGAACAAATTATGCACACTCATCTGGATTGTTCATTGCTGCTTAAATGGAAAGGGACAGCCCTAGGAAAAGCAAGCCTTGATTACTTGAAAACTTTAAAATATTAAAGCTAATACAAAGCCAATTCCTACTGATGACAATGCTCATTTTCTTTTAAGTTACTTTATTTGATACACATTTTTCAAGGGAAGAAACACTTGAAGATACTACTTCTGTAACTTTGTTTCATGCTTAGCCTAGACTGAAATTATGCTGTCTATACAAAAGAGGTATCTTTAACACCGTAATTCTGTAAATGTGTTAATAAATACATGTTTCCAAAACAAAGGAATACAAATTCTAATCACCTTCAAATATTTCTAAAAGAGCATCAGTGATGTATAAAATTAATAGACTTGCAGTCTGACTCCTGTTTACATTTATATGTGTAGTGAAGAATCTATGAGATCTTACAGCAAAAGTTGAATTCAGAATCCCTTCTGTAAAAGATAAAGACAACTGGAATTTTCCTCTTACAAAAAAAATTTCTTATGTTCCTAGAATATTCATGTCAGATTGCATTTGAACACATATCCTGCAAGTGCAAAACAGGCTTGATATATTTGCATTCTCTATTCTGAAAGAGAAGCCCAAATACACATGTAATAACTAAACAATTTTTAATGAAATGTTGATTATCATGAATAATGCAAACTACTGAAGATGACCAATGTCTTTGACAGACATGCAATTGTGGTGTATTCAAGTGAGTGTATATTTAATAAAGTAATTCTGAATCTTTTCACTAATATCCTGATGTTGAAGAGAATTTTTTTAAATGGAAAAAAAAAAAAGCACAGATACATATACACAAAAACTAATCATGTGTGTAATTATTTTGTAGGAACATGATGAGAAGCAAAGGCAAACTTTGATTAAAGTTAATCTATTTACTTTCCAGGGGCTACCATCTCTCTTTTAAAGCAAAAAGAGAACCCGCATATTTTAAAATCTAGGATTTATCAATGTGACTGGACATTACATGCTTCTGCAATACTCTGGGCTAGCCTTCTGCTTGATAAGCACAGAAGGAGCAGAAACAGCTCCTGTTGTGTAAGACAGCCAGTCATGAGGTTTGAATATTAAGAGTTTAATAGCAGAAAGGCTAAGAGTGATCAGTTGGGGAGTAGAGTTGGACCAAATGTGTGCATTGCTCTTGACTTGAATATCCTGCAAAAGCTGCTGCTGAAACCAAGATCTGTTTCAGGATTCTTTTGTTTGCACAGAGCAAGTATCATGTAATTGCAACTCAGTCTCATATAATTGCCAACATCTGATTGTTATTAACAGAGAAAATTAAACACACACTGTTATTTCCACTGTAACAGATGGGTTATTTTCATCCCACCTCATAATCTCTCTCCCCCTTTTTTTCACCCTCTCATAGAATTTAGGAAATGGTAACAAAAAGTTTTATAGAAATGGAGACACCAGCTTTTCCAGTGATTTTTCTTTGTTTTAATTTGCTTACAAGATCTTTTAAACCATACGTTATCAATTTTTATTAAAGTTGTCTTTAGTATTTCTTATGTTGGGGGTAAATAACTCTTCTATTTTTAGGAAGCTGAAGAAGGAACTGTTGGGTAGAGTAGATTGGTTAGAAGCTGGTGTCTTTTTTGTATTAAACTGTCTCATTTTGCATGACCTCTGGTTCTAATCCCAAATGTCCATTTATGTACACCATTCCTTTACCAGAATGCTTTCTTAAGGGGAAGACCGTAAGATGTGACGTGCCGAAAAAAAAATTGAGAAAAACTAACTGTGGAAAATTATCTGGGGAAGCTTTAATAGCAAGATGACAGTGAATATACTTGCATAAAGCACAGATGGTTGGAACTTACTCTGATGTCTTCATTGCCCACTCATTCACTTTGCTTAATTGCAAATCAGAAGATAGAGCCTTAAGTTACATTTTGAAGAAAAGAATAGTGATTGCAGTAACAGTGTGACAGTTTTTATCTTTATGTTAACCATCTGCATGTTCTGTACCATATATTCCATTATGCTTTTTAACAGAAATAAAATCTCAAAACATGCACCAAATTCCTGGTTGAAAGATGTATATATATACACAGATAGAATATATATACACATATAGAATACATACACATTTCTCTATATATTCACATTATATGTCTGCATGTATACACATACCCACTCACACACATATGAAGGAGGGCTTTTTAAGAAGCTGTCATTTAAATTGTCACAAAATTTAACACATTTAGGCTTCAGCCACAAGGAATATGGTCCTTAAAAAATGAAACTCATGTCTTCTACTCCTTCTGGAGTCTGTCAGTGCTAATGGGAGCTAGGTGAATTACTGCAAATAACTCAAAAACATAAAAACTGAAGAGAAGCTATGTGGCCCTTCTTAGAAACATCTTTCATTCATGGAAGAATCTGACTTCTGTATTATATTGAAGTTTTCATAAACATACAAAAAAGTCAATTCTTTTAACGTATGCTCTTGAAAAGGATTTAACAAAGGGGCAACAAATATTTTAGATCATTACACATGTTGGTTTAGAAAGATTCTTTACCCTGGACCATGTCAGGTATCAGACCTCTCTCCTTTTGGAGAGGACATTTTCTTATCCACTTTGTTAAATTAAAAGAAGAGAGTAGAAACTTTTTGGCTCCAAACTGCCATTAGTCACAAAGGATCTGAATGTTGAATGCTAGAGAAATCCAATTACTCTGTGTTTCTCAGAATTATTGATCAAGTTACTTCCTGGCTCTTTTTCTAATACCTTCTTTTCTTCACAAGGTATAGGTGGATGCGTAACGTATTATAACCTTTTTGTCAAGTATGTTGTTCATTTTCTGGAAGGTCCCCTCTATGTTATTCATTATTTATGTCAAGTCATCAAACACACACAGAACACACACATATATAGATGCAAATATACCTGTGTGGATGTTTATTCATCCTTAATCAATGTAACTATACATATAATAAAATCTTTTGAAGAAAACCTTATAAAATGGCTAATATAGACAGGCTTCTTTCGGATTTGGGGATAGAATGAGTATCTGAACATCAAAGAATTTTCTAAAGGTATAGCTGATATTCATCTCCATTGGGGTATCTTCAGTGTAAACTTCTATTTAAGCTACACCTTTGTTGTTATGTCAACAAAGAGATAGAAATACTTTCAAAACAGGAGAAATCTAGCCTTTATACCGACAATGAGTTGAGAAGATTCACTCTCTGAAAGTACCTTACAAAAGAACTAGGGGTCACTGGGTGACTAGCTTGGATGAAGATGCTTGCCCTGTAGGTACCTGTAGCATGCCACATGAATTCCATCCCATTTCTCCTGAGTACATGAATAGTATTTAACTAATGAGATTTCCTACCTTATTCATAATAATTGTGTGCAGAAAAGCTTCTCTGAGTGGTGTATCTTAATGTAAGATTACATTGTCATAAGTCATTGAAGTATTACAGGGAATTGCAAATAACGAATTATTTTTCAGATGGCCCATAGATTCAACAGAAAAGTACTGGCAATGAATTGTTACTCATTCAGCTGATACACATTAAGAAAAAGAATAGCATGGATAACAGCACCTTCACAATGTAAAGGTTTTCTCCTTCTCTGGTTGCCTTAATTTCTCCCTCCCCCCCCTTTTTTTTTTTTTACTGGTTGCTTAGCTATTTAAGATCCCCTTCATCAGATCAGAAAATAGGAGATGGCTGGCACAAAGTTGCTCAAGTTTGGTGTATGAGGTGACAGCAGTATTAAGGAAGAAGTGATTTCTTGAGTGACTCAATTATAATCCCATAATGAAGCAAAATTACTCTTAGTTAAAGACCCCTGTTGAGGAAATACAGCAGTATAATCTTAAGAAAAGAGTTAGATCCACTGTCCAACTAAATGAGTTACAACGTTATGTGTACATAAAGTCTTAATTTTCTGCAGTGGCCTGGATTCTGCCCTCATTTCAGCAACTTAATTGAGGGTGAAAAGTGAATTTCTCAGTTAATCTCACTTTCTGAGTTTAACCGTCTTTGAATGTGAAAACTAGATTCTTCCCAGATGAAACTATACAGGAAAATGCAGTTCAGGAGAGCACCTAGTGTATTACAACTCCTATGCAGAATTCAGTCCATAGGAGCAGTCTAGAATTAGCATACATTACTATGCCTAAAATTAATATAGCATGGGCTCTTGGTCCTCACACCAACTATTTCACTCTGTAGGTCCACTCAAGTTGTGCTGCACTACTTGCTAATGTAGACACAGCCTTTGACATCTGAGTTTGGAGGACAGTCTTATTAACTTTCCACTGGAGTCAGCTGGGAAGGGTGGCTACCTTCAGATTTTTTTTCCACCTCCATAAGATCTGTTACTCTTCAAAATACTGCACTCTCTGCACTCATTATGGGCAGCTAGGCTAAGGTTATGTGTCATTTATAAGTAAGTGCTTGAAGTGAAACATCCTGAAGCTGTGTCAGTGTCCCCACTTAGACCTACTGCTTCCTGCAAAACCTTTATCTTAAAATGAAATCATCTACACATTTCCTTTGAGCTCAAAGTTCCACAAGCACATTCTGCAAAGTTGCTGCAAACCATCCAGGCTAAATGATATTAAGAAACTTGTAATTGGATGCAGGGAAATGTGCTATTCTAGCAAGTGTGAAACCTATATAAACTGACCATCACAATTATGATCTACAGCGTAATCTGATTTTTGTATTTCTTGGAGAATAAATAGTTCCATATAGCAAGACTAGCAGTATTTTTGTTTGACAATGTGGCAGTACACTCCCCCCAGCAGGAAATAAAACTTCTCCAGGAAGGGAGAAGAGAAAAAAAAAACCCAAACCCTAGAGGCCACAGGTTGAAATTTGAACAGACCAGTCGAGACATGCCAGGTACACTGAGGTGACTTTCTTGGCCAATAGGGATTAAATGACCACAGATCAGATTCCACAAGGGTATAAACGGGGTCCTGCTGGACGACATGTTGGAATCAGTCCTCCTCGGAGCAGCGGGTCTGCAGTCGGGGACTCCCCCTTGGGTTGGGGCACTGCCCAAGGTAACTCCTTGAGGGAGAGAGCCCTCAGCTTTTAGGTGAGTGATATGTGCATTTTGAGTCATCACTTTTAAATCTTAAGGATTCTTAAGCTGGCTGTGTAGTACTAATTCCCCTTACATCATTGAGCCTGTAGTTCACTAATGTTATCAGTTCTAACTAACTTTTTACTGAGGAATAAACCTGACTTTTAACACCTGTTGGATTTGATTGTGCGTGCCTCCATAACAGAAGAATTTATTGAAAGCTGAAGGAAAATCCTTGGCAAGAAATTGAATTAATCTGCAATTAAGATGCTGCATGGATATCAGAGGAAAATATGTCAAAATATCAGTGATTTTAAATTAAAAAAAAAGAATGAAAATTTAGAGAGCCTCTCCATGAGATTAACCTTTAACATAAATTAATAGAAATTATCAGAATTGAGCAATAAATGAGCCTGCTCTGTTTATTCAGTCTTTTCGTTTCCTATGTTAATATGCAATGCTGAAGGTACAAGTCATGAGAAGTGTAATATAAGTCACAAGAAGTTTACAGATACAGGGTGGGTTGGGGTTTTTTTACCTGAAAGGAGCTTTTTTTTTTTTTTTACAGGCTCCAGGTGAAGTAGTTAGAACGGAAAACCTGGGGTAGGTAACCATTAAGATCTTATACAGATAGTATACAGTTCATATATTAAAATAATAAACTCCTACCCAGAAGCATATATATATATTTTCTTTTATAATTTATGATTCTATGCATGAATATCACCTGAACATCAGTTTTTGTCAATCATAAGAATTTCTTATTGGAAGTGGACTTCCAAATATTATATCTTCAACTGGGAATGCCTCTGAAAGTACAACTTTCATAGTCTCTCCAGCTGATACGATCTTTACTACTTTCCTGACAGTTCATTTTTATCTATAATTCATTAATTCCTGAAGGTCAAAAGTCCTTCAACTTGTATGAAAAAACTCAACAGTTTAAAATCCCACAGCAGAAAAAAGTAAAAACATATTTAAAGATCTTTAACTTTCCACTCCTTCTGCCTTTTGGAAGGTTGATCAGTCCCTATATGACAGTAATATTAATGTTGATTTCTTGAAGAGTAGATGTCCTCAATTATGCAGTATAAATTGAAGGTAAAAACAAAACTCTATTAGTATGCATCATTACACTTCTTTGCCCCTCCACAGTTTTCTCATAACAATACACTTTCTCTTCTACTTATTGCAAAGAACTATTCCCTTAACTCCTCCAGAGACTTTGTAATAGTAATACATTAAGCTCAAAACCACCTGGATTTGGGTATTTGAATAGCTGAAGGGAATTTTTATTTCCCTTTGGTTCTTTTGTCTTAAACAAAAGAGGAATATTAAATTAAATATTTGAATGTCACAAGTATTGAAAAATTATTCAAAAACATCACCTATAGAAAAGAAAAAAAACACCATCTGCATGCAATTTGAAAAACTTGTTTCTATGTCATAATGTATTTGGGTTTATTTTAATTTAGGTAATTGTAGTTAAAGAATATTATTCATTGTAATTAATGAATACTGCTACGTTTCTGGACACATCCATACAGTGACCTCATTCCTATCTTTTGTTCAGTGATGAACCTATGTAAAATGTGAAAACAACCTGACACGGGAGACTTTGGGTGCTGCAGCCATAAAAACACAACCACAGCACTCAGTGTCACATAGTCTCAAACTTATTTACTAAGCAGTGTGAGTATAGCAGCTGATTAGTAATTTCTATGCTACAATGCGCACACACTTCACACTTGTGAAAATGAAGGCTTCAGCCTCTCTGGTCCATTTTAGACCTCTACCATGGATCCAGGGTATCCAGAGATACACAGACATAATTAGAATTTGTTACATAGATCATAAGCACAGCCCCCAAATGAGTGATACACATATAAAGTTGTTAACAGTTACATGATAAATTGGGTCATCTGTGCTTCTTTCTTTCTTTCCCATACGTACCAGAGTAACCTAAACAGGCAGACCCTGTGTGGGTAGGCATACTCTGGGTCACATTTACCTGAGCAGTGATGTCAGGGGTAGGCCTTATCCCATTGCAATAGCAAAGTTATAATTGACCTAGGTCAAAATTCAGTACATAAGGTTTGCATGAGAAACTAGCAATGATGAAAATCTAGAAAAAGACATGGAATTACTGGACTGAGTCTAGTGAAAGGCCACAGAGAGGATTAAGTGACTGGAGCATCTTTCATGTGAGAAGAGGCGGAGAGGGCCGAGACTGTTCTGCTTGGAGAAGAGAAGCTCAGGGAAATGAAGAAGAGAGACAGACTCTTCTCAGTGGTGCCAAGCAGCAATCTGCATAAATTAAAATACAAGCTATTCTGTCTGAGCATAAGAAAACAGTTGTTTACTGTGAGGGTGGTTGAACACTGGAACAGGTTTCCCAGGGAAGTTGTGGTGTCTCCATCTGTGGAGGTATCTAAAACCTGACTGAACACAGTCGTGGGCAATGTGCTGTAGGTGACCATACTCTGATTTGGGCAGAGGGTGGCCAAAACAATTTCCACAGGTGTTTTCTGACTTAAACCATCCTGTGATTCAGTGCTTCAGCTTTTCAGCCTTCCTCTCCTTCCACCCCAGTATTTTTATTGATGCTTTTTGCCCTTTCTCAAGAAGGTATCAGAAGCCTAGCAGACACACTTGCTTGACACCAGGTGAGCCACGTCTAACAAGTTCACACTTGGCAGTGAGACCCTAATATAAAAATGTAGTGGAGTCACTGGGTCACTCTTTGCATGGTCTGCATTACTCCCTTGGATTCTTGCATTTGCGACGGTAAAGTGGCTCAGTTTCAAAAAGAGAGGTGCTGAATACCCCTTTTGGAGTGCTAGAATGATCCCTATTCCTAAATTATTCTTCTGGCCACATATAGCGTAATGTCAGGTGCCTTAAGAACTTCCCGCTTGGCCATGCACACATCAAGGAAAAGATTAATCTTTCTTTAAACACAGACTTATTAAAGTTAGGTAATCAATTTTGTGCTGGTTTCCATAGGCTCACTTTAAAGTGAATGAATACAAACAGTTAGTTCTGGAGGGTTAGTCTTTCAGAAACTCAGGATCATATATCAAAATAACAGGTTTGAGCTAACTTTGCAAACAAACTATAAATTAATATCTTGTACTGCATTTTTAACTGTGTTAATAAACTATTCTGATTCCACACCAGTGAGGCTGCATAATCACAAAAAGGGAATGCATGCTAAACATTATTTAACCAAAATTTGCGTTTCTTACCAGGCTTAAAAATCTGAATTCATCTACCAGTGTTAGCCATTATTTGTTTTTAACAGTTTGGTAGCTTTCTTATCTGGGTCACCTTGAGACTTTATTTATAATTCTGTTTGGTCTTTTTTTCAAGACATGCTGAAATACCACTACAGCTGTCTGAAAAAAACAGGGCTTGATTTAGCAAATTCTTGATTATGCAGACAGCCTCACTGGTTTTAAATTATATGGGTTATGAAAAAATAGTTACATGGGTAATGAGTTCAAGATATGTCATGGAACAGGGATGATGTGAAGTAAATGCTGAAAATAATTAGCAATACTCATTGTTATGTTTGGTATGTAGTAGTAGTAGTAAAGCAATTAAGACCTAGAATCAAATTGCCTTACTTAGGCCTTACTGTCATCTTATTTGATATTTAATCATAGATTAAATATGAAGGATTGCTTTTTGAAGGGTAAGCAAAACAAAACCTGTTTAGGTGGTTCAGGTGTAATACTTTTGTTCAGGAAATCTTAGAAAATAAACAAATATCTGAAGAATAGCGTATCACTGTTAAAAAAAGCAAAAAGCAAACAAAAAGGAACACTGTTAGAATGATTTAATCTGTCTATAAATAATGTAAACCTGTTATATTCTTTAACAATTTTTGCTAAATATGAAGGTAAAGAAAGTTCCAAGTAGAACACTGTGTCATGGTTTAACCCCAGCTGGCAACTAAGCACCACAAAGCTGCTCGCTCACTCTCCCCACTGTGGGATGAGGGAGAAAATCAGAAGGGTAAAAGTGAGAAAACTCATGGGTTGCAAGAAAGACAGTTTAACAGATAAAGCAAAAGCCGCATGCACAAGCAAAGCAAAACAAGGAATTCATTCACCGCTTCCCATGGGCAGGCAGGTGTTCAGCCATCTCCAGGAAAGCAGGGATCCATCATGCCTAACAGTGACTTGGGAAGAAAAACGCCATCACTCCAAACATACCCCCCTTCCTTCTTCTTGCCCCAGCTTTATATGCTGAGCATGACATCATATGGTCTGGGATATCCCTCGGGTCAGTTGGGCTCAGCTGTCCCAGCTGTGTCCCCTCCCAACTCCTTGTGCCCCCCAGCCTGCTCGCTGGTGGGGTGAGAAGCAGAAAAGGCCTTGGCTCTGTGTAAGCCCTGCTCAGCAGTAACTAAACCATCTCTGTATTATCAACACTGTTTTCAGCACAAATCGAAAACATAGCCTCATGCTAGCTACTATGAAGAAAATTAACTCTACCCCAGCCAAAACCAGCACACACTGGTAAGTAGAATTATATTGACAAGGTTTGGTTCAACTACCCATCCTCCCTACCCCCCCAACACCAAATAATTAGTACTTCCAAAGTAACCTGATATAAGTCTTCCGTAGCGTAAAGTCCAAAATTCAGACTTAGCAGTGCTTCGCTGCTTTAAAATATGAAGTATAATATTCCCTTTATTATCAAAGAACTACCTAAAATTAGCCAATTGTAAATGTCATTTCTATATTCACATATAGATGGGTAGATATAGATATGTAGATACAGAACATCGCCAGAAGTTGACATTCTCATTTAGGAAGAGGAATACTTGGCTTTTTTTGTCTTCTTCAGACTGAAAAGACAGGAATATTACTAGTATCCAAAACCAGTGTGTGAACTTCCACCAACTGCAACACTTTGGATAAATTCTAGTTTCTGTCCGGTGTTTTTTGACTACAATACAGATAAATAAACCAGGCAAAAGGGCAATAAGAGTTCCATTTCTCATATGAGCTTCCTTACTGCAAAGTCATTTTTCTTTTTTTTCTTTCTTTTTTCTTCTGAGACTTTCATCCTCCTCTACACATGACCTCACTTCAGTAGGAATTCAAAAGGATGATACAATGGCTTCTAGCTTTTAAACACCCACCTATATCTACCATAATTGTCATGGTTTAACCCCAGCCAGTAACTAAGCACCACGCAGCAACTCACTCACTCCCCCCCCATCCAGTGGGATGGGGGAGAAAATCAGGAAAAGAAGTAAAACTCCTGGGTTGAGATAAGAACGGTTTAATAGAACAGAAAAGAAGAAACTAATAATGATAATGATAACACTAATAAAATGACAACAGTAGTAATAAAAGGATTGAAATGTACAAATGATGCGCAGGGCAATTGCTCACCCCCCAGCCAGTCCCTGAGCGGCGAATCCCTGCCCCCCCCTTCCCAGTTCCTAAACTAGATGTGACGTCCCATGGTATGGAATACACCGTTGGCCAGTTTGGGTCAGGTGCCCTGGCTGGGCATGAGAAGCTGAAAAATCCTTGACTATAGTCTAAACACTACTGAGCAACAACTGAAAACATCAGTGTTATCAACATTCTTCACATACTGAACTCAAAACATAGCACTGTACCAGCTACTAGGAAGACAGTTAACTCTATCCCAGCTGAAACCAGGACAATAATGCACCAAACATTTATAGGAGACTAGAAAGAGTAAAACAAGGAAAAGAAAATGACTGTAAAAAAAAGCCATTGCTAGATTAAGTAATGTCTAAAGGTAGGTAGATAATGATCAGACTCAACAGTATATACAATGGCAAATGTGAGAGGTATACACGGCACTGCTTCTTTGTTTCCCCACTTACTCACCCATCCATTTGTTTTCGTGTATCAGCTTCATTAATAGAAGTGCACTACCAGAGAAATCAAAGATGTAAAAGGACTACTAAGTCACCTCACCTGCAGAGACTGTATGCATCTTAAACAATGCACAAGCAGGGCCTGGTTCATTCCAGCACCTCTATTTTCTGTTTCCTTTATTGCATTTTACAAAAATTAGCAAGCAGTACAGATGTGCTCTATTAAAAAAAAAAAAAGTTATTCTGGTCTTTATTGTGTCTTCTGTTTATTTATCTTCTATTGCAATAGAAAACTTTTTTTAAAAAATATTTCGGCTCTTCTGACAGCACCTGTGAAAGGGCCTCCTCTTCCTTTTTAAGTATACCATGGTTTGGCTAAGACTTTTGCATGTTTCATTCCTCACCCCTATTTTTATCACTTTCATGAAGAATTAGAATAACCAGTTTAATTTCGAAAGTGTTAAATGTCCCCATTTGACATCTAATTGCAGTCCATCTGGCCTTAGCTAAAGCAACAGCTAAATAGAAGATATTAAGTAGAACATAATTACATATTACGTTTCAAAATTTGAAAATTAGAAACTAACTTGATTGAACAAACTGTGGTGCAACAATATATATCACATAGAATATGCATTCTTTCCAAAACTAACTGCTAACTAGGATAATTTATATAATCATTATCATGTGCTTCCTCTTTCTGAATTTTTCTCTTTGACATTTTTGCATTAAGAAACCATTAAGTTTTGTATTTTAATGTAATTTTTTCATTTAAATTACCAAGCAGTTACTCATTACGGTTATGACTGTGCATGGCTTTTGGCACTAATATATCTCTGAAAACATATTGTTTATAATTCCAAATCCTCAGCTTTATCATTTAAAGTTTTAACTCCTCTCTGAAGCTGGAGTAATATTGTTCTTTCATCTTCAGCAAAACTATTCTGGTTTAGAGAAGCTAGGGAATTCGCTCTTTTTTATTGCACCTTTCTTTCTCATAGGCTTTAATTCAGTAAAATAGTTAAATATGCTCCTAAAGTAAGAAATATGTATTTCCTATAGCTGCTCTAGAACTTCCCATTTTCCTTTCCAGCTGTGAATGCATATGGACTGTTCTAAATGCAACATGTATGATGGTATTGCATTCTCTTCCTTTTCACTCCTACTGACACCAGTAGTTTTCCCTTTGCACCCTTCAGTTGCCTCTTCAGCTTCCCTTCAATTCTGTATTGCCTGTCAGCTCAGGCTGCTCCTTGGTTTAATATCCCCCTTTCTCATCATTAACTGCTGTCATCTTTCTCTTCTTCAGCCCCTTTTGCATGCAAACCTGCATACTTGGCCTTGCCTAACCTTCTGCTGGCCCCCTGGCTTCCTACTTTTAAACAGTAGAAACTGGAGAGAGGACACAAAGGGACGGATCTGGGCTTCTCTCATGCAAAGGGCTATAACCACTTTAGACACTCATCAAAACAGATTAGTAATCGTAGGCTATGACTACAGATGACACACTATGCTACTTTCATGTGACAGAAAAAAGAACCAGGGAAGTGCATGTCAAAAGTCCCATCAATCTTACTAATATTAGGATTTAATCCTAGCACATGTATCTACAGTTTGGAATGGAAGTTAATGCTCAACTGTGTCTGCAGTGGTCTGTGTATCAGTTAAACAGCAAAAGAAAAGTATTGCTGACTTACCACTTAAAAGTCCTGAAGCAAAGACATCTGACAAACTGCACCATTCCCTGAAGCATGCTACCTTAAATATGTCCCATAAAATTGGGGGGAAAAAAAAGTAACTGGGAACTCTCCAACTGCATCAAGTTTATTAAACTGTGTGTTTACCAAGAAAGATCTGAAGACATGGCAATTCACAAAAACATGTTTCGTATAAGCTAGTAAATAAGTAAACTGCTCAGTATGATGTGCTCTTCATTTTCCTTTCTCCAGCAGAGAAGTTAACTAGAGCAAGTGTACGTAGTGTTTTAATGTTCAGAGAATGCTAGGAATGTCTATTTTGTTTCGTGTAAAATTATTTTATTCCTTTTCTTAAAAAGGAAAGATTATGTTTGACTTAACATAAGGCATTAATTTCTAATCTGACAACATACATAAAAGTCAAGGTTTGTTAAAGTATCTCTTAAACCAAGCATATGAATTTCAGCAACATGAAAGAAGTGTACTTAATATAATGTTTTCTTCAGATTTTTTAGGAAGAACACTAAAAATGAAGTGACCCATGACATGAAATAAGGGTATTTAAGGCATCAGGAGTATAAATACTTGGCCTTGGTGAACTGTTGATGAGTTGAATGTTGTTTCTGTTGTGAAAAGACAAAAAAGCCCTAAAGCCTGTTCAGATCTGCATAATGATCTGCTTTTGATTGCAACTTTTTGCGGCTACTAAAGAAATCTGTGGTGGCAGAATCACATTTAAATACAGGGTTTATCTTTTTTCTATGAAAAGGGGGATGGTCTTCAAAGGAACATGACCATTTAAGTCAAGTTGCACATACAGGGGTTTTGTCCCAGGTTTTGGGGGTTTTGGTTTTTTTCAAGGCAGCAATGTGGCTACCCTTGCTCAGTTTTTGCAGTATTTCCTCACACAAATTATTCCATTTGTTTCCACAGAATGACATGCACAGTCTAATTACATCCAGCAAAGTTTCTAAGTAAGTGCTTAGTGCTTAGCTTTAGGCACATACTTTATGAGTTGCATATGAATAAATGCATTTGTAAGCAAAGATTAATTTAGATATACGTCCAACTGCTTTGTTGAACTAGTAATTCAGGTGTTATTCCACTGGAGTAAGAAAATAAGATTCAATAGAAGTTTCAGACACCTAAAAAACTATGTTTCTTTACGTAGAATCACAGGTTAGAAGTAATCTCCAAGTCAGGTAGATGTCTACATGAGTTTGGTGTTGAAGATCCCATTACTTGTGGAGATCAGCAGCTCAATTACTTGCCTAAAGATGGGTATCTTGTGCTATTTGAGATGTCAGACTGTGCCTAAGATAACTTTTGCAGCTATGCTTCAGGACTGACCATGCCCTCCTGGAATGGCAATTAGGAGCTGAGCAGGTCTGTAGCCCCCACAGGTGACACCCACATTTTGGCAATTGATTTAAATGCAGACTGCCAAACTGGGCAAAACGGATATTTTCTTTTGAGCTTTTAAAAAGTTTTGGAAAAAAAGCAAACAGCTCCAAAACAGTCAGTTCCTTAATCCAACTCAGAATTAAAATACAGAGGTTTAATCCGGTCTTTCCTTTCCTACCTCAGGAAAACAAACAAACAAACAAACAAACAAAAACAACAAAAAACCCCAAAACCAAGCAACCAACTAACCAAACCAAAGAAACGCAGGTTCAGAGATATCAAATAAAAATTTGTACTATAGGACAAAAGAATGAGTTCCTAGCAAGTGACTTGCTTTTATGTTTCTCTCTTTTTTCTTTTTTTCCTAGGATAAAAAGAAATCACAAAGAAATTACGCAGTAGGAATGCTCTGCTATTTTGTTCAGGCATGACCGTGATGTACTTAAGAAATTATATGCTTAAGAAGTGATGTACTTAAGAAGACCACAAAAGTCTTGTGAAATAACATACCCTTTATATACACAAGGCACACCTTTCTAACAACTGCGCCCCTGAAGAACTAAAATACTGATAAGAAGGGGACATCCTACCCTACGAGGCACCGAAAAGTTGAAAAATTGCTAAGAGGCATGAAGTCAGCAAAAATCTTTGATAACTGGAGGAAAGGTAAAGGTGGCAGGGGGAGATCATGACCACCGACTCAATACAAGACCAAAAGACTTACCCCCCTACTCTCCTTGAGCATGTGCTGTAGAATAAAAGAACACTGTACCTTTAATTCGAAGTGGGGAAACTTTAACCCCATAGAAACTGTGCTAGATAAGTAACTACCAGTAATAATTTGGGGGAAGAACTTTGGAAATTGAATATGTGTAACTGAACTGTATAAATTGCTTGCCCGTTTAGGCATGAGGTGTGCTAGCTTTGTGGATTACCACCTAGCCCCCATCATTGTGCAAACATGAATTGGAATAAAATACCTCTGCTCTGTGTGTATATTAGCATTTCGCACACTGGATAGATGACCCCACTTGTAGGACAACAACTGTAGGCAGGAGACAAATAGGTATGCCTGGCTAGACCTCTGAATACCATGGTAAAACCTAAATGGCAACGGGGCAGTGTGGACTAGGAACCTATGACAAGAGTAACTTGTGGAATGGGTTTAATGTCTTCCAAACCTCTGTAATTCCAAGAAATAGCATGTATCAGGGATGGAAGAACCATCCCTGTTTCATGGTTATGGTGTGAGTGGGGTGAATTGCCACTCCATCCACAGATACCCCTTTTACTCTAGCTTTCTGAAAATAGCGGGCATTTAGCCACCAGAGTGTATAGATTTTAAACATTTAAATGCTGCTATGATTTTTTAAAAGTGGAGCTAAAATACAGAACTTGCTAATACTTTACTTGGACTATTTTTTGACATTCTTACTGAAGAAAAAAGTCACAATCAGAATTAAACTTGTTGTGGGTGAGGAAGGGATTTAGCCTACATTACCATCTCCTCAGTTCAGTTAGAAGGAAAACAAACATGATGATAATGTGGGCTGCTAGTATTTTTCTCCTCTGTAGTTAATAAAAATGTGTCTTTTTAAAATCTGCAATGCCTAGAGCATTCAGATCAGCTTTAGTTTTAGGCAAAATTACTTAATGCAACTTGAAAATTAAAGACAGACAACACAGAAAGAAGTTACAGAGCTTGTTCATGAAGAATATCAGAAAGAGATTAATGGAGTCAGGGTGTGTGCAACAGGAGGAAATTTATGATATGATGGATGCGTTGTCCAAATTTTCTGAAGGTAGCTTTTAGTTCTTGTACTTATTCCATTACAACATTGTAGACTGCATTTTACCTAGTGCTTATTCTTTACAAAGTGATTCAGATTTACTGGCCAAAACCCTCAACTGGACTGTAACTCAGAACAGCAGGGCAAAGTCCCCTAATGCCAACAAAGCCAACCATGGAAAGAGCACTCAAGAGAGAAGTCTTATAGTAAGTAGCACAGAGATGTCATAAAGAGCGTTCAAGGGAAAAGATGCAGTTTCTGGTGCATTTTCCTGCACTCACCTACCAATTCCAAGTGCTGCATTTAACACATTTCCTAAGTGGGTAGAAATTATTACGTCAGACGATTTGGTTATCTAAAGTGATACAAAAAATAAGTTAACTTCAAAGTCAGTAAATTATTTGTGTGAGCAAACTATAGCCTGAGTTGATGTAATGATAAGGTAATCAGTAGTTAATCTATGCATTCCCTCTCTCCGGGATACTGCTGCTGCTGAGGGGTATTAGCTTCACACTTGTGTGAATGACTGTGGAGTTGCCTTCAGAAGACATATTATCACCTGGACAAGTCAGCCAACAAAGAGAAAATCCAGGAACACTTCAAATTAGAAAAGGGATTTTATTTACGGCTATGCAGAGAAGTATATTTCCTTGAATATCCATATCCTGCATAGTTTGACAATGAATGTTTGAGGTCAACAAAAGCACACTCAGGAGTACTGTCCTGATGTAGATATCCACAACAGAAAATAGTGAACTAAGAACCACCAGAAAGGCAAAGACATACCAGTGATCTACTATCTGTTTAAGTAGAAGCAGAATAACAACAAGAATGAAATGAGAAGAACTTACTTACTTGGGAAAGGAAAGCTAAAGTTTTGGGTTTGTGTGGCGGGGTTTTGGTAGCAGGGGAGGCCCTGCAGGGCCGGCTGCTGCTGGAAGCTGCTGGAAGCTTCCCCGGCTGGGAGCCGGACCCGCCTCTGGGAGAACAGATTCCAGAGGGGAAACCTGCCGGGAGTCGGGGGATCGGGATGGGAGAGGAACCCCTGTGCAGATCCCGAGGGCAGGGAGGAAGGAGGGGATGCCCCTGCAGCCCGTGGGGAGACCAGGCGGCAGGCTGTGTCCCCCCAGCCCGCGGAGGGGAGCGGGGGAGCAGATGCCCACCTGCAGCCCGGGGAGAGAGGAGCCCACGCCGGAGCAGGGGCTGGAGGCCCCACAAGATGGCCGCTGCTCCCTGGGAGCAGGCTGGGACTGAAGGACTGCAGCCTGCGGGAGGGCCCCGCGCCGGGGAAGTGTGTGAGGAACTGCCGCCCGCGGGAAGGACTCACGTTGGAGAAGTTCGTGGAGGACTGTCTCCTGTCGGAAGGACTCACGCTGGAGAAGTTCGTGGAGGACTGTCTCCCGCGGCGGAGCAGGGGAGGAGCGCGGAGTCCTCCTCCCCCTGAGGAGGAAGGAGCGGCAGAGACAAGGTGTGACGGACTGACCCCAACCCCCATTCTGGAGGGAGAGAGAACCGGGAGTGGGGGTGAGCCGGGACAGAGGGAGGGCTGGGGGAAGGGGTGCTGAGGTTGGGTTTACTTCCCATTATCCTCGTTTTGGTTTGATTGGTAGTAAATGAAATTGATCTTGTTTTTTGCCCAAGTTGAGTCTGGTTTTGCCCGTGACCATAAGTGGTGAGTGATCCCTCCCTGTCCTTGTCTCGACCCACGAGCGTTTCTTTATATTTTCTCCTCCCCATCCCACCGGGGCTCAGGGGGAGGAGTGAGCGAGCGGCCTCGTGGTGCTTTGTTACCGGCTGGACTTAAACCACGACATAAAGGAAAGTTTTTACTAGAAGAAAACATTCTGATGGGAGTGGAATCTCGTGTTGGTATAAAATAGTGCAATAGGTAATAATTGTAATGGATGCAGAAAAGAAAAAATTCTTCAAACAAAAACCTGTATATTTTTGAGAAGCTTGTAAGAAAGAGTGATAGCAATTTAAATGGAGTTAAAAATATACCATCAGCCATTTCTTCAGGACTGATTTCTGCATAAGACAAAAGTTGAATGTGAGATCTCAAAGATAAAAGTTACAGCATAAGAAAATGCTACATGAGGAGTTAGGAAATATGTAAATCCAGAGGACATTCGTGAAATGAAGCATGTAAAAATATGGGGGAAATATTGATTAAATCTCTCAGAAAAGGTGCAATGAGTTTTTGCTGCATAAGTACTTTTAGTCAAGCTTGATCCCAAACTTCAGAGCTACACATAAAGACAATATAAATGAAGCTTTCTAAATTGACACTTAGTGAGATGGTGTTGAAGCACAGAATGCTCATTTTCAACGGACAAGAAAGCAGAAATATAGGTATTTATTTTTATTTGAGACTAGGTAATATGAGAATGAAGTATAATTTGAAATAAAAGCAAATTTCAATCAAACAGTTTTCATCCACAGTAAGAAAATTGTTTGAGGAAAAAAAAATCATTTTAATTATAAAAATTGTGGGTTAAACTCCTCAGATGTGCCTAAAAAAAATGGACAAGGCAGAATCAGTGCTAATAGCTCATATTTTGAATTATTTCTGAACTAGATTATTGGTTTAATTGAGGCATTTGACAGCAGCATTCTGTTGTCCAGTGCTACCTGATGTCCACATGCTACATAGAGTCCAGTTGCTAGTCCAGAAAGCACAGGTTTTCCTTAAGTCTTGTGTTTTATCTCCCAGCCCTGATCAAATATCTTTGCTATGCTACTGTGTACAAATGGTACTAGACAGTTCAAGAAGTTTTCTGTACCAATTAATGATAGAAAAGCATGGGAAAACAAGAATATTATGGCTGACATGCACAATCATTATCAAAATAAAAACACTTTAAGTTCTTCAGAAAGTAGAAAACTGACCTTTTCACAAAGGTTAAGTGTCATGGCAGAAGAGCCTGTATCATAGTGTAGAGTCCTACTGTAAGTCAGCATTTTAATTACCTGACTGATTTACACTTCCAGTTTATTTACCTCTTCTCAACAGCCAGCTCATCTTTCATCTTGTGTGTGCAATCACAAGCAGTGTGAAATGTTATTAAAATGCTTAGGCATAATTGATAAAGAGGCAATTTCCCAGCAAGCTTAAATGACTTTCAGCAGAACTTGTTTTCTTAAGTTATTTTTAAGATCCTGCCCTAAAGGTTTTCTAAAGCCTGGCTTCCAAACTCAAGATAGCTGTGGTTTCTTACAGAAGACAATGCCTAATTCTGTGGATTAATGTAAGAGACTAGTGCCATAAAAAAAATCTCAGTACAGAGGCAGGGAATGCAATGCAAAAGAAATGCCTGGGAGGGAGGAAAAAAAACCTGACATGCTTGCAAGAAAGGAAATACAGAATTATACTGTTTTGCATTATCCCTATTCACTTGCAATTAAGAAAATTGGGATAATTGCCTCCTTAATAGTGATTCCAGAAGTATAGCCCTGCTTTGCCCTTTGTATAGATGTCCATTTTCAGTCGAATGTGATCCATAGCCTTTCCTGATTACCTAAGGATGAAAAAAACAAATTTTCTTACTTTAGCTACTTTAAAACCGTTTTTCCACAATATTCATTTAAGTAAAGTTTGATTTGTCTTACAAGGTGATTCTCATTTTATGGAGCCATAAAGTGAACATAGAACTAAAGGCTTTAATCTGCATGTCTTGTTCTGAGAAGTATTTTTCTTTTAAGTAAAACGAAGGTACTATTCCAGACAGCCTAATTTCTAATGACTACGTTCTGAGTAAGAGGCTGTTTTATATTATCAGCAGAATTTATTTAAAAGGGCATCTACAGTCTTCAGCAGACAAGAAACATTATCTGAACTCTGCCTTCATCACCTAATCAAAGCAGATTTATAGAAAATTGTGCTTGTCTAAGGGACTGAGTATTTTCTTGAAAAGACCATATTGCAAAGGAATGACATCTGCATCATCAAGGACAGAACACTACTAGATTTATAAGCTGCCAGGCATCATAAAAGAAATTGCTGGTTGAAGCTACATACTGTTTGCCATGTGATGTCACACTGGATATAATGTAACAGGTTCTGGCATGTCAGTGATATGATTAAAGGATAATATTAGTTCTGTGCCTTTTTAACTAAAGAATAATTCAGTTCCTAGGTGGATTAATGAGGAGACTTAAGAGCAAGTAGCTTGTGCCCTGAGATTACTGCAAGGAAAAATAGTTCATGACTCGCTCTTCAACTCTGATTTTATGAATGTGCATCAAAAGTTGGTTTGATAATTGATATTTGCAACTACATCTGAGTTTTAATTATGTATGTAGAATTTGCTTTTTAGTTTTACTCAAAACAGTAATTTTGTTAAACGTTGAAACATTGATTTTAGGAGAATCTGTGTTTAGAATGTCACTTGAAGAGATGGCATGTCAGTCTCTATTCATTAAAGAAGTCCAGTTGTAAAGAGATCAGATTATCCATCTGTGCTTCAGCTCTCCAAGCCAATACTCTTCTCACAATTTTTTCTGAAAGCCACAGTTTTCTTGAAATGAATTATGCTAGCACTGTGATGCTTCTCGTAGGTAATTGCTTGCTTCATATATCGAGACATAAAACCTTTAATGATAAAGACTGTTTCTCTCCCTCTTTGGTCTCTGTATACTTTTTACTAAATGCGTAGTTTCTAGCATGTATTCTATGCTTACAGCTGTAGAGACAGTACATGATGTATTAATAATACAGACAAGAGAGAGTTTCATTGAAAACGGCTTCTCCGTTTTACTGAGAAAATAATCTCCTTGGCTTCTACTGTCAGTATCTCTGATTCTGGAAATGATTCAATCACAGGAAAACAAACTGAAGTCCTAATGCATTCAGTGGCAAAACTGTAATTAACTTCAGTGAATCTAGGAATTTATCTTTTATCTTTTTTTGTCAGCAAATGTAATCTATCAATAATCAGACAACTGTTAAGAAGAGCTAACCACGTACAGAATCGGTTAGCAAAATTCGGTGTATCTCAGCAATAATGCATTTTTATATTCTGCTAGGAATCAAAACAATTATCCCGTGATACATTGGAGCAGCTAGTTAGGTACTAGCCCATTGCCAGTGGAGACAGGACTTGCAGGGGAATTTGCACTGGTTCCAGTCAAGGCCAGCACCTCATTTTTCCTCAGCATGCTCCCAGAATCAAGCCATGAAAAGGCAGCAGCTACCACCAACAAGCAACAGAGAAACAAGGAGATGGCAACCACCCTAAAATGGCAGGTGAGTGAGGAGCTGAACCCAGTATTTCATCGATGACCTAGCTGTCAAATGATTGAGAGTGACTGGCACATGGGATACACAGCACTGTGATGGGGTTTAGGGGACCATTGCACTGATTCTTCTTCAGATGCCACTGCTGGTCTTAGAAGCTGTGCTTATACCAGGAAAACTAAACAGCACCAGAAAATGTGCTCACGCTCAGGCATGAATTCAGTGATATGATTAACTGGCATGATTTTGTCTTGCAGTAGTAGCCTGCTCTCAGACAATTCAGGGGCACAGTTCAAGGAATAGAGTGTACAAGGGACTGTTGCTAATAGGTAACCTAAGGGGAATCATCCTGGTCGGTGGGGTGGGAGGCACGGGAAAGAGCCTGGGATGGGAGCTGTGCATGCTGTTTGGCCCTAGAGTTAAATGTTCCTGTCCTGGTTATTTACCATTAAAGACAAAGGCTGGAATTATCTTTAGTTCTCAGTGCTCCAGTTTTAAGATAATACTACCAAAGTCTTTTGCAAAGCACGTTGTCATCTACTTATGATGACCAAAAAAATATTGGTTAAAACAAGACTTCTCATTATTATGTTCTTTCAGCCCAGCTAACATTCTATTAAGGAAATTCTCACTCTTTCACCATATTAAGGTCTTGTTCTCATTTTCAAGACCTTTCCCAGCTCTGCTCCCCACTACTTACTGATTTTCATCTCTTATCACACTACCATCAATGCACTCCCTCTGTTTGGCAGATGATGTCAGCCTTAGCTGTTTGCTTGCCTTACTCCTGCCAAAAATATCTCTGTGCTTCCTACTGAGACAGTGTACTAGAGCTGGCTGATTTACTACATTCCTACCTTCAGTTGTCTCTGAGGGCCCACTTTTATGCAACTTTTACAGTAAGTCAGTCAATGTATTACTTACAACTGGACAGCTTGAGAAGACTAAAGTTTATTATTATGTAATCACTAAATAGATGAATAAGCAAACAAGATGTATGTGGGTTTTTTCCTCTGTTAAGTACTTGTTTTTTCTACTTTTTTTTTTTAAATTGAGACAGATACTATACCTCTCTCTTTTAAGTTTATAAGCCTATAAACTTATAGGCTCCAAGTAGAGTGGTACAAGAAGAACAGTCATAAATTACAACGTAATTACTTAGTGCATCTAACTTATTAGCATACTACCGTACCAGTATGATCCAGTTCTAGACATAATATATATTCTGGTTGTGTTGTCACTCGTGAGAACAGGTATAGCTACAAACCAAAACCTGCAATTATTGTGGTATTAGGTATATTTCAGATTTTTTTAACTAGAGCTTGAACATGTTTATAACAAACTCATAATCACTAATTCCTTTTACCAGTTGAGAATAGCACCAGGTGTAACTTTGTTGTAATTTTCAAACCACTTGCCACTGCTTTGTTTTTAAGTTGCCTGAAATGCTATTATGGTTTATGCCTGCAGTCTGGTTCTTGGTACTTCACCGTCTTTAATGTCCCCGTTATGTTTCTCTAATAGGTCTTCTTCCATATGACTGTGTTTTTCATTCTCAAATGTAATGGATCTCTAAGTCCAAGACCTGTATTTCTGTTTCTTCTAACATTTTCATCCCAAACCATCTGCTTTCTCATCTACATCATTGTTCTGCTGTGAAGCTTCTCTGACATTAAGGATGAAAGATAAAGTTTTATTTCTGGGGCTGAATATTTTCCTACAACTTTTTTGGTAATCTAATAGTTTCTCTATTACATGGATTTTTCATAATTTGATCACAGCTAGCCAAGTGTAGTAGTCACTCTGAGCAAAAGTCCTATAATTACATATAAGCTGCATATGTTATAGAATAGATAGAATTCTAAAGCATTATTGTTGGCCTCAAAGCAAGAGGCTCACAAGAGTAACCGTGAAATACATATGTAGTCATTACACTAGAATATATAACTTGCCATATCAGTTCTCCTTTCTTACAATTATCAGTGTAAAATAGCATGATTCTGGAGTAGAGCTGAAAGCAAGGAGGAATATCCAAGGACAGCTCAAATGTTATGGGAAGTTTATCTCAGGATAATTGAATCCAACTCCTTTTGCCCTTCACTTTGGACAGGTGGGGATTCTTTCTGAGATTAAAACACCTAAATCTAATTAGCTACCTGTGGGCCAGGAGTCTTTTCCTTCAAGGAAAAAAAAAAAAAAAGAAGGAAAAAAAAAGCTGTTTCTACTCTCATGGGAGAAATATGAGGTCTACTGCAAGAACACTTCTGTCCACAGCATCTAAAGCTATGAGAAAAAACACAGTTACAGGAATATTCAACACTTAGTACTACTGCCAAGCATTAGGCAACCTCCTACACCTCCTACTGTACGGCCACCGTGTCTAATAATTTTCCTAGTTTAGCTGTATGAATCAAGAACATATTTCTTAAAAAAAAAAGTTCCTTTTGTTCTTTTGAGAATGTAGGTTATATATCTTGTTTTATAATGAATAATTATGTATTCAGAAACAAGCATGGCTCTAATATTTTAAAGTTAAAGACTAGAGGATATTTGCTTAACTGCTACTTTGCAGATCCCTGTTTTAGGTCAAAGAAATTGCAGCCAATGCATAAATACATTAAAAGCTCAGGTACCCAGATATACATTTAAAATAGCATAACAGCAATAATTCTTACATGTATATTTACTGTTGTTGTGCATAATCAGATGCTCTAGCTCTCTTAGTCAAAGCAGGTAATAGTAAGTAGGAAGTAATGTGCTCTTAATTATCCAGCGGCTGACTGCTTAAAGATCTCATAGAGGATACAGATAAGTACTTCTTTTTACCCTGGTGAAGGGACTTGAACCTGCTATCATCACTGAAAATACTTTAAAAAGAGGCTACAGAGGGACAACAGAGGTGAGAAGATTCTTAATCCTCTGCAGCTAAACAGAAGTCTTTGTATTCTGCTTTGCTGGAATAACTCACTATATACAGCTGTACCAAGGATAGAGGATGCTGAGTTATGGGTTCTATTTCAATTACTTAAAAAAATAATAATATTTATAAAAATTTGGTAGTGCAGGAAATGGAAGCTGGAAAGTTCTCTTATCATAAGTCCATAGATGGGCACTAGATGTGTTAGCTGCTAAGCACAGGTAAATTGAAAGCTGCTCTAGCCTTCCAGCCCAGTAATACTGTATTGCCATTGCTAGGAACAGACTCTTGAGTTTGCAGGTCCTCAGAGCAGAGGCTTGTCAGACTTGTCTGAACCTGTCTTGAATGCTTGCAGCTGTATTTTTATTTGCTTTAGCTGTGACAACAATTTTTCTAATTTCTTTTTCTAAAAAAAAAATTAATTTTTTTTTCTCATAGCTGTGTCTGAGTTAGTTTACCTTTGCTTATTTCTATATGTTAGGCTCACAGTTTTTGTACAAAGGGTAGTAGTAAGCAGTTACCCTTTTTATAATGAGGTATTTATGACTAACATAGTGATGTTGTGTAGAGAAATACAGTCCCGGTCTGATAGCAGAAGCCCTGAGAACTGAGGACATAGGATGTGGAGGAAGGAACACAGGCACGGGATGATAGGAGACAGGGTCCAGGCTGACACTGGAGACCCCATGGCTCTAAGAAACACACTCATCATTGGTAAAAGAAATGTAGACCAGGATCTGAACAACTAGTTTTGAGCATGAGAGAACAACAAACAAAGCTCTGACATATGTAAAACGCACCACATCATACACTAAATTTGGATGTAACTTGCAGATGAAGAGCAAGGTTTAAAAACATGTTCTAAAATATGTAAAAACAATCCCAAGGAAATCCTAGAAGGTAGAAATGGAAACAGCCGACATCAACATTATGCTTCTTTCCAGTGAAGGACTTGACATGCTGATGACTCCCTGTACCCCCCCATATACACACCAAACTAAGGCCATTGACTTTAGGACCCAGAGGGGCAGTGGAAGAGTGGACATGGCATGAAGGGAAGGAGTTGATACTAGGAGCTGTGTGTATAACACTATCCCGTCTTTGTTCACTGTGTTTGGTAAAGACACTGTCCATGTTTGCTATTCTTCGAATAAGAAGCAGGCAATTGTAGCAGCTGAATTAATCTGCAAAAAGTACTTTGGAAAAGGGAGATACTCATTCCAAAGTCAGTCTTAAGTACATTGCTGATTTTTCAATTTTAACTTTTTCTATTAAGTGAGAAAATACTGGAAAAATATACATGTTATACCTAACAAAGGAAAGATATGGCATTTAAAAATAAACAAAAAAAACCCCTTGCATTTATATGCTGTTTTTTACAGGATGGTGTTTCTCTTGAAACTAGATTGATTGCATAGGCTCCAAACATTAGAGCTTCTGTTCAAGCAAATGAACAAACAATTTGTCTTTGCCATGTACAGAAAACAGTTCTGAACATTTTTAGAAATTATATGTTCAGAGTGATAAAGCAATCACTAGAAAAAGCAAGGATTTTTATCCCATGGACCAATATATACTATTAAAAAGAGTATTTATCATTCTTGTCTAAAAACCACAGTTCATTTAGACGAAGGACCCTTTCCATCACCACAGTTTCATATAGTTACAGTCTAGAATTTAATTAAAGATCTCTTATATAGCTCACTCTTTTGGGGCGGGGATTAGGTACTGTATGATTTTTCTTTAAATGAACACATTCTGAAGGATTTTGTTTTCTCCTGACAAACTAATACAGAGTCTGAGACATTAGGGAAGTAAGTACAAAGGTGTGCAAATAAATAATTTCAGTCATCCACCTTTCTGTGTAGATAACATTTCAGTTAATACTGGAAAAAATGTGGAATGCTGCAAAGTACTAAATCTCACAGAAAAGAGTACAAGCTGGTAGTTACTTCCAGCAGATAACCTTAATCATACTGAATAGTATTTAGTTTTGAGGATAACATCACTGGAGGAAAAATAACTAATTATTCTTGTTGCTCAGCATGTGCAAAGCTTCCACAATTTGGTCCCACATATTTATTCAGAACTCAAAGTATATGTTGGTTCTAGAAAGATTTAATTAAATTTACCACATTAGTAACAAAATATTCTGAGAACTGAAAAGTTAACTTGGGGAACTGAACTTCTGAAATGAAAGTATTACCCTGTGGTTGCTTTTCTATGTAATGCTCATATCTTCATCTTACAGGAAAAATGGAATAATGAGATTCTTACAGTTGGTTTTGATCATCCTGACAAAGTAAGTATGCCATTTGCACACATCATTTGGATTAATTCTGGAAGTACGTATCTTTGGGAAGGAGTTAGTTCATAGTGGTGACTATTTTTTGGACAGAAATGTTTGAAGCGGAGTGGAATCTGGGTTGATGAGGCCTTTGAAAGCTTATCTGTATGTTTGGGTAGTTTCTGAGGAGCAGGAATGACAAACTTTTCTACATAGCCCAAGACTAGTTTTGTATAAATCCTTTGAATTTCTATCTGTTTGCCTCATCTAGAGTGTTCTGTCATTGAGTGCTCCAGTTTCCATACTCCCCAGCTCCATCCATTATTAGAAGCAAGAAATCTCTAGCCACTCGAAGAAGGTAGAGGAAGTAGCAATTTAAAAGATAGATAGTGTATAAATATGAATCATCAATGTGTGGCAATAAAGACTCATCACCTTTTATACCATGCGTCTTTTCAAATAGCATTTAAATGAAAGGCGTGAAATAAAATTAACCATCACATCTATTTGATTTCCTTGGCTGTATCTATACTATAAAATTAAAAAAAGGCCAGGAGTTACTTTTTTGTTCCTGGAAGAGAACAGCTTGCATCCATGCCTCTTAAAACATACCCCCAAAACAGAGAAGTCATGTCTCTACCTATTAACATGCCTTTGGGTCAGTATTGGATCCCACATTATGGCTCCATTTAATAACGACAACATAGTATAATCTTTGTCTATATCTACACCCTGAGATAAAAAAGGGAAAAGGAATGAAGAGATCCAAAATTTTCCACCTTGCTTAATGGCTAGCTTGTTCTCAGTTCAGCCTTGGGCTGCTCCAGTGGGTCTCTCCAGTGCTCAGGTTCTGCTCTGCTACACCTCACTCCAAGACTGCAGGCCCTCCACCACTGTAGATGGATGAGACTAAACTGAGACTGGCTCCCCACCCTCCAGTGGAGGCTGTAGTTGTCTTCACCAGGACCTCTCTCAGACCTGCCAGTGCCATACCTGTGTCTTGAACACAGCACTGCATGTCAGTTAGCACTAAATGCCAGTGTTTCTGCAGGTTGATTCAGCCAGTACATCTGGTCAGCTGTCTGCACAGCTCTCTTTTCTTCACAGTTAGATTGCCATAAACATTTGATACACCATAGGAAATTCTACCAGACCTTCAACTGCTGCTCCTAAAGGATACAGAATTCCTTTGCTTCTGTGCCGTATCTGCCAACCCTATGTGGATATATCTTGGTTGTTCCTTTATGTGATTTCAATAGCTGAATCTAATCCTTAGTCTCCACAGAAACCACAACATTTTAATAGTAGTTTACATGAAGTTCTATATGCAGTAGACTGCTATTCAAAATCTGGAAAACAAATCCATCTGTGACTGAAGACAAACATGACAAAGTTCATAAAAAATTAACTTCTACCACACGTAGTACAGAAAAGAACAAACATGTCTGAGGTCTGATGAAATCAGTGTTGGATGCTAAAGAAGTCATGTATGCAAGATATATTTTTGTAAGTGCCTCTGCGTATGAAAAAATACTAGCCCTTCTTCTGTGTGCTAAGATTGCATGCAAAACCAGGAGAAGTCCAGTAGCAGTGACAAGCTTTTCCTACTATGTAGAAAAGGTTATTATAAAAGCTCACTGGCTGTAAACACAATCTCAGAGCCCACAAGCCCACCGAAGCCACTGTGAAGCAAAGACTCATTTACTGGATCACCTTCACAGCTCCATGATTACACTAGCGCTGGAGTGTTTTATGTAAGAGGATGGTCTGCTCCGACATATCTCATGAGAGTCATTTTTAAGTAATTCCCCTGATCTCTACCTTCACTGCAGTACTTTTGTTTAACTATTACATTTTTACTGGAAAAGACCGTAGACAGAAGATATCCGGATATAAAGCTTTTCAGCTAAGTAACTCTGTGCTTTGGTGTTGAAAAGAGCAGGACCACAAGTTTTCTTCACCACTATGCAAGTTATGCTCCTTTACACTTCATATGATACAGTCATAGTATATTTTTAGAGTTCTAGAGCAAGATTTTAGCTCAACACCTCAGAGTACGCTGGTTAATAAATTTTATGCAAAGCTTTTGAGTTTCTTGTGGTAAACAGGATAAAAACAACAAAGTCCTTTTTATTATATTTAAAATGCAGATCTCTGAGCTGTTATTAATTTTAGGGTAGGATGGAGGGAAATAAAGACTGAAGTTTCAAAATACTCTGGTACTAAAACACCTACAGTAAAATCAATTTAAAACCTTTATATCAAACATTTCTGCATGTCATGGGCATACTTTCTTATGCTTCTCTGCAATTACCACATTACAATCTGGTGAGTCAGAGGTAAACAATTTTTGACAGAAGCCATCATTTTCATAAGGGATACACTCATTCTAATAAGTTTGGCATAAGCATCATCTTCTGTAGTTTCATTTCTCTTTAAGACACAAGTACCCTCAAATGAGAAAAAATCTTCAGCATGTTCCGGTTCTTCAAAATTTCTAACAAACGAGGAGTTCTCTTTCGTAATTGCATATTACAACAGTACAGGTATGTGTACTTTTCATAAATGCAAGATAACTTGGAACACTGGGTAAAAATTGACATTTTCTGTCTTATTCAGAGTCTTGGGATTCTGAATTGAACATTCTGATATTTAACTAACTTGCAGGGCACATGTCTTTTGGAAAACATTCTATGGATTATGAAAAAAAAGGTAATCCAATATTTGGGGTTTATTTCCAATACTACCTCAGTTAACATTTACAAAGGTTTAGCCTCTAGGAATTTTTCAGCACATTATTTAGTATAGAATTTTTTTGTTATCACTGTTCAAAATCATATACAGCATTTTTGAACATTCAGGTCCTAAGTCACCATTTGTTTAATGTCAGATACAGTAACTCTTTCAGACATCTCTCATGCTTGAATGTAAGCATCCTACTAAATATTTACTGAAGTAACACTTCAACGTTCAGCAGCATCCAGCAGTCATAAGAGTAAATCCCATTTCTGGTTTTCATCCCTTTTTATTCTTTGAAATACACCATTTCTGCCTGCCTCTCATCAAAAAAAGAGGGCTTGTTGATCTTATGTAAAGTTTTTTACATGTATTTGCTGACATGTTTATTACTAAGTATTTTAAGTGCTTAATAGCCAACTCAATCTTTTTTTTCTCCTTTAATTGCAGATGGGAACTATACAATACATAGCTCAATATACAGCTCTTTTAAAAGAGCAGTTATAATTTTTTCTTCTCTATGACAGTTACCATCTATTCCTTTGATGTCATTTTGTCCTACCTGTATAAGTCATCTTAAACGCTTCTGTTGTATTTTTGGGTTGGGATTGCTTTAATGAATGTTTACAATCAGGTTTTTATGTAAAATCATTCCCTCCTTTGGCTATTCTGGGAGGAATTAATTTCATAATAATGACATTAAACATAGAATAAATTAAATGCGTTTTATTATTGATCTATCCAGTGTTTTCAAGTTATTTGTGTATACTCTATTGTTACAACAACTGAGAAAAAAATAAATAACACCGTATTCGTTAATATTATACAACAAAATATAGAAGGTTTTATATAATTCCTAAACCAATAAATTCAGTTACCGAGTTAGCTTACAGTTAAGTTTGCCACAATAAGTGGCATAGCATTTAAGGAAATGACAAAATGGGGGTATATTCAATACTCTTTGGTATTTCAGATATACCAGGAAGGCATTCAGATACTTTGATAATGACTGTGAGCTTTAAATATATATGGAAAGCCAGATGATTTTGAAAAGCAAAGCCTTTAAAGGTATGGAATGATGAATTAAGGTAATTTGTGTGAATATTTTGAAACTGTGATAATCCATACAATGACTACATTGCAGTGATGTTACAGCCAAAAACATCACACAACTGGTAAAATCAGGCTGTCCAGTTTTGAACTTTGTCTAATGCAAACATTGTTGGTGTGAACACTATGGACAGCCTATGATGAGATTATATGCCAGATTTGAATGCACATTCCCTACATTCATATTAGAATAGGTTAAAAAAAAACCCCACCCTTGACTTTTGACCTTGGGCTTTTCATTGTGCCATTGCAACAGCGCATAAAGACTCACAAATCAAGGAAAGGGCACTTGACATCATACATATAGCTAAGAGGCAGAACTTGGTACAAATATTTAGCAAAAAAATAATTTTAAGTAAACTGCTTTTAATTGGAATGCCTTGATTTTCACTTAAGAAAACTACCATTCTTGTAGTTGTGGGAAAATCTATAGACTTTACTGAATTATACAATGCAGTGTGATACAATGCAATAACAGAGCTCTAGGATTAAAGCAGTAGGTAACTGGAAGAACACAGAGAAATGTGGACTCGGGAAGAGAAGAGAGAGGAGAAAATGATAATGGAGATAGATGTGATTGCACAGGTGACTGCTCTAAGGTCTCAGAATTACTGAGAACAGTCAATGGCAAAGCAGAGAGGATACTCAACAAAATTAATTAGGGAAAAGAAAAAGCATGTGTGTAGCATCTGGCATTTTTGCACAGCTGCTGCAGGGTCCTCTTGCTGATTAAAAGAAAAATACAAACAGCAGGTAGGTTGTTTTGTCTTCAACTACACTGCCACTGAAGAAAGGGAACATGCTTTTCTCTCCTACCTTGCATCATTTATAGTTTGCCTCTGCAGCTGGTGGCTGAGATGTATTACTGTACTATTACTCCAAGCTTCCCTCTGACCTTTGATGATTTGTATTCTATTAACTATCTTGCTCCCTCAGATGCGTCAAGAAATTAACTGAATTGCCTGACTGAAACAAGGGACAAAACTAATACTAGCAAGGTGAGTACTATCACTTGTTCACTGAGACTTGCAAATATTCTCCTTCCACCCACTCTTCTTGGCTTTGTTGTATGGTTTTGACAAAAATGTTTTTTGTTTTGTTTTGTTTTTACAGGACAGAATATTTCATTACATACCAAGTGCACATTTCTGCCTTTGCGGTCTACATGGATGAGTGGCTTTGTAAGTCTGTGTGATAGTGGCTGCTAAACTAAAAATCCAAATGATCAACGCTATGCTTTAGAACAGGTTCCTTTCCTCACATACCGTCCTGGTTTCTCACAAGTAACATGTTAGGGTCTTCCAGAGCTGGAACTTGTCTGGCTCATGAACAATTCTGGTGTATGTCAGATAATCAGAACAAATTAACTATATGCACAATTTAGCATTAACTTGTGTTAAATGTGAGAAACTATAGAAATTAAATATGTAAAATGGTTTAATTCTCATTGTCTTGTATTGGGTGACCTATATAGTCATCTAATAGCCAAGCAAGATGATACAATATGTAAGAGTACCTAACAAGTATTGTCTTGTTAGGGTTTTTCACCCATTTTTGTACAAGATATAAGCAGCAACACAAGCTGAAAAGACAAATTTATTGTAATAGACTGGCTTGAGCATTACAACGGTGATTACACACAGAAATACATGTATTTGTATGTGCAGTTCAGTAGCTTACTAATTTCAAGATTCATGCATGATAAAATGGAGAGGGAAGTCATAGACTTAGTCTCTTCACTCTAAAATTATGTAATGGTAATGGACTTACTTTGAGGATACAGCCTCATTGAGGATTAAGTGGCAGCTATAATTCTGCTTTTCCCAGTATTTATGAAGTTCAGTAGCATCTCTGTTTGCTGATTCGCTTTTGTGATGAAAGCTGCACAGAAGGATTATTTATTGCCTCTGAGTTCTGTGCTGTTATCCTTTTTGCTCTTCAAACCTTGCCAGGCCAATTAATATTCCTTATCTCTAAGAAGGGTAGTTTTTCTTATCCCTAAATAAATGTGGTTTTACAGCAGCTCCCAACACACCAATTATTCTAGAATACCAGTATGATTCCATTATATTATGGATAAGTGCAGACTTTGCTCTACTTATCAAACTCAAAAAATTCAGAACATGTTGCATAAAGCATCAATAATACTTCAACATTTTGCTTTTTTGCCTTCTGCTTCAATTTTCCTATCTTATCCTTTTTTAGAAAAATGGCTACTCAACACAGCTGAATGCAAAAATCTAAAATCTAAATATCTAGTGAAACTCTAATGAATATATTTATTTTTTTCAAAGGGCATATTGTCATTTTCTGTTCACAGTTGAAGCCAAACTGATGAGAATTTACTCAAGTAACAGACTCGTGGGGGAAGGGGGACCTAAAGAGCTCAAATCATGCATAGGAACTGATACGCAGCTTCACACAGATGCTGCTCAACCCAGTGACCTGGATTTTCAGCAGATGTCACGTGAGTCTTCTAGACCTATTCTAAATTGATCTATATTAATTACTCATTACTGCCTTTCCTTTCAAACCACTGCAGCTGTTTACATAATATTAAGAAATTCCAGTGTAGTGCTCCTTATACCACCATCTTACATAAAGAAAAAGACAAAGAAATGTACATCTACCCCATTTCTCCTTTCTCCAGGTCCTACAGCTGTGAATACTTTCTCTTATGTTAAATAATCTGATCTTCTGTCAGTACTGATGAGAAACGAGATTGCTTAGCACCATCACACAATAGTAGTACTGAATATGGAATAAAACAAAAATAGATTATATTTTGATACCTTATAAACAATTTGATAAAACAAAGTTTGTAAATTGACAGATGATGAAGATAAAATGCCTTTCCTACATTGGCACACCACTACATTTTGCAGAATCCATTCTGTGTCTTTTTTTTAGGCACTCTTTTACAAGTTTCTTGTTTGTATTCTGCTCAGAAGGCTGCATTACAGCATGACTTACAAATTACAGTGGATTCACCCTAAACCATGAAATTCCCAACTGAAAACCATGTTTAATTTACATATAAAAACAGTCTCAACCACAATCTTCTCAATGTGAGAGTTCATAGAGTTAATTCTAGGTAATTAATTATTAAAATTCACATTGGTTCAGAGATCTTAGAAAGTATTTCATATTCATTGAGGTATAACTATATTTAAGATCTGTTTCTTATAACACCAGTCATTGCAAAAGGTCAGAATATAACATTCATTGCCCATTTTTCTGGTTCCAAAATGTTTCAAAGTAGTTTACAGTTGTTACCTTTTGCATACCTTTAAGTTTTAGGTATAAGTAACTGACTAAAAAAAACCCCAAAAAACTCCTTGTAAGTGATTTCCTAAGTTTTGGCATATAAATTCAGGACACTAAGTTTACTGATTATCAAGCTCCGTGTATATTCAGTGGAGGGAGCAAGGTACCTCCATTTACAGAATAAAAGAGATTACTTTTCTCATGAATGTCTTTCTCACTCCATTTACTAAAGTAGGGCTGGTTAATATTCCCTCATGAGAAGAAGAACAATTTGCCATGTTTTAAATAAAAGATTAACATTTCCCTCTGAAAGCATTTCTTTGTCATTAGGGCCTCTTTCTAAGAACTTTCTGAAATAAGCAGTTTGACAGCCTCTCTTTGTCTATGTATATTTATATTTTGTGATCTGTTCTGAAAGTATTTCAAAAACATGGAGACTACTCATTATCTTGAAGGACCAACTTACAAAGAAAATTAAAATGCTTTCACACATTTTCTGTATCTGTAGCTGATTTGATATATGATTACAGGCAAAAATACATCTCTGTGTGCAAAATATGAACACTCTCAAAGATGTATATTCCCTTTTTCTTCTCTCTTTCTCCTGAAATTACTTGTATTTTATTTATCTGAAATGGTTCCAGAGATGAGTACAGGATTTCTGATACTACATCCAAACCAAACAGAGGCACTCCTTATTACTCTGATGTGTGAAATGAAGCCACTTATTTTACAGCAGAACATTCCTCTGTCTTCTATAATGTCTCTATAATGTTGTAATCTATAGTGTATTTTTTTATTTTAGTCTTTCAGTTCTTGTTCAAGACAGTAGATGTCATGTCTTAAGGTTCACGTTGCAGAATGCCAGCAGCACTGACATCTTTTTATGTAGAAGAAAGTCCAAATGTCACTTAAAAACAAGTGCGTGGTAAACTGGGAAGACTACTCTCTGTAGCCATAGACAGGGTGTTAGTTACCCTGCTCTGCATGGTAGCTGCATTGTGGCATCCCATGGTTAGGAAGAGAGGTTCATGGGGATGGCAGTGTAGGCTGGTATGAATAGGTAACCAAAATAGAAGAAAACTAAGTTTTAAACTTCCTCTAAAGACCAGTTCTTCAAACTTCAGGCAGGGGCATAGAAGACTGACATAAGTAAGGAAAGGACACATTAAATCATCTATGGGATTAGGGGTTTGCTTTTGAATTTTGAAGAGGATACTCTTTTTGGAGACCTTGTAAGTTCTGAGGTTATCTGGGAAGGCAGGGAAGAGAGTTGACAGTGACGAACTGGGAAAACAAAGCTTTTCCAGTATTTTCCATTAAAGAAACAGAGCCCAGCCATACTTTTATTTCAGTGTCATCCACTGCTTGCTTTAAGGTGCCAGCTAGTTTTTTACATTTTTCTGTATTTTCTGAGTTTTCAACACTGCCGCTGCCGGATGGTTGGAATAGATGCCCTTTCATTAGCTGCCAAGACATCAGGAATATGCTCATATGATGGCAAATAACAGCACCACACCCACCATAGAGGGGGTTTAAACGGTAAAAAGAGCATAGACACCTGCAGGTTGATATATGACACATTATTCTAGAAATAGGACAAGTTCTTGTCAACAGACATTACACTGCCACATCCAACTTTATCATAGAGGCTTCAGAAGTGGTGGGAAGAAGATTTCTTGAAATAAAGCTAGTTTGACTCACCTAAGTAGTATCAAGATTTGGAATAATAAAGAAGAAAGGTACAATTTTAATTAGTTCCATGCATAAGCCATGCACTGTATAGGAAATGAGAGATTTAGGAGAAGTTTAAGTATTTATTTTAATTACTTGTTTTGGAATCAAAATAAGAAAAAAGTTATCACTTACATGACTACATGATGTGTTCCAAGGGAGAAAAAGGCAGTATGACCTAGTGAGCAAATTACAGGCTGAATCATGTTCTAGTTTTTATTTTAATGGCAACCTGTAATGTTTCCATGGGTGTTAAGGCCTAGGTTTTGGGGGTTTTCACCTTTAGAGATGAACTGACTTTTCAAAAGGAAAATTATTTATTTGGAAGGGTTGTGGTAGATTCTTGAAATTTCTTGGTTTTTTGAAGATAAAGGTCATGATGGAGAAAAGGAATTTTAAGTAGATTTGCTTGTTCATAAGGAAACATAAATACCTTCACTTTGGTTTGAGCCTTATTCCTAAGGAAAACAACATGGGATAAATCAAAATTTTGAGAAGGCAGAGTACCTAAGGAGGCCACTTTATGCAGTCCACCTTAGTCATCTACCTTTACTAGCTTTACTGCCTTCTAAAATGTTGCAGGCTAATTAGGTCTTTATTCTGGGCTACACTTTTATTATTTTGACTTCTACCTCCACATGCAGAGCCCTAAATAATTCATGGTGTTCAGTTGTCATGCCCGTAACCACATACAAATGGTCTGATCAAAACAACTTATAAGGAGGAACACTTGTTGCAATGCATTTTCTTTGTATAGTGAAAGCGTTAACTTTAACTGGTGTGAAATGCAATAGTTCAACATTAGGTGTCAATATATATCATGTATACAATGCTTGATTTCACATATGTACAGATTATTTCTTGATGTTACATATTTTTTTCTTCGTTTAGTCTTGATCAGTGATATAAAGCAATAGCTCTTGAGTGCTAAGCTGCTACTAAAGGAAATAGCATCACGTGTATAGGTATATATGTAGTTTGTATGTATAAAAACCTATACAGTTTATATAAGCAAAGTATATAGAGCAGAGACTGCAATTCTTAATTAAGATAGTGGCTTGAAACTGAATTAGATATAAATTACTGGAGAAGTTTGTTTCCATCACAGAACACCTTCAAAATAATAATAAAAATATTTTAATTGTCTTTTAAATATGTTTTCCAACAGCCATAGTGATTTGCATCCACTTTTTGCTTTTAATAGCAGCAGAATGACAGTCATGCTATTTCTTTAGAAAATTATGTAATAATTAAGATTGTTTTCAGTATCAGGACATTTCATAAATTCTGGCATATGAAATCATTTTGGAGAGTATGAACTTACTTACAAGACTCTAATTTATTCCTTTAACAGTAGCAATATCATTACTCTTCTGGTCTTTCATGCAGGTGCTCATAACCTAGACTAAATTCAAATTTCTCACCAGTGTTGAAAGAAGGTTATTTTAGAAATTTATTGACAAAAGGGGGAAAAAAATAAAATGAATACACAGGAGAAATGTTTGTGTCAAAAATATTGCTATATGATCTGGACAGGATAATCAATTTTTATTCATTCACAGTAATTAGGCACAACCTGTAATAATAAGGAGAATTATTTATCAGAAACTGAAATTGTTTGTTAATTATGAACCACTGGAACTTTTTATAGTTCAGCAAAAGCTTTTACATTATCTTCAGTTTGCAAGACCAATGATAATTACTGTACAGCTTAATAGCTGTCAATATGTCCTACATTCAGTGTAAGTGAATAGAAATTAGTCTTATATTGAGGAAATAAATAAACCACATTGTTCATAGACTGCTTTTACATACCTATATACCTACATAGTCATGGCACTCAGAGCAGCCATTATAATGTCTTTTGCATTTATAAGGGTAAGAAAATACATATCTTATAGTGTCATAAGGCAAGGTAAAGTGACCTTGGCTCAAGGCATGTAAGCCCTGTAATAGGCAGTGGACAGGCTCTTGCTAGTTTGACTGGCAGCTGCTTGTATACTGTTTATACTCTCAGTAATTTAATTCTGACAAGTGCTACTGTCATCCTTAGGATGGCAGATAGACTAATGGCAGTAGTAAGCAAACTTACTTATATGTAACAAACTTCCTTGTTATTCCTTTGGCTTTTCTCTGTTTCATTATGAATCAGGATGTTATTTTTAAAGTATGCAAGTTCCCAGCTGTCATGCACAGGTATCCTTGGGCATGTCCTATCACATCCCAAAACCACCTCAAGTTCCGATAGGAGCAAGTAATATAAACTAGCCTTCTCACTTTGGATAATTGACTGTAGCAGTGAGAACCATCCTTGAATACCAGTTTTCTGATCCATAAAGTAATGGCCATGATATGTGCTGGGGGTGAGAGGATGAGAGAAAAGAGGGAGTGTGAAGCGACAAGTCTGGGAACTGATTTTAAAAAAACAACCCAGAGAGCGTGTTCATGTGAGAGAAAATTCATTTTTGTATTTTTGCATCTGCAATGAAATATATGTGACAAATATTAGCTGATAGTAATTTCTCTGCTCTACACAGCAGTCCAAATTTTATCATTTTAGGCTGTATTTTAGTCTCTGTTGCCCATGCTGGGGGGGTGTTCACAAGTAAGGTGAGTCCTCGGGTTCATTCAAGACCACAAATAAAAAATAATCATATGATTATTGCATAACATCATCTTGGGGCAAGGTTAAGTTGTATAGATAATTTTACTGTGCTTTTCAATGCCTTAATATTTTTTTAATCTTTAAGTCCTCTTTTTTATAGTTTAATTTGTGGATAATTATAATATATTCCACTAACCATTTGGGGGGATAGAGTTAGTTGTTTTGTTGGTTTTTTTGTATCAATTATTTACATTGTTTGATACAGGCTCTTACATGTAAGTCTTCTACAATAAGAGATTTTTTTCTCTGGATTTTTTTCTTCCTGTCTGCTCTTCCTCTGAGAACACAGAGGTGGGTATTATTTTTTCCTCCAGAGCTTTTTTTTTTTGTTTCTCTTTTCCCATTATTGCCTGACTTGAACATGTTTTTGCTCCTCTGGGCTTCTGTAACAACAAGCCTAGAGGCTTGCTGTAGACTGCTTAACCTCTGAAACTGACCTTTCGCACACGGGATGAATTTCTTATAAGAACTCTTTCTTCCAACAGGGATAGTCAGTCAGGTGCAGAGTTACAAGTTATGTTGAAAAAAAAAAAAACTTCAGTCTATATTTTTTCTTGACTAAAGCAGGCTTCTGTGTTTATCTCAGTGGGATTTAATACCAGTGGGGAGATTGCAAGTCTTAATGTTTGTGCACCACATACAAATAGACCACTTGGGGAATAAAATTTAAAAAAAAAAAGAAGTTGTATCTGGAATGTAAACAAAGGATGGTTCTATTTAAGAAAGAATTGTAAGTTTTTTTCTTACTGGGCATGCATGATCCAAAAACGTGGAAGCTACATGCAATCAGACAAATTTTTATATGCCTACTACTATAATAATGTGTTTTAAACATCTCCGTATTGGTTGTATAATCTGTTCACTAAGCAAAATGTGGGGGGTTTTTGGTTGAGTCTGGGAAGAGAATATTTCTTCCCTCTAAGCTGTAGTGAATAGAATCCATGTAAATAAAACAGAACAAGTTTTATTCTGTGAGAAGTGTCAGGGTTCAGATTTTGTGTCTAAGGCTCTTTCTCCCAATCCAAGGTAACCTCACCCAAACCGCATATGGGAGACAATCTCTAGACTCTTCTGAACCGTGAAACTTACCTGTGTGCTGGCAGACTGCTAGCTGGCACAAACCCAAACTGTGCTTTTTGACAGTTAAAGAGTACACAGAGCCACAGGCCCATGCTTGAGCCAAATGCTCTGACTTTTCTAGTTTTCCAGCATGGGTATCATTCATCAGACTGTAAATGGACCCCACCCTTTACACAAAGGCACAGCAGCCAGTACCGGAGGACTGTCTCACATTAAATTCTTTTCAATGTCAGGGGAAAAAATACTAAGCTGCAAGATTCACGCCAGCAAGGAGGAAGCCTTGAGTAATGTTGCTGTCATTCCCTCTGCAATGGGAAGGCTTCTCTTGTCCTTTAGGGAAGCATGGTAGTACAGCACAGGGGATTAGGACACTGCTTTTACTGAAGTCCATTTGGAAACTTTGTCTGCTTAGTAGGATGTAGTGTGTTAGAAAAACACGTAAAAATAGTCCTTAACACTGTGATTTTCTTTGGTATCTGGGAATATGGCAGTGCATGGCAGCTGCTGCTCAAAAATCAAAAATATTGTTAAGAAATATGGCATCTCTTAAAGGAATATGTAGGGCCTCAATATTGCCATTATCTGTGGTTAAGAAAAGAGTACTATATTTTCCCAATACAGTGACCAGAGCCTTCAGAGAAGGATCATTGTGTTCTGTAATAACAGGAGAAAGAATCACAGAAACACTGCAGGTTTTAAAATGAGGGATGTAGCCCTACAGGGGAAATAATGAAAAAGGAGACTGACTCTGCAGTGTAATGCATAGGACCACTAGCTAGGAAGACCTGTATTCCAGTTTTTGCTTCCCTGAAATGTCATCGGACAGATACTGAAGGAAGTACTGAAATACATAAAAGTGAGGAAAAGCCTGCCATTTCCCACCAATGTGTAAAGATGTAGTAATTTAGCTGAAATCAATGGACTTACACAAATTACAAGTAAAGATAGTAAGACTAGAAGCAAATTTCACAGTTTTGCTAAGTGTATTTTTTGTTCCCTTCTTCAGATGATGATGTTTCAGAATATCTTAAACTTCTATTGAAAAAAGAAATACACTTGACAGTCTGATGACAGTTCAAGCACGTACACTCTTACTTGATCTAGAAACTTTGTGTTTATTGGCTTGCGAAGCATTTGTAACAAGGTTGAGGCTGTTCAAAAGAAAAAAAATATAAAACAGCAATGTCACTGTAACTTAATGTAGGATGTGTTGTCACATGACAAGCTATCATGAGTTCTATGATTGAGACATAGAAATAAAAAGTTCACTAATAGATATTTTTGTATCTCTATATGTGTCATTGGCAAGATGGATAATTATTTCTCTGTTAAAGAGAAGCTTATTATTTTCTCTGCAAAGGTATTCCATCTTTAAGGTTAAAATATATTAGCTTCGCTTTTAGGTGAGATGTTTCAAGTGTTTGAGAAGATCTTTTCCCAAATAAAATTCCCACTATTATGAAAAAGGCACATATTTCTAAATAGACAATAGGGCAGAACTTCAAATTTGCTTACCCCTTTTTTAGTATAGTTGAAGACTTGAACAATTTAAGAGTTTAAAAGAGCCAAAAACCCCACCAAACACCTTGAAAGAGATGTGTGTCCCAATTGTACTTGCATCTAATAAGAACAATGACATGGAGATTATTCTCAACATCCACACTGAGAACTTTAAACACAGTTTAAACATCAGTTATCAGGCAGGTATCTCTGACATGACTCTATGACTCATTTCATAATGCAGTCCCCAAGGCTGTGTAATTAGATCCTCGGGTGGCAACGGCAGCGTGCTCCAATGACATAAAAATACTTGCTGCTAAAATACATTAGTTTAAGATCTGACAGTCAACCAAAATACAAAGTCTCTTTAAGCAGGTTGAGACTGAAAGATGAGATTTTGAGTGCAAGATATGCCAGAGCTCTGAATCTTTCATTAAAGCAATTATATGCAATTTTTGATTGGAAATGTGGATAGTATTTGTGCCATTTGTTTTTTTTTATGTGTGTGTGTGGAGTAGGATTCCCAGGAACAGCACCTCCTTCAGTTTTGTATATTATGTTATATGTTAAAATCATGTTTGATCTAAAATCAACTACTATACCAGCTCCCCTAGACAAGATTTAGGCTGTTCACTAGACAGAGACTTAAGAAACCCACCATCACCTTGAATATCAAACAACAGTTGAGGGAGATTTTGAAAATCAACATTTTGGGTTTTTCACCTACAAAGACAACTAGTTGCATTATCTCCTTTTGGAGATCTTGCTCCTTGTACTTATCCATTAACATGTATAGAAATTATTTTCAATTTCACAACTTAATTTCACAATCAATTCCCATACTGTGAATAGATTACCTGTGTTTATATATGGATATATTTCTTCTCTAAGAGGCACTGATTGCTAATGTGGCTTTCCCAACCATAGTATAAGGAGCACTAAATATCTTTGGTCCATAAGGTGACTGACTGCAATACGAAAAAATCTTACGTTGACTCAGAGGAAAACACAGTCTTTGCTGTATTCAGTCTCAGCCTTTTCATTCTTTATCTGTGAGTCTTTTTTTAGGTACAGAATTTTCTCTTTCCACAGTCTAAGGACATTTTGTGATCTCTGCATAACAACGCGTTAAAGTGCAGCGCAGATTCTGATTTATTTAGACAAACTCAAGATCCATTTTTCAAGCTATTGCTGCAACTTCACTATTCTTGCTCTGCCTTAAAATTAGTCAAGAAATATTCTACGGTCAATTATGCCAAATCAATATCTTTTAAAATGCCAGTTAACAATCCACACACCATATTTTTTTCTCCAAGCCAGAACAGAATATCCAAATATCTCTTTATAGACCACTTCAGATTCAGATTCCCACAGATTTCAACATTATTATTCACCATCTCCTGTTTTAAAGTGCTTAGTAGAATTGTTGTTACCATGCTAAGCTTGAGGGAATAATACGCTTCCATACTGGGTAAAGCCTATCCATATAGTATTTGAATAGAATTTTTCTTGTAAGAAATATGAGGCATTTGGGGTTGATTGTTGATGACATGCAGAAAACACATATGTTATAAGCATTTGCTTTTTAGGGGTTTGGAGTCAGGGGAGTAAGCATCTATGAAATAAGTTGCATGCTTGATACCACTACTATATATCATTCATTGCCCTGGCTGCTTCTTCCATTTCATTAGGTTACAGGATTTTTCACCTAACAATAGAGATATTAAGCATTTTATTAGCAGTATGAAAGAGAAAAAGATTTGGTATCTGCATTACGTTGAACTCATTCTTTTAATTGATTCAACTTCCAATAATTTCATCATAGTCAAAATCTAAATACTTTAAAAATTCTCCCAGAACATGCAAAGGAAAAAATGTGTTTATTAATACTAGGGAAAAAAAAAAAAGTAAAATAAGAGCATCCAAAGAACACTTCCTGAGCAATTTCTGAGTCAGAATCAATCACCTAAATCCATATTCAATCAATCACCTAAATCCATATTCTAGATCAAGCAGTGGTATAACACTTTGCTTCAACTAACTATTGGTGCTGAGTAGAAAAATTGACCTGGGATTCTTATTAGCAGGACCTGTCATTATTTTTCCCTCCAGGATGCACCTGAAAGTGGAGTCTCCTGCTTGAAATAAGGAAGAAATCACATACACTTCAAGGGTGACCGAGACTCCATAACATAAATAATCCAAATTCATATGCCAATATAAGTTCTAGCTCTCTATCAAAACACAGGATATAAAATGTATGTTTGGTCAAAAATATCATTTAAACAGATTTAAATTTTATGCATAACGTTCTCATATCACTATATATTTGAAGACCTTAAAAAAAATACAGAATGTACAATGAGTGTATGTTTAGAGTTTTGAATCTGCAATATATCCTAGTCAGCTGGCTAGACATCAGGTGCCATTAAAATGTATTATCTATAAAAAATAGGTTGTTAGCAAACTTTTAATTGGCATCTATATTTTAAAAGAAAACTAAAATAACCCCCACTTTCACTTGACATAAAAAATTTGATGTGACCTTTCTTTCAGGGTTAAGTTTGATAGTGCATCCTAAAATTTCATTATTTTCCAGATGGCTGGAATAATATCAAAGATATAGGGTGCGAAGCTGTTTAGAGAATTCTTTATTGCACCTGAGAAGATGAGAGAGCAGGCAGCTGACATTTCCAATGCCTTGATAACATCTGTTTTTTTCCACAGTATCACTTCACTAGGCTTTCATTTTTTTACCCCACTGTTACCAACTTCTCAATTCTTTAAAAAGAAGAATCTGCGATACGGATTTTCTGCCCAGATTGTCTGATGTTATCCTCAATTCCTGCAGTGATTTACCACTAGTCCTTGACATTTATTAACTTCTTGTTACTGAGGCATTTGTTTAGTTTCTAGAAAATTGTTTTCACTTCTTTTAGTCTTCTACAGGGATGACAGTATTGCTTTTGTTCTTTAACTACCTTGTTTCAAGCTTCTATAAGCTATTTTCTCACTTGAAAATCATCAGTTTATGGAATAAGGGGCAATACGGTATGAACCCTTTGATTTGGTAGAGAGCAAGGCAGCGAAACAAAGTATTACATTTCAAAGTCATGTTCATTTTAACTTTTTTCTATGCAGTCTTTCACTATCTTCATATTTATGTAGTAATCGGTTGATCAAACTCCACCAGGTTTTCTGCTGCAACTCAAGCACTTTGAAAATCACAGACACTGAAGAGATGATTCTTCTCACCTGACTTTAGGCACCTAAAACCTAGGTAGCCTCGAGAAATATGTTGAACTGTGCAAGTCACTCTCCGATCTCTATTTAATCTACTGAGAAGAAAAAGGTTTCTGTGCAGAGGTGCCATCCCGGACGCTTATTTTGGGATGAAAAAAAAAATAAACCCTTGCTAGAGGTATGCCTTTTCTCCACTTGCTCAGAAGGGAATCCGGTATTTTTAGCTCAAAAGCAAATGTCTGACTTAAGATACCTAAACCAGCTGAATTCTTTCTCAAGTAGTTTAGCTTTATGCTTGTGCTTTTCAATTCTTTGGCTTAATTTTTTTAAGTTTTATTTAAATTTCTGATAAGTTATTTGTAGCTGCATCTGATACATATTATGTGCAGCTGAGGTTTCCATCTGTAACTTTTAAAACTGGTTAAAAATGTGAGAACACCTTCATTGCCAGTTTGATTTTAAAAAGCCTGTTAAGAAGGAAAAAATGTAGAATGATAGCTATATTTGTTTTTTCTTCAGTGAATTTAATCTGTCATTAGCAAAGGCATTTCTTAATTAATATCTAGTTTTCTTTGGTTCTAATTTTTATTTAATAGATTTTATTTAATGTGTTTTATTAGATACATATAATACATAAAATAATAACATATGTAATTTGATAACAGCATAATCTGAGTGAAAGATGATTAGTGAAGTTCTGGTTGTTAATCTGATACATGTCTGAAAAGAACTTTTTGTATGCCCATGAATTTGGTACCCTTGAAATCCTAGTGCCAAGCAATAAGGATGTTAATCACAAGAATTGAGGTGGAATTGATACCAGCTGAACTGAAGATCTTCATGAATTTATCCTAGCTAACTTTATATTGTTTATTCTTGTATCTGCTCTGAGACCTCATCACCTCTCCACTATCTGTTTGCAACAGGGGATCATGGTACAATTCTGTAAACTGCTTATTTGTTGCCTTTTCCCTTTTTCCGGAAATGTCTTAAGCAGCAAGCTAGTCCCAGTCACAATGGCCTTTTCTGCTTCTCCCCCCACCCCACCAGTGAGCAGGCTGGGGGGGGACAAGGAGTTGGGAGGGGACACAGCTGGGACAGCTGACCCCAACTGACCCGAGGGATATCCCACACCATAGGAGGTCATGATCAGCATATAAAGCTGGGGGAAGAAGAAGGAAAGGGAGGATGTTTGGAGTGGTGGCGTTTGCCTTCCCAAGTCACCGTTAGGCATGCTGGAGCCCTGCTTTCCTGGAGATGGCTGAACACCTGCCTGCCCATGGGAAGCATGAATGAATTCCTTGTTTTGCTTTGCTTGTGTGCACGGCTTTTGCTTTCCCTGTTAAACTGTCTTTATCTCAACTCATGAGTTTTCTCACTTTCACTCTGCCAATTCTTGCCCCCATCCCACTGTGAGGGGAGAGAGCTAGCAGCTGTGTGGGGCTGAGCTGCAGGCTGGGGTTAAACCATGACAATTCTACAGGCAACTTGTCTTTTCCCCTTTGGTGGTCACGTTATTCCCATAATTATGTAAAATGCATAAGGATTGTATCTGGCTGTGCCCTTACAAAATGCTTACATACTGTCGCTGGTTACATTATTTCAGTATGCTTGTATTTGGGTTAGTATTAATTATACCCTAGTCAATACATTTATAATTTCTAGACATCACAGGCCTCTGTTTTGGCTACAGTTAGTCGTAATACACTTTCCCTGTGCCTGCTGTGGAACATGCAGACTTCTGAAAACAAAACAAAACCTTTCCATTTTAGCTACCCAAACTGCATAGAGCTTTTCTGACAAAGGAGTTTCAGCCAGTATCTCTCTAAACAGGGTCGGTGGAAACCTCCAACTTCTGGCCTTCTCTCTTGACATAATTCCTACGGTTTAGCAAGCACTATTTACATCTGTTTCCTCTTTGCAGAGATTATTTCTAGAATTTTGCCTAGACCATAGTGTAAATTGTGAGGAACAAACAACATATGGATTGGTGGTGTACAGTTCAGATATGCTGAGTTCTTTGTGCCTTGAGTTTTTTTCTTGCCAGAAAACCTTGACTCTTCCCAGCTTGCTAAAATAAATCATCTCCGTCTGTGCTATTGTGACTTGCCTCCCATTCCTCCTAAATAAAAAGCAGATTATAACATCAGGGACACTTCAGCATCAAAAGCCAGGGAGATTAATGTCTGCACTGAAGAGTCTTGGCTAAGCAAAGGTGAGTGCTGAAAAAAGGGGATGATATGTGGCTGTTTGCAAATGGAAGGAGACTGAAATGGAATGTGGAAGCAGAAGTGGAAGTACAAATTAAACATGGTATTTGGAATTCTGTTGACACTAATTTTCCTTTCGGTTATTGACACTGAACCAGCACAAAAACTCCATAAATCCAATTCAAGTACCTGTAGGGAAGCCACATTCTGTGGTTGTCAATCCACAGTAATTAGGTGCAAAGTGGTTATATCAGCTGCGCTCCTTCTCTTGTAATTTATGGGAAAAAAACCATGAAATTCCATCCCATAGGTCATCAGTAGAGCTCTTTATATAAACAACTAAGACTTGCTTAATACTAAATCAAGTATTCATCTTTTTTTCTCATTTAATAAAGAGCTGCAAAATTATTATCATTTCTCCACGTGTTAGAGAATTATTTTTTAAAATTATTCACTAAATTGTATGGGTAAAGCAAATTAATCTCTGGAATTCTTCACAAATTATGCACGTTAAGTATTTGCAGTCAGTGGTACATGTTCTTGGTATCTGATGACCAACTACATTTAATTGTTTCTGCTTCTGGCACTTTGTTTTATTTAGGTGAGAAGTAAATACTAAACTGCATGAAAAATGGTATGTCCACATTAGAAAACAATTTTGTGCCATAGGAGAGGCTCTCTAGATCAAAATACTAAAGGTAAAGTGACAACATTGACAATATATGCAATGTTTTGTATGCAATATGGCTTTTTCTTCCTCCAGATTAGATTTAGTCTGTTTCCGTGGATAAATGTCCCCACCATCTTTATGATTTGAAGATGTTCAAAAGGACAAATCATTGGTTCAAACATTTAGATCTGCCCCAGCAGTCTGAGTGCACCTGATGCATATCTGAGAGCACAGCTGCTGTTGTGGTTGCCTCCGAAAATGATCAAGTTCTTGTGAATGAATATCACTTCCAAACTGAATCAACGTTCAGGGACAGCCAGAGGATTCACTTTGAAACCTCACTACTGCTCTTACCAAGTGTGCTAATGTGGACACAGACAAATAACAGATGCTCTTCCTTTTATAACAACTTTTGCCTATAAACGTAAGCTGTTACATTTAGAAATGTAATAACAAACCATATTAACAAATGTTAACAAAACATCACTGCTCCTCCAAACGCGCTTTATTTATAGGAATCTTATTCTTAGGGACCAAAAGGGGTGTGGTCCAGGTTGAAGAGAAAAAACGTGCAATTCAAACAAATATTCACAATCTATTTTTGCAAGTTTCCATCAGTTTCTTTTTGTTGTTATTTTTTGGTTTGGTTTCTGGTTTTTTATATATAAATGTAATGTTTATATAAATGTAAAGGTAAAGCATACCAATGTAACTTCTGCTAATTTAATGCAACTTCACATCTTGACAGACTTCTTTTATTTTACAAATCATAATTCCACTTGGTTTCTTTTAACCTGGAAATAATGGGGGCTGTCTTAAGAGTGTTGCTTAACTTTGTCTAAATAATAGCTTAACCTATTATGATTACTACACCTAGCAGTCATCTAGTCAAAAATTGTAACTATGCCCTGAAAGATTAAATGAATTACCATCATAGAATACATTTCTTTTCAACTAGAGCCATGATTTATTGAGCTAGAGACACAGATGCATGCTTCTTTATGAGCTTCTCAACACTACTAATGAAATGACATTAGAAAAGCATCAATTACTTAATATAGCACAGAACATACAGAGTACATTAATTTTGTACCTCCTAAATTGCTTTTCATATCTAAATTAGCTTCTTCTATAAGTACCACTCTAGTACCATTGTTCCAGTGATAATCTATAAATTAATGTATCATGCTGCAGCACTGAAGAAGTCCATAAATGCAAAATTTTCATCAATAAAAGTAGGATAAAAGATTGTTTGCATGATTTTCTAAAAAATCAATATAAAATATAATGTGTTTTATTGTGACAGGGATAATGTAACTATTAAAGATATAGATGCACTTGAAAAACTAGTCAATAGGGAAGCTTCCTGAAAGTAGGTGTAAAATGCTTTACTGTATGAAGTTACATTCTTTTCTTTTTTTTCACTTGTGTTTATGGGCTTGACCCTTTTATGATTGTTTTTCATTTTCTAGCCAGAAGTTTTGTATTAATGGAATGATATTCTGATAAATAATGTTACATTTATGAGATGTTTCAGCTTAAGGCGAGAAACAATTGAGTTGTTAGTGATTTTAATGGCTGTGAAAATAATGTTGATTTAATTTAAAAACATGTATATTTAGAAGCAAGAAATACCTTGGACTTTAGAAATACTTACACCTAGGCTTCCTCCTATGCTGAACTGTGTTATGGCTCAAACCTTCCCACTGTCCTTTCCAAGTGCTGCCACCGCTAACTTGCTGCCTCTAGAAGCAAGGGGGAAAGTGTTGTTAACCTGTATCTACCAAATTGTTTCACTCAAGATTTGGTTGTAAAATACATGACCTCAAAGGGAAGAAGCTGTTTCATGGGAAAGCATGGTATTTCCTCTGGAACAAAATGAGATTAAATAAATGCACTCTTACATCTTCCTCTGTGCAGTGCAGGGCTGTTTACAGATTACCAAAATTAACATATAGCCATAATTCTGTAATAAAACCACCAAAGACTTTTTTTAATATACATATTTTATCAGCTCTCCTGCCAGTGATGTGGTGGAATCATTCTTCCATTGTTTTTGCCAGCTTCGTGCTAGGTTTAACCTTGTTTAGCCTTAGTTCTGTGTCATATTTTGTTGCATCATCCCAGGTGCTCCTGCGTGCCAGGCTCTACTGCTGTGGTGTAAAGCCTTGATGCTGTTAGGGAAGTGCATCTCTCCTAACTGAAGCCATGTAAAAGTTTGACAGCTTAAACTGTCATCATAGTCATTTCAGAAAGAGAGAGAGAGAACAAAGCAACTCTAATTCATCCTGTTTAACAGTGTCTCTGAGAGAAGACATGAATCAGCCTTTGGAAGAGCCCACTCCATAGACTTATTAAGGAAACCTAGATGATTACATTAGATTAAATTCCTAGCTTTTACAAGGTTAAAATAAATGAGTTGGAACTCACTCTTTATACCAAAGCTATCATAACTTTCTCTATTCCTTATTCTAAATCCTTCCATGCCTCTTCATTATTTATTGGTTTCATTCTTAAAACTCTGTCTGCCCGTTAAGATATCTCAGTCTCTCTCCATCAACTTTCTCCATTGTCCCCTCTCACCGTTCAAACAGGTGATTAACAAATGCTGATTTTTGTTTCTAACAAAATGTCTTCCTGCTCTGTCCCTGGAAAAGTTTTCCAAATGCTGTAACAGTTAGTGTAGTTCTTCCTTGCAATTTCACAATCTGAAATCATTTGACAATCTATTTATTGCAATTCCATAACTCTTCCTTCTGTAATTCATTTAATTCTTCATTACACTGCTATTGGAACTGGAAAACATTGTGTCTTTCTGGTTTCAGGAGCTCTTCAATTTGACTCAGTGACCTGAATACCATTTTAATGTATTGAAGATAAGCGTGCAAAAACTATATGTTTATTGAATAGCATTTTCCCTACAACATATTTAGAATAAATGGTGGCATAAATGCATTGATAGCAGCTAATCTCAGAGGATGAAGTATGCATCCCTAATAAGCTCTTTACTCATGTTAAAGGAGAGTGAATGACAGGGAGTGCAAGATCTTATCTAAAGGGCAAAATACATTACAGTTCGTAATAATGCACATAACAGGTCTGCTCAGATATGAGCTATGGAAAAATGCAAGAAATCACTACAATAATATGCCTGAAGACAGAGCACTTATTCTAGTTATGGGTGAGTGTGCTGTTGAGATCAATTAGATCACATAACTCCTGCAGACAGTGAGAACAGCAGTAATAAAACCTAAAGCAAAGAACACATTGCACAGTGTGCTGACAAGGTCAAATTGATAGTAATGATGTGTGATGGCAGCACTGCAATAAGGTTGTCTAATACTGTATGCATCTGATATTGGTTTTCATTACCCATACCCTGGAGTACAGTCAGAAGCTCACTAAAATGATAGTGATAACCCAAAGGGCAAAGGCAAATAAGACAGGCAGTTCAGTACTTTTGCATGCTGCAAACTACATGAAGCCAGACAAAATTGTACCTGATGCTAGATCGGCAAGGCTTACTACCACTGGGATCAAGTTGAGTTTATGCTGCCTTTTATTCATTTTTAAACTGATGCGGTACTTTAAAGTGTATGCTTAGTGAGTTTATTAAGACAGTCCATCAGAGATAGTGATAGCTCTCTTCAGAACAAGTCTACAGTCTACATTATAAGTATGTACTCTAAATCAGCCTGTAATGCATATCAGACACAAGATGTACTGTTGTTCTGGAAGCTCATGCTTCAAGTTAATACTGGGTGGACACTTAAAAGCTTGGGGTTATTCCTAGTTTGAATAAACCCCAAATGTTTGGATGAGTGTCTAGTACTTTTGTAATACAGCTTCTTTGTCATTCTTTAAAAACAAAACCAAAACAAACAAAAAATTCCTATGCCCTACATCTAATAACATACCTTCCACCACTCCCTGAAATTCTTCAGTATCTTTTCTTTACTTCTTTCTTACAAAAGAAGTAATTTAAATGTAAGTAGCTTTAGTCTCTACTGAATAAGACATGCTCATAGACAGAAAGGTTAATGAAAACTAAAGGCTGTCCTTTGGAAGGGTATATCAAACATTGCAAAGAAATGCATGTGGGAAGTTACTTCTGCTCTTATCTGATGTCTTCATGGCTGATGCAAAATGTGAATAGTTGAATAAAATGAAGCAGAGAAATTTTCCATGGGGTAGTTCTCTGGCTTATTTAGGTATTTAGAAAAATAGTGGATTTTGTAATGTGATCATGTACAAGGCTTCTCTCCCCCGCCCTCCCCCCCCCCCCAAAAAAAACCCCAACCAACAAACCACCAAAAAAACAACCAAACCCAACAACAAAGAAAACACTTGTCTGAAAATTTTGGGGTCATATTCAAAGCAGAGGTGAACATTTAGAAAACGGGAACTTGTGAACTTGGCTGCTCTTCGCTGCCCTTGACTTTCCTCCTCGTTCCAACATTGACATGAACACCGGCTGTTTCCCTAACTACGTGACATTTCCTGGGTGTTGTGACTCTTCTCTTTTGAAGTGTTAACTATTCAAGGAATCAAGCTGGCATAAAAGAATTTCAATAAACTTTGTCAATCATCAGCTTTGTGCACATACTCTGAATCTTCCTGCCTGTGCACATGACACTGCTTTGAATTTTTGCCTGGCTTCTCTGCCTGCCTGGCTTCTCTGACGCAGTTTAGAGGATTTTTGTGGCTGTGGGTTCTTGTGCAGCTCTGTAGAGGCAGGAGAAAAGGGGTGTCAGGTTGGGGGAAAGCCTTCTATGAGGGAGGGGCTGGGTGCTGACCCCAATTCACACGTGGTAGAGGTGGGTAGGGACAACAGGGAAATGGTGCCCATGGCATATGGATCACCCAGATGAGCCACCTGAGGTATTCAGTTTTTGCAGAAGGAAAATACAGCAGTCTGGCTCCTGCATGTTTCAAACCCTAATTGCATGTTTTAAATAAAGGCTTCTCTGTATCAGATGTGTGATGCATGTATACTGCAGGCTTCTGGAGAGCTGGGCTTTAAACCATGGCACGCATATGCCACTTCTCAACGATCTCTTACTATGCAGCACTACCATGACTGCAGCTGTAATGCCATCTTCTACCATCATATTCATAACTCTATTCCCATGAATCTCCTGTCCCTTGCCTCCTTCAAAAACTTATTTTAAAAAGTGTATGGGCTGTCTCTCTTCAGTTATTACTTAATTGGGCAATTATAGTCTGTTTGGAGAATCATTACTAGGTATACACATTCAGGAAAGCCAGTCTCATTGACGCTATGTTGCATGTTCTGGATTAAACATGCTTGATGTGCTCTCTGAATACTGAGTAAGTTTGTATTTTGCCTGTTTATACCCTTTTTCATCCCAAAGGCCTGGGTTTCTTACAGAACTTGTTAGGGAGCAACAACAAAATCGTAGAAAATTCCATACTAACTTGTCCCTGTAAATAAGTGCCTAAGAATTCACTTTCACATCTGCAAATGTTCAGAAAAGTTGATGTAAGTTAATAACCTTTCTTAAAAAGCATCCAAACTCATCAGTGCATAAAAAATCTTTAAAAAAAAAATCTTAGCACCAATTTGTCAATATTATTTTTAACCTATGCATGATTTCTGTAGAAAATTATACATACTGCACTTTTATTACTAAGCATAACTTCTTTTTCCCTAGATTTTATTTCTAAAAGGAGAAAAGCCACTTTTGTAATATGTGCCCTTCATTATTTTATTCCTTTTCAGCTTAACTGTAAATAGCCAGTCATTACCTACACAGATACATTTTGGAAGTTTGCTAATACCAGTTTATTATTGACAGAGTACTATCTTAACACCTTCTTGTACATACATTTTGCACCTTCGATCAAACAAAAAGCCTAAAGAAGATTTGTCAGTACCTCAATTATTCTATACACTCTCCTTGTAACAGCAGGTATGATTATGACTAATGTAGCCTGCATCAAGACTTCCTTAAAATGCTGAGATTAAAAAGGAGAAACAAACCCATGTTAATTATGTTGCAGCTCTGAGGTTTTGTGCTGAATAAGAAAACATATACATGTAAGCAGTATTACAATGGTTGTAATTAGTTCTGCAGTAAGAAATGTATTAAAATTTACTGTTCTTTATTAAAATCTACTGTTCTTTATCAGCTGGGAAACCCTTATTTCTGGAGCATTGTATGTGCTTCTGTGAAGAACAGAACAAGAGAGACTCCTGCTGGTTCCAACTCTACAAAAATTAACAGTTTTTTACTAACTTTCATTTTTCCATTCTTTATGTATTTACAATTACTCATTTGTTCTATAATACCCAAAGGCTCTGAAAATGAGTGAATGCACTAGACACTCTCCTGCAGCTCAGAAGAGCTGACTATTAGAATTCTTTTAAATTTCTGAGACAAAGAAGTAGAAGGAAGAAGGGCAGAACTTGAGGATGCATACATACAGTAACATAAACTACCACCTAGTAGCTTATGTGGTCCTAAAATGTCTGTAGTGAACTATGAGGCTGCTTACTCAGTACATGCTGCTGTTAGTGTAGAAAGTGATTATTTGGTGCAAATATTTATATATGTGTATATATCCTATGCCAAAGTAAACTAAATCAAATCATCAAGAAGTGCACCATTCACAAAATTATTTTGTTGGCTGAATTCTAACTTATTGTGACAAAGTATTAGGCGTAACAGTGACATTACCACATACTGTTGTTTTCCTTACAGGACGTTTGCTTTATTCTGTGCACAGGATGATGGCCACTGCTCAGAGAATGAAGTAACAGCAGCTCAATACTCCCTTGTCCTCCTCCCGTAATATGTCCCTATGTACTATGCAAACCTGCACTGAATAAGGAAATATTCATTTCCTCTTGGGCTTTTTTATAGTGCTCACCTCTGTATCTGAGGGCTAGATCCTTAGAAGGATTTAAGGGATGGATAGACAAAGGTATTTAATATCCAAGTCCCAGTTAATGTTGTGGAAACTACACACGGCACAGAAATACTGCTCTGTCTTTGAGGCCTAGAGTTCAAGAGTGTGAATGTCCACTAGCACAGCCTGTACTGCACCACAGAGGCAGCGCAAAGACACCTATTCAAGCCCCAAATCCAGGCTGATATTTCTAAATAAAGGAGCTGTCCTGGTTTCAGCTGGGATACATTTTCTTCCTAGTAGCTGGTACAGTGCTGTTTTGGGTTCAGTATGAGAAGAATGTTGATAACACACTGACGGTTTCAGTTGTTGCTCAGTAGTGTTTAGACTAAAGCCAATGATTTTTCAGCTTCTCATGCCCAGCCAGCAAGAAGGCTGGAGGAGCACAACAATTCAGGAGGGGACACAGCCAGGACACCTGACCCAAACTGGCTAAAGGGGTATTCCATAACGTGTGATGTCATGCCCAGTATATGAAGTGGGAGCAAAGCCAGCCAGGGACCGCTGCTTGGGAACTGACTGGGCATCAGCTGGCAGGTGGTGAGCAATTGTATTGTGCATCACTTTTTTTTATTATTATTATTATTATTATTATTATTATTACCCCACTGGGTGGGGGGAGAGAGCAAGCGGCTGTGTGGTCCTTAGTTGGAGCCTGAGGTTAAAAAACAACAGAAGCAGACTGCCATGCAAAGATGGTAGCTGCACTCTACAAAACACTGAAAATGGCAGTTCACCTGAGCTGCTAATTCCTGGTTCTCAGAAGGACAAGTGATCTCAGTAACTCTTTCTTTTGGAGGTACTAAGTGTTCCTGCCCCTTGCTGGTTTTTGTACACTACAAGGAGATACTCCAATTCCAAAATTAAGATTCCCAAACCATTTGCTCAGCTGCCGTTCAACCCTAGAGGTGCCTAACCTTCACTGCTAACATTTTTTGGGGGTGTGTAAGTATCTGCATCAAATTACTGTGTTTTGTCAACAGTGAACACACCCTGCCCACTTCTCAGCCAACGCTGGAATTTAGTATCAAGGATTTTACTGATTATGTCACCTAGGGTGAAAAACAGGGTTTCTCAGAGATGTTTAACCTCACAGAAAACATAGCTGGGAGAACAATAACATTTACTGAATAAATTAGTAGTTAGGAATTCTTCTGGGAAATGGAACATTGTCATTAAAAACTCTTCTCTTTCAGGGGACTTGAATGCACATTTTCAGAGCCATCCTGGCTCTCGCTGATTGTCGTGGTTTAACCCCAGCCAGCAACTAAGCACCACACAGCCACTCACTCACTCCCCTCACAGTGGGATGAGGGAGAAAATCAGAAGAGTAAAAGTGAGAAAACTCATGGCCTGAGATAAAGACAGTTTAATAAGTAAAGCAAAAGCTGTGTGCAGAAGCAAAGCAAAACAAGGAATTCATTCACCTTTTCCCACGGGCAGGCAGGTGTTCAGCCATCTCCAGGAAAGCAGGGCTCCATCACGCGTAATGGTTACTGGGGAAGACAAACACCATCACTCTGAACATCCCCCCATCCTCCTTCTTCCCCCAGCTTTATATGCTGAGCGTGATGTCATATGGTCTGGGATATCCCTCGGGTCAGTGGGGGTCAGCTGTCCCAGCTGTGTCCCCTCCCAACTCCTTGTGCCCCCCCAGCCTGCTCGCTGGTGGGGTGGGGGGAGAAGCAGAAAAGACCTTGGCTCTGGGTAAGCACTGTTTAGCAGTAACGAAAACATCCCTGTGTTCTCAACACTGCCTTCAGCACAAATCCAAAACAGAGCACCATACCAGATACTACGAAGAAAATTGACTGTATCCCAGCCAAAACCAGCACACTGATTTAAGATTACAGTTGTGAAGATGAAACATTTCTGAAAATAAATTTTATATACTTCATCTTGAAAAATGCACCTCTACTACATTAAAGCAAAGGGAGAAACGTCAGTGAGTTGCTCAGTATCACATCAGATATTTAGAAAAGGTTTTACCGCATAATCCATTTTGCAGAATATTTAAAAAACTTTCTCAAGTTCTGAGTCATCCTTTCTCTCTCCCTTCTTCCCTCCCTCTCTCCGTCATCTTTGATCATCTTTCCCATCTTATTCTAGGAACGGGACAGCAACCACACTATCACATACAAGCTACAGGCAAGAAAGCAGCAGTCAAAAAGGGAAGATGATAGAACACCACGCAATTAAATAAAGTCGGCGTTAACACACACAAGAGCACACGACTGCAGATGGTATGGTGCAAGAGGCACACCGCAGGACACGCGGTCAGGCGAGGAAGGGCTCAGCCAGTCTCCGTGGCCGCACACGTGGGCTCAGCATGGGACATCCCCGCCAGACGACCCGAGAGCACCTCCAGGCTCCTCCGGCGGGGGCTGCCTGCACACTGGGACGGACCCAACCCCGCCGGGCTCTCGCTGGGGTGGAAGCTGCGAGCCGCAAGCTGGCAGGGAACCTCCAGGCCGGTGGTCCAGCTCCCCAGGGTGACAGCAGTCCCCAGCACTGCCGCCCCACAGAGCCCAGCTGCGGCGAACGTCATCTGCTCTGCTGGGTGGGGGGAGGACGAAGAGAAGAGAGGCCAGAGCAAGGCGAGATACTCTGCACCAGAAGAAGGGATTTTGTCTCGCCTGTAGCTCATTGATCTGAACTGACGGTGGGCTGATTTTGTTTCAGGGTGCTGCTGCTGATCAGGTTTTTTTTCCAGTTGTGTGTACCTGGTTAGTAATTTTGCTTTGTGGGTACAGCTGCATGTCACTTTAATACAATATATGCTTTCTGAATAATTATTGGCTGTTCTATTATTTAATATCACCAGCTTTTTTAGCAATCAGTTAAGGTGTTAACTCGCACTGCATCCATGGGCTAGGCTAATTTTCAGCTACTCGATAACAGTAAATTATTTAAAGCACTACGGAGGACCTGTTTTCTTACCACTTGACAACTCGCAAAACAGGAGCTGAAGACTTAGTAAGGCTGGGAACTTCCATAGCAAAAGCAGGAGATCACAAACATTTTCCTCTCAAGTCTGAAACAGCCAAGAATAAGGGTACTTGTGACAGACAGCTGTCACTTGCTTGAATACATTTATGTTGCCTTGCCCTGGTGACACTGGAAGTGCAAACAGGCTCAGAGAACTCAAGTCTGTATTTAGGTTTTTAATGGTGTGCCATTTGGAACTTCAGCGTAGCCTTCAAAGCAGAGCAGAAGCTAAAAGTATGTTGCCACCTAAAAAATTAGGTGGGACCTTGAGGTATGAAGTTGAAAACACAGATTCAGGCTGGAAGAGGAATTCATCCTGCTTGAGGGAGTCAGGGACAGGACAGTGGCAGGGGAGAAACCCTCTCTTGTTCCTCTCCCATCATCAAAAGAGGAGATGAAGAGAGGTTCTAGGTTTTCCCTCAGTCATTTCACTCCTCATTTCCCAGAGGAAGGGCAGATGAATCTACTCAACACTATGAAGAAAAGGTTTTAGTGATCTCAATATTACCATGAATACTTCAGAATTTGCAGCAGGAAACTCATACTCCATGAGCAGGTAGCAAGGAGCATGCTTGACTTTGCTAAGCCAGGTGTTAATAATGAGCTAAGCAGAATTTACCTGTACACAAAAAATCATTAAAGCTTCAAAAGCACTGCTTACCGTTTCTCAGTCTATGAAATTTTCTGCAGTTGAGCAACGTAGACAGGTCCATTAAAGAAAGAAACAATTGATTTTGTATTTCATAAAAGATTTGCAAAGCTCATTAATGTTGTATTATTTACAAATATATCACCACAGTTACAAACAGATGCTCTTGTAATGCTTTTTTACTTTTGCATGAGTGCAGGTAACAGCAAAAACTATTGTCAGTTGCTAAAGCTGTCTAAATGTAAAAATAAACCAGCACTAGGTCTCTTATATAAATGGGAACTATCATCTCCCATCTGAAAATTTCTAAAAAATTACAAAGAATGTAAACATTTTTCTATTGCAACTGCTGGGCCTGATCCTGAGGCTGTTAATCAGAACAAAAAGATTTTGAGATAGTTTTTCTCAACTCAGCCTGGATGTAGCCAATAGTAGCTTTACTGTAATATGATGCTGCATGTGTTTATTAAACTTTGCCTTGCTCTGCATTAGAACTTTGCACTCATTAAAAGTAACAGTCTGGCTTTTAAGTAGAGCTGTGAAAGTTAGGTAATAAATGTTATTGCTAAAGAAAACACAATGATGTATTTATTTCTGTGTTTGACCCAGAGGGATTGGCACAAGTTTTCAAATTAATGTTTATAAAATAAATTCTAGCACCCCTTAGGTCACCATAAATTTAGCACTCCCTTGTTTCTGTTGAGACTATGCTAATTGCAGGTATCTTGCCGATGAGCAGCATATTGTATAATAATTATGTGAAAATTTCAGTGAAGCATCCTTTCTTTTCAGCAACTTGCATGCAGAGGGTATTCCCTAAATATACAGGTTCAACTTTGTTACAAAAGAAAAAATACACAATGGTTACAACTAAAAAGATATTCTTTTGATTTACAATTTCTGGACAAAAACGCATTCCAAACATTATTTTTAATGTGGTTGAAAAATATATAATTAGTAAACGCATTAGATTCTCCTGCCTCAATGAACAGTGTGTTTGTCAAATAGTATGACTGACATTGTTAGGACAACTTGCAGGGAACAGTACTGCTGAAGATGACTAAGTGACACGATCTAGTCCAAACATATTGTACTTCAATGATGATCCTCAAGTATTTTTATGCTGAAGCAAACTTTCCAAGTATATTAAGAACTTATTTTTAATAACTTTTTCTCATCCTAATTGCCAAGATGCTGCAAGTTCCATTCATCCACGGAAATTTTGGTAATATTGACGTGGTTTATTTTTAGAAGAGACTGTACTTCCTTCTGCATCTGCACATTCACAGCTTATCTTTTCAAATAAATAGGAAAAAAAAAGATCTGTAGTGATCTTTTCCATTACATTTGAAACATAGCATTAGGGATTCTGGTCTGGAAACAGTAAGAGAAGATGAAATATGTGACAAAGATGTTGATAAAACTCAGACTTCACAAAAGCAGAAATATGCTTTGTGTCACATTTGAAAAATCAGCACAGATTAAATACAGGTTTTCAGTATGTGAGCATAAGTGCACACAAATCAAGACCAATAGTTCTGGTTTCATACCAGTTGTTTCCCACTATGAACCTTCAAGTTTTGGTTGCAGTATGGGGAAAAAACCCCACCAAAAACAAAACCACAAAACCAAAAACCAGATTCCATTATCATTTGCACTATTTGTACAGTGCAACCTTTAAAACCAGGATATTAAAAAACCCAAACAAAACAACAACAACAAAACAATAGAGGAAAGAATTATACCTTCTTTCTACTTATTTCACGGTATTGGTGTGTACAGTTTTTTAAAAAGGCTGCTTGCATCCTGCTTCAGGTAAAGTGCTGTTTGATAAATGAGTTTAATACACAGATGTCTGCCTAGGAGAAAATTCTCCCTAAATTTCAGAGAGGCATTTGTGCTTAAAATCTCTTTATAACATTGTCTAAGCCAGGATGTGATCAGCTCTTGTACCATGGAAAAAGCAAACACACTTCAGATTAGTCTTTACAAGAAATTATTTGTGAATTATAGAAACTAAATAAATGTAACTAAAGACGCTGATGCACTGAGAAACATCATGATACTTTTATTTATAGGTTGTTTCAGGAAACAGATACACATACATATGTATGCAGAAGACAGTGTCTTCGTGGCAACCAACATACTAATCCAGCTCAATTCACAGGAGACAGTTTGTTTTGGGGGTTTTTAGTTTGGTTTGTTGTGAGCTTTTTTAATAGCACAAGGCCCACTTCCTTCAAAGTAACAACTTCTTAGTAGATAGGAACTACTGTTTTTCTCTTGTGCACGCTATCATTTCAAGGGACAATCTGATGTCACGGTCATCTAAGAGTGATTGAATGAATGAGGATCCTTGGAATTTGCCCAGATCTTGTTTTTCCAGAATTACCTATCACCTCCAATAATAGTGCCATCCATTACTCTCTACATTTTTGCATCTTCATGCAACAGAGACAGGTTCCACAAAACTTGCATTCTGCGATTTTTCCTTGTTAAAGACGTTATTGTTTCATATAACTCCTGCTCATATATTCTTAGTGTAACTACCTACATCCAAAAATCAATCAAGATTTCACATTTTTCAGGTTTTCTGCTGTACTTCAGCCATGACTACGAAGGAAGCTATTTTAGCAGTAGTTCATATACAAAAAAGCATATTGCTACAAAATCAGAATATCACGTGCCTCTACTATTGCAAGCTAATAGGTGACAGGCATTGTTTGCGAAACAAACAGTAAGGGGAGTACAGAATCAGAGACTGTAAAAAGAACTGGACATTACATCTCTCGATATACTTAAAATAAAACTCTACAATATATTAAAAAATACATTTGTAAACCATACATGAACTAGTGGACTTATTTTTAGGAACTCTGTAATTTAATATTTTAATAGCTGTTGACTTCCATGCATGTCAAACAAGTCCATATTCGGTATTTTCTCAATAATGACAATTTAACTGCCAGTAATTTTAAAATTTGGTTGATGTAAGTCTGACTGCAGTCTAAACAGTGTTATAAAGTAAAGCTTTACCAAGGCAATACGAAAGACGAGCCACAGGGTGCCTTCACAGCGACTCACCCAATCACCAACAGCAAAGAGAGGATCACGAGTGATGCCGTGGCTCACGGGGACTGCCAGGGACGCTCGGCGTCGGGGTCATCTGGCAGCAACAGCCCACCACACAAACGGCTCGCGAAGGTGAGAGCCCACCACCCCTCGGCTCCACCGACGGCAGCGTGACCTGACAGAAGCGGACCTTACACGGATAAGGCGGGCGGCATCCTGCCTTCGGGGTCGACGTCGGTCACAGGGCAGGGTATCAGAAGGCAGGGTGTTGGCAGTCTGCCTCCGCCGATGATGTCAGCCAAGGGGCAGGGTGTCACTTCCACCCCTTGATTCGCTCAAATCGTCACCTGACATGAACTTACAGGGGAGGGTTAGCTCTATCATACCCTAGATGAAGTTGGTGTTCTGAAACCTGTGGGGTACACGTTATAGAAGTGAAAGCTGGTGCCTCACAAGATGGGTACCAGCGGTGTCACATACCAAGGAACTCAAAAGTCTAGGTCTGGCATAACTGTAAATCCCAATGAAATATCCCTGAAAATGCATCTTCTGTGACTTTTTATGGTTCTTAATGCCACTCTTTGGAAACGGAAACTTTTGAAAAACTTTGTAGCATGTCTTACCCGTCTCAATACACAGCTCTGTAACGTGATCTGACTGAAAGACAACTGAAGTTAATTGATAAAATCCTGCTCGCTTCAGCGAAGTTTGTATTGCTTCATATGAGCATACGTCCCTTTGATGAACACGAGAAAAATGCATCCAGTGTAAGTTATAGAGATTTAAGATATTTAACTTTGACCTTCACGAAAAACAGGCAATTCATAATTTTAACTCTAAAATCTCATATGTGGCAAACTCTTCAGTTTTTCATGACAAAAATAATAAAAATTTCTGTGCACAAGAAGAAATAAAGGATGTGAATCTCTCTGACTTAATCAGTTGGTTTTTTACTGGAAACTGGTAATCACAGTTTCAAAATATTTTTCTCTACAATCTTACATGAAATTCTCAGTATAAACACCTTTTTAGCTCCTACTTTAACTTAACACTGCCTAACTTTTTAGTGATGCAGACAAAATAGACTTTGAATATGAATAGTTTGTGAGTTACTGCTGAAAACATCAATTAGAAATGAAAACTGTTTCTGTCTGCTGTTGTCATCTTAGTTATGTACATGCTACTTATATCCACTTTTCTTCAGAACTCTTACGGATTTGGAAAAAAAAGTCTATTTCTGCTTTTTTTTTGCTACATTCTTTAAAGAATTCTTCAGTGGACTTCATCTTGCCTTACAGTCTTATCAACTGCTAGATGTCTTAATTATTTCAGCTCTCCTGATGTGATTACCCTTAGTATTTCTCCTTTTTCCCTGTGAAATTTATGTCTATTTCTTAGAGCTATCCTCCAAACTTTTCAAACACTGAAGCAAATCCATTTTCTTTTAAGTGATATCTCACTCTTTTGACAATAAATTACCTTTGCCATCTTTCATAGGGTGTGCCGTTTCTCCTGCTGACCCTTTGTTCCTCATATACTTGAAAATTTTCTTCTTAATCATAGCCTGTTTTGTGACCTTCCTTCTACCTCGCCACCTTTGGTTTTCTCAACTTCTTTTACACTCAACTTCATTCTGTGGTCCTTTCTCTTCATTTTTGTACTTTGTGTTTTATGCCACTTACATAGGTCTGTTTTACCCTTAATAATGTTTGTCTATACTAATCCTCCTTCATTACTGGTGTGGTTTCAGGTTTGTTGTTTGTTAGTTTGTTTGGTGTTGTTTTTAATTCTAGATAAATTGCACCTATGTTGTCTATGTCTATATTCACATTTTCAAATCTTTCTTTTTCCTCATGATTTTAAACGGTTCTCCTTCCATGCTTAATTTGAAGACTGGACACCCAACCTAAGTTTTAGAGAAGGTGTTCTTGCCTTTCACATCTAATCAGAATCATTATTTTAGCAAAGGAGTAGCTTCATAGTTTAAGGTGCAACTGAGTTTCCCTCTTTCAAATTATTAGTTTATAACTGTGTTGAAAAAAAATTTAATGAATTTGATTAGTTTTCTTAAGATAGACAGGAACAGTGTAGCTACTGATACACAATTCCTCTGCATTCTGCTGAAGTTTTCCACTAAAGACAAAACCAATACAGACACCATTTCAAAAAGTCCTTAAAATAAAAACAGCCACAGAAATACTAATACAACTGCTTTTACAAAATGAGCCTCTCTAACTTCAGGTATGTAACTAAGTTGAAATCCTTCACTGAGGTAAGAATGGAGGTTAGTATGGAAAGTTCTGCCACTTTGTCAAAATGTGGGCATTTGTGGGAGCCCTAGCTTCCCAGAGTCCTTTGTTTTGGTCTCATATGGCTACACAGCAGGATGCTTTCTCTGTCAGTCTTGAAGAGTAAAGGTGCCAATAAAAGAAGCATGCAGCCTTCAGTGGAATTAAAATGCCACCACTCGAAATATGGTTACGTTAAGTATCAATTTATCTTTTAAAATTAACAGCAGCTACAAGGTGCTACAGTTTCTGTGTACTTATTAGACATTAAATAATGACTGAGGCTGGAGAAAGCATATCACTAAAAGAATTAAAGAACATTAACGCTATCATTTCTGGATAGATTAAGTTTTTGTTCTGCTTAAAGCAAAAAGGCGTAACAAAAAGTTACTGTAATGCCAGAAATAGAAAACTGACAACTCTTCTTATCACTGCTATCTATGGGTTTTTTTCCCCCTTTTATACAGGAACATAAATGCGAATCAAATACATGCATTAACTTAGAGAATATATAACATTCTGATACATTCTATAGAATTTCTTTAATTTAAACTATAATAAATCTTTTAATTAGAATAAAGATATTCAGTGTATATTTCATTCACTTTGGAAATGAAGTAAACTAAATGGCATGGTTCTGAATAAAATTATAATTTATTGCGATTTAAATAGCTTGCTTTATAAAAAATTATAGTAAATTTCTTTAAGTTTCCCACTGTATAAAAGTTCTTAATAGTGATTTGATAATATGAGAAATGCGATTAGGTAAGAGATTTACGATTTGAGAGAGTTAGAGTGACTTTAGGGAATTATTCTTTTTTAGTATACCTTACATGACTTATGACTATGGAAGGAAAAATAGAGACAAGAGAAGAATATCTAGATTTTTCCAATCCATAATGATAACCAGAAACTTAGAGTTATGTTAACATTTGGACAATGGACTGCTGACCAGGCTTTCTGCAATAGTATTCTTGCTGTTGGTCTCTCGAGATTTGAAATCTCGTTCATAGAATCAGAGAATCATTTAGGTTGGAAAAGACCTTCAAGATCATCGAGTCCAACCATCATCCATGCCCAACTAAACCATGTTCTGGAGTAAAGGAAAAAAAGTTCAAAGGAAAAGCAGACAAAAGCAAGTATGTTTCCATAGATCCCACAGGCTCATACTCTGAGATTTCACCAAAAAAAGCAACCTTATTTACATTATGCAGCTTTATGCATAATACATAAAAGACCGTATCAGAGTGGAAATTCAGAAATAATAGCAAAAAAAAAGGAAGGAGAAAATTTTCCCTCCCACCTAAGCACACCAACAACAAGGCTAAGAACTATTACACTTTTCCTTCATTATGTTGTCCCTGAAATCCTTGCATTTCTGACTCTGAAGTAGTTCGGAATCAAGAAAAAGCAGGCTTTACAATTTTGGGGGAAGTGGAGGAGGTAGGTTTAAATCAAGGAGCCCTACTGAAGCCAAGCTAAACCAAAAGGCCATTTGGCCTGATATTGTATTCCAGAGACAATAACAGATGTTACCTCCTCAGCTGCAGGCAGAGACAGTTATTAAAGGACTGTGCTGTGAGATGGGCTGAGGAAATGTGATTAACAAAAAATACTTATGCAGTTAGTGAAAGTATTGAAACTGAAATCATACTGGAGTTTTTGCCGAACACAAGCCAAAATGAAACTAGAAAAAAATTTATGATTGTGATTTCAGAATAATGTAAAAGCGTTCCTGTGGTACCTTCACTAAATACACGAATATCTATTTTTTCAGTCACTTTGGCTCCTGATACCATTTGATACCACATTTCAGTAATAGTTGTGCCTGCTTACAGCTGAGGAACTAGCACTATCCAAGCAAGGCAGCAATATATGGCTGGGACAGAAACGCCTACCATATAATGAAACCATAGCCTTAAATGTTCAGACGTGCTTCTCTTCCTGGAGCTTCCTGTTGGCTGGCTGAAGTTACCCACTCACATATCCAGGTGGGCAGTCTGGGTCCCATTCCCCAAAGGTTCTTGCTTATTCCTCTTCATTACAGGGAGGGTTTCAGTGCTGAGCTTGGCACAGATCCTTACAGAGCCTTACAGCTCAGGTGTGATGGTGCTGAACGCCTACCTCCTTGTTTTTGATAGGGAACACACTCTTTTATGTGTATTCAGAGAGAAAAAAAAAAGAAAAACTTGTTATTATTTAAATCAGTATTTTTTATTATTTTGAATACTGGACTGCGTAAGGGGACAGAAAGCAACTACTGACCTAAAGCTTATGTTCCAGTAGGTAATAAAGACTAAAGTAAGAAAATACGGTTTTCACCTCAGCTTTAAATACAAGAAAAAACAGACAAAAGAAGAATAAAGCAAGCAGTATTATCTTTGGGTTACAGGTCTTACCCTGAAGTCCAGAACTGTCAGTATTACTTTTGAATATAAACATGAAGAACGTTACCACAAAGGTGACTTCAGTTTCTTTGCCACTGAGTCCCCAATTGCATTATCACAGCAAATGCAACGTGACTAAAACTGAAATTTATGATTTCTGATCTTTTCTCCAAAATAGAGTGACAAGTCAGTAATACAACACTTTCATCATACATACAAATACTTTCATCATACATACAAATACTTTCATCATTTGAGCATTGCTTACAGTATTTTGGCCAAAGATACTTTATGTCCACCATGACCTGGATGCATGGTTGAGTGATAACATTGCAGGAGAATCATGTCCTTTAAACAAAGGGATTAAACTAGTTAAGAGATGAAAACTTTTATTTTGTATTTCCTCCCTCTTTAGCTGTGGACTCTAATACGTTCCACAGTTAAATCTTAGCCCACATAAGAAAATGAAAATAGATTTATTGGTGACATTGGGAGTGAGTCTGTCTCCAAATATGTGTTTCTTATTACAAATACATGGTCAAATAAAATCAGATTAAATGGAATATTGATATTCTTCAAATATTTACTTCATTTTACTCCTAGGGTCATTCCAATTATTTTAGGAAGATTTATTCTACTGTTTTGTTTTCTGTATACATAACTGCAATCACCTTTCTTTTCTAACCCACTGCAACACCTAGGGTGTCATCCCAAAGTCCATGGAAACCATGAGGAGTCTTTCCAAGGAAATCTCCAGTTGAAGTTCTCTTAAGCTAATTCTTCAGAGTATGGCAACAATTCCCAAGAAGTTAAGATGTGAGGTATGGTAGTTATTCTATTTAGATCTTATGCACATTTGGAACTGCTACAATTTCTACTCCCACAAAACATCATAGTGTCTTCCTTTGTGTACAGATTAAAATGAACAAATCATCAATTCAATAACCTTGTTGCACATGTACAAGTCCTTGATTTTGATTTTGTAGAGATGTTTAACAGCTAATAATTGCCAGTTGATTATGTAAGAAAAACTTCAAGGAAGAAAAAATAGCCAATCCTCAACACTGGAAACTTAATCTAACTAATTTTCTGATAACTGAAAGATCATGCTGTGCTCAATTCAGAAACTCTGAATCCACAATACTGTAGTAAATTATTGATATAATTGCATTTAAAAATTCTTCTGTTTAGAATTAGAATTGCAAGCTGTTTTCCTGTGTTACATTTAATAGCTTGATCCTGAAAATGCAGAATTCAGTAGTTCCACTGAATGTAATGAGAATGCAAATGTAAGTGAAGTTACTTGCCTGAATACATTTGCTGAATTGGTTCCTAACATCTCAATTTTCAGGGTAGAGTGTGTTCACTTAGATATGTGATATATTCTAATGGGAGTCATGCTACTAAATCTCTGTGAATCTCCTTGAAAATTAAGACATGGAAGAAAAGGTATTTGAAGCTTTTATTCATAATAGTACCATAGTTATTATGATGGATAAATGGCTTAAGCTATTTGACCTTTTTTATGAATAGACCTAAAGCTACTTTGTCCCTTTGCAATGCAAGAAAAATGACTTTTTTTTTTTTTTTTTTGCAAAGAATGTGTTGCAAGTTTACCAGGAATATGTCTTTGTGTAGTGCAAATAATGTTCATATTATATAATTCTACACTAAATTTTTTTTGTGTGTTTGGGATTCATAAAGGTATTTAATAAAGTCTGTAATTTATACAGGGCTCAGAATCTGGCATCTTGTTTAAATCAGTCCAATGTTTTTCATTATAAATCTAACAACTTTGAAGACAAAGCTTAAGGTAATGGCAAACCAATAGTCTTGCAAAGATACAGGAAAGCATTACTTTGTCCAGACTTCCCTCTGGACTGCTCCTCTTTAAATAGTATTAGTCTGTGACTCCTGCTAAATAAATAATTAGTAATGAGGAGAAGTGGAGGGTTTTATGTCTTCTTTATGTTTGGAGTGGACTCGTACAATTCTTTGGCCTTCGAGGTTTGCCTGCCAAATAGCTCAGCTCAACTCAGCAAATAATCTGTTGGACATTATTTTATCATATTGTATCAAAATCCTTTTCCTGGTACCAACTTCATTTACTCTGAATAGTCTCAATGGTGTTGAATCTATGGCAGCTGATGAATTTCTCTGGCATCAAATCCACCCGTTATTGAGCACATTTGGTGACTTGGATGTTTTGGATATTGAGACACAGACCTCAACAGCAATGAGGCTAATGACTTTTTTCATGTAGGTCTGGTAAACTGCATATTACTTCAGCAATATTGTCCATTTTTGCCATTTCCTTAACTACAACCCACCCGATGTTATCAATCTTCTTATACCTGCAACAACTCTTTGGCATTTATTTACATCACCATCCATACAAAAGCAAATTACAGCAATCCTCAAAGGCATAGAAAATGTAAGTGCAGTAGTCACATTTTCAAATATATTGACCGTATTTCAACTTTTACTCCTTTTTCTATTTTTATTATTTCCCTTTGGCTAACACAGTCCTACTGCTGTTGCTGCAGAAATCTCCTTTGTAGTTTCCACTGTCTCAACCAGATTACTTTTATTTCTCATTCATTTATGTGTCCTTATTCCCTTCTCATTTGAAATCTCCTATATCTTTTTATCTTTTGCTAGAATAACATAGGTCAAATTAAACTTACTCTAGAAGTATTTATTTTCCTCCAATACCAATAAATTAGGCCTTGGGTGAGTCACTGAGGTACATGTTCCCAGACTGTAGTTCTATTAATTATGTAAAATTAACCTTACCCTAGGTGTCTTTCCAAATCCAAAACACAAATTCCATGGCAGTAAGTCTTAATCAAGATACACAGTAAAATAATGCTTCTTCATACCCTTTTCCCTTGCCTCTTAAAAGTTCAGCTCTGTAAGGAAATTGCTTTAGCTGAGTTCATCTCTTGACACTTGTGTTTTAGTAAATTATTAGAGTACAAGAATGTTTCTGGGAATATTAGAAAATACTGCTAAAACATGGATTTTGAACTCATTAACATGAATATTCAATACAGAAATACAGTCCCAAGAGTTTACTTCTTTAGTTAAGGAAGAGTTGCATAACTGAAAACTTTCATTTAACTCTGACTTATTTATTCTCCCTGGGTAAAGCCCAGAACAGATCAGTCAATAAAGGAAACAAGTGAAATCCATGTGTTCCTGACTGTGTGATACTCACTGAGTGAGACGGAATCTGACCTCATCATTACATAATATTACACACACAACACGTGCGCACACACACACACTTATATGTGAGAACATAGAAAGGAACACATGATTTATGATTTTCTGGTAAATTTTGCTCCTGAACTCAACTGCAAATAAACTGAAAATAGGAGAAACGGAGTCTAAATCTCTAACCATTACAAAAGACTGATCACAGGCAGATGGTCCATTAGGTTACAGAGAGGTTTTTGTATATGCAAAGCCAAAGAAACCCAAAGATTTTTTTAAGAGCAGCCACAAAGGAGAAGTATTTCTTTTGGACAAGGCCCTGTAGATCAGGGCTACAATGTGCTGCACATTTTTGTATTTCCAGAAGACTGTAGGAAATCACTTACTTGTCATGTCATCATTCCTTGAGGGCATCATAAATTGGTTCTGTTGGATTTATTTGAATGCGTTTATGCAGTTCCCTTTTCAGAGTCATCGCTGATTGAAAATGTGTACTTATCTTTAAGATAGATATTTCTGTTGCTGCTGTTTAGTATTAATAAATTAATTATTACTTTATCACATGTCTACATTACATTCAGATATTGAAATTAAGTAGACACACAAAGACAAGAATCTCGTCAAAAAAATGCTCCTAGCGAAGCTAAAACACTAAAAAGAAGCTTTGAGAATAGATGTGAGGAGATATAAATGACAAATACATCCGTTTCCTGTGTAACCTATTCTGTTAAGTTTTGAAACACTATAGAAAATTTTCTACACAGTTGGCAAATTACTCATATTCCAAAAGTGACTGTGTTTTTTAAGGGATAAACTCCTTCAAATATTTACTATGCTAAACAAATCTGTCAGTAAGGCTCTTTCTTATTAATTAAAGTTCTATGATGTTAAAAAAAGACTATAACAGTCTAGTAACATTTTGCACAAAATCTTTTGTGACAGAAAATTGACTATAGCACAAAACATTTATTGCAGGATCTAAAGAGTCATTTTTTTATGAGGTGAATTAGAAGCTAGATATATGCAGTTTCACCACTCCAGGTCCCACCAATGTATGGTGATGTCTACTATTTTTTAAGAACAAAGAAGGATTTGCATGTGAAAAAGAAGTATTAACAGTGAAGAGAGGAAATTAACACATGAAATATATGACTTGCCAGCAAACTTAAATGCCTTGGTTATTATGATTAATACTAGTGTGAGAAATATACCAACCACCGCAATTCAAAAGCAGTGATATTGTGTAAGAATTTTTACAGCATGGATTAATTTTAACTGCTTCTTTGGCAGCACAAAGTGCTTTCAGTATACCCCTGGACACTATCCATAGGCTCATTTCTGTTGGATTTGCTCTCCAGCATTACCTTGTACACTGTCCCACTTTGACCTCCCCATTGAAACCAGTGCTGTGTCCATTCCTCCCTTGTACTCTGACTACCCTCATCCACCATATGTGTCCATGTGCCATTTCATGTATGTCTTTCATCCATGCTTCAATCCCAAGACTGCAGCTCCACCCCCACCCCCCCCAAAAAAAAGATCCTTTGGAGGACAAAGAACTAAAAGAACAACATCCCATAATTTATGCTACTATGATCAAAATTCTGCTATCTGTGCCATACCCATTCCATCGAGAAGGGGTGGAACAACATTGATAGTCCAACTGAAATAAAAATACTTTCTTTGAAAAGAGCTATTCTGAATTCTTATAGTAAAATATAAATCTTTAAGTATTTTAAAATAACCAAATAATTACTTTATAATATACAGTGCTCTTTCACATAACCTATATATTACTTCACCCCCCAAAATCACCTAAAATATAGACTGTATTACTGCAACTTTTCAAAAAACTTATTTAATTTAATGTTCATTACCTTTAATGTTTTTGCTTCTAAAATCCTGAGCTACTTGATTCAGCATACAATAAATCCTTGAAGCACAGTGAGGAAACAAAGTAGGAAAGCATTTTATTTAACAGTAGATAATTTTTAAAAAAAAAGTTTTATCTTGCTTGTTAAAGTATGATGAGAAGTTTTCTATTAACTAGGCTGGGAAGCCTTAGGGGCCACTGAAAGCTTTTTAATTGCATATCTAATTAGAAATGTGCTAGAGAGCTGGTGTTCAGCCTTTCTGAAGCTCATGGCTCCTGACAAAATGTCTGCTTTTAAGCCATTTTGTCTCTTGAAATGTTTTCTAAAAAGTGGGTTAAACAGAAGAAGCTTTAATTTTGGCTATTTTCACTTCAAAGGGATTTTACTGTTTTATCAATCTTACTGCAAAACCAAGGTGAAATGACACCTTCAAAAGTAAGCATTTTCAGCTAAAATAAGACCTCTAAAAGAACAAACTTTAAAGATTCTTACAATTTGTTGTTCTGCCTACCTTACCAGCAACAGTGGAAGATGAAAGAAGTAAAGAAGAGGGGGATTATGTCTGGCTACTACAGGTACAGAATTTGCAGAAGCAAACCGTCACCCAGTTTATCCAGCAGCCAGTGGCTGGAGCTGAAGGGAAATAAATTCCTAAATATTTTCTGTATATTCTGGGTAGAACAATGTTGACAGGACTGCCTGCAATTGTCAAGGTTCCCAGCATTTGCTCTACACCTGGACAAAACATGACAAGCCCAGTATGTCTTCTGCCCAGTGCTCAATCACACCGCTTTTACCAAAAAAGTTGTCTGACAGAAGTTTCCTTGAAATTTAGGTTGCCTCAGAAGTCTTAGCTTCCCCCGAGATAATTTAATGGATAAAGGAGGGCAGCCACAACAAAAGCTGACAGCACTCAACTCCTAGCATTGCAGGTATGAATACACATTAGTTATGGCTGGATAAAAATGCCTCTGAAACATAGGCTAAACCAGTAAAGTAAGCTGCTGATTTTTTAATGAAACACAATATTTGAATAAGTACAGTCTTTTAGAGGAAGAATGGAAAGCTTTTTTGTTGTTTTACATGACAAGCCCTGTTTTCAAGGTAGCTTGCATTAAATAAAATATTAGAAATACATGGAAATTAGTTAATTAAAAGTGTGATTTTGTACACTGACAAATAAATATACGCTGAAAGATAACTAAATAATTAAATTACATGTTATATTAGACAGTTCAGCTAAATGAAGAGAATGTGCAAATGTCTTTTGATACACACAAAAGAGAAATCCACCAAACTTGACATATTAGTGGTCACAAAGCTTTTTAAGAACATGAAAGTGCTAATGCATTGCTGTCCTTATTTCACCTTCACTCAGTAACACAGCCAGAGACTTGAGATTCCCTGGACTATGTCTACTCAGATAACTTAAACTATGCCTTTCATGACTAGTAAAATCCAGCGAGTAGCACCCAGACCATGTATTAACATGAGAACTGGAACTTTTCTTTTTCCTGAGTGAATCACAACTGTACTTTATGACAGTCCATGTGTTTGATGATACAACACAGCAAATGTATTTGAAGGGTTGGTAATAAAGTTTGTTAGAAATAACTCGATTTAAGGAAATAGGCTTGAGTATCACCCAATCCAACTTTTATGAGGCATTCTCACTTCATTTCTGTCATCCACTATTAATTATCAAACTTATCCAAACTGCAATCCTGTTAAAAATATTTCAACTTTACATTTAAATGCTCAAAGATTGGTCTTTGAGAGTAATAATATTTCTAATTATCTCCTGCTCTGCAACTTTACTACTTATTTATTTATTTATAAGTGGAGAAGGTCTTTAATACGTATTTACACACTAACTCCAACAGCAGAGACTAAGCAAATGCTTCAGACTTGGCTATGGAAAAGCGGTAACTCTGGTTGGTACATGTATTTGCACAATAGCCAGAAGTGACATCTCTACTAATATTAGGTGCAAGAACAGCATTCATGTTTTTAATTATGACTCATACAAACTGAAGTTACAGATTTGACAGGGTTTTATGGAATTAGAGTAGGGTGATTTTGTTCATACCTTTTCCTATGGAATCAGAGTTGTATACATTCATTCATTGTTCCTCCATGCTTAAGATTAATACAAGTAGTATTGTATAGAGTTCAGTCTTGTCACTTGCTACACAAAGCTGTAAAACACAGGTGTGAGGTGAGATGAGCTCCATTGTCATCAGTACTCCAGTGATGTGCAGTCCTGTGTTTCCACATCAAAACCAGAGCTGATTCTCTAGTAACTCTGTGTCTGGCATAGACAGAGTCCTGAGAGAAAGCTGGCTAGCTTAGCCTAAATCCTATTAAAAGACATGATGCAGCCTGGCAAGAAAAATTCTTTGAAGTAGTGGCTGATGGCTATGACTGCACCTTCTGCTGAAAGCATCTGCCAATGGAGTTCCAATGTTACGGACAGTCCTAAACTCTTAATAGGTTATTGTTGATCTTGGACACACAAATAGCCACAATGGCTGAAAAAACATGACTCCAAGTGGCCAAGAATGACTCAATTTTTGCCGTAATATCTTTCCTTTCTTTGTCATGTTCCCAGGCAAAATTAAGCTTCTCTAATACTGTCTGAGTAGGATAACCCTTTTAATAACATGTTTGCATCTGTAGGGATCATTATATACTAGATATTACACAAAGAGAAATTTAAAGAAGGCCCAGGTGATTATATTTGGCTTAGAGTTAACTGAGAGAGAGCAAAAAAAATTGTCATAGTGGCCCTTCAATCTAGGGACATCCAGTGCATCTACTGCAAACCCATTTGCAAAAATCCCCAAAGACTAGTGCAGTATCCACTGAAAAGGCACGTGTGATAAAGTTGAAGCTATCATCTGTCCTTATCCTTTTCATTAAAAGCTATAGCGAATGAGTTATCCCACAAGTGAAAAATCCACTGGGTATTTTGTTGCACCACAACAGCAGATTTAAGAATCAGACTCACTGTCTTTATCTCAAATATTTTTAATTTAGACTGACATTTTAGAGATGAACAATGGAGAATGAGACAGAGTTGAAAGCACTACGAATAAATGATAATGTTTTACTCATTTCATATTAGTTCCACATTTTTAAGCTTTTTAGTAACCAAATTTGTTAACACATCTCTGCAGATATGCTTAGTTCATAAAACTTAAAATAAGAAATGTCTTAAATGCAGCAGGATTGAAAAGCAGGCTGGCTGCTTGCCATACTCGTTTGGACTACTGACATATTTTACCCAGTGCTACATTCAGTTTTGCCAGTTACAGATGGACAAAACACTGTTCTTACTAAAAACCACTCTGCTTTCAAATAAGGCCTTGTTTATTTCCAAGATAAAAACTCACAAGTGGGGAAAAAATCAGCTTAAAGTATTGAATACAGATCTTTTAAGGCTTCCCAGATTAAGTCCTTCTCTTTAATTTAGAAGAAAATATTGTCTTAACATTGGGTGATATCCTCAGACAAAATCTCTGCATTATCTTCCATGGCTTGTTCATCAAATTTAAGAGTACCCTATTTACATGTGTTGCTTTTATAGTAGGAAAGGCACAACCCTTTCAACCTGTTAAACAGGCTGAGGACAATGTTTTCTGTTTTCATTTCTTCCCAACTGTTCTGGATAAAAGCAGGTGATGATATTTCCATTTTATGGGGTTTTTTTCCCTGCTGCCTCTGAAAAGAAATGAAGTCCTGCAATAATTTTTTTTAAGGGGCGGGGCGGGGACATAAGGTTACTTCAGAGCTTGTGGAGCATGCTTCTAGTTTTAAGAGGCTTCAGGGGAAAGATAGGTGCCTTTGAATGCCTGCTCATTTTTCAAGGAATGACATCCTAACATTAGCAAATAAAAGACACTAAAGACATAGCTCACTTGTAACTGGATGGAATCTACAGAGGCTTAGAGGACATCAAAAATATGTTAAGAGACAAGTGAAGAAGGATACTGCTACATGATATTTAAACATATGGAAAGAGATCTGAAATTAGATATGGAAGCCAAGAAAAATATGAAAGGATTCAGCATAGGAGTTGAAGCAGGGTGGTATGTCACTCCACTGCATTTTCAAACAAAGATTTGGATTCTTGATGACAATTTCTGTATTTTTCCTTTATTTTATTTTCTGACAGCACCCAGCTTTTGCCTCACAAAAAGAAAGGCAGTCTGCTTCACAGAATCTGCAAGAACTCAGCAAGAGTGGGAAGCCTTTTCTTTTCCAAGAACAGATGATTGTCTACACCTAACAAGGCACCTGGTCCTATCTCATGGTTTCTATTAAGTTCCCATTTTGCACAGACTGACAGCTCGTGGTGTAAAAGGCAGCAGTATTCTCACAGTCAAGAGCTCAGCAGGAGTCTGGCAACGTAACATGCTATTGATTAGTTGATCGCAAGTCAGTAAGTGCCAGGGATGCTGCTTCACACAAAATGCCCAGCATTATCTTTGCGCAAAACAGCAGTTCTTGAGTCAACAGGAGCTCACTTCCCCCATTACCGAATTCATTAGAATTGCTAGAGAAATGATAGCAAGCTGAACACATATGTTTATGTAAGTTGTGTGCATATCTTTGTATGTATGTGCATGTGTAGGTATCTCTATACATAGACCTATGCTTCAGGATATGTTGTACCTGGGTTCTTTTTTTTCAAAGTCACTCCCTTGATATCAAAGAGGCTGCTTGTAATCTAAGTGATCTTGTTGTCTAATCATGTCCTCTATGTCCCAAAATCACATCTGAATTCAGCAGATATTTGCAAGGAGGAACTCAGAGGAGCCAGTGATTTGCTTTTCTTCATCAGTGTGGAGTTTTGTTAGTGCTGGATTCCTAGCATCTTTGAGACAGTGAAGTACAATACTTGAGTTTTAACTCATTTTGCATCTTCCCTATTTAATTAAAAGAGAAGCTACCTGATGCACCACAACAGACAATTTACAAAATTTACAAAAACTTAGTTGTAACTTTTGCAGTTGGAATAAAGGATTTCTGTTTTGTAGTGCCACATTCATTTCTTCCTTCCGTCCCTCTGGAGGTCTCAGATTTTGTCATTACACCACTAAATTTCAAATTTAGCAACCTTTATCAGCTGTACAATCCCATCTTGATGATCCAATCTCATGAAAAAGTAGTTATATTTTCCTTTACACTCAGCAATTTTCTCTTTCCTTAGTGGATATTATGTATCAATAGATAGCTTTAAGTTATTACATATGTTTGCTGGTAGGAGATATGACTTTGTAATAGATCTTTTTTTTCTCGTGTGTTATTATTTAAAAACAGGAAAATTAATTTTAAACCTTAGGAAAGTGCTGGGTTAATAGACAGAAACTGATACTTGTGGTAGCATTCTAATGACTGTAATTTGACCACTATGGGCCTAAAATGTATTATACATAATTGCAATTATATCTAATATGAAAGATAACTGTCATATGCATTGATTACTTTAAACCAAATCTGAATCATTTAAGATGTGAATCATTTAAGATTATTTTATTCATCTTTCACTTGCTAATTCTTTCTCCTTGCTTCTCATATCACACCATTCCAAAGAATTAAATCAAAATTATGTATGTATACAAATTTCCCCAAACAGTATATACAAAGTATTTATTTGAGGGCAAAGAGTTTCTGGAGGGTTTCTTCATGAAGAACCAGCTGCTCAATATGAAAAATAAATACTGTCTATTTTTGTAGGAAATTCCAAACCAGCATCTAAAGCCTTGGGACACCTGTTTTTTTCCTGAACAGCCAAAAACTGCTGCAGATGATTCATGACCCCTAGATGGGCCTCAATAAGCAAGAAGAGACTACACAAAGAAACTGTCACCCTCAAACATATTAGCTGTCTAAGTATTTGAACTCTGAAATGTAGTTGAAAGGGAAACACCTTCCCCCTTTCCTGCTGTGACTGAAATTTCCAGAGCAAATGATGCCCAAGCAGCTTAGCAGGACTAATTAAGGACTGTATAAAAGAACACAGCAAATTAATAATCTGAATTCTAGTAGCACTACACAGGGTGCTGAATCGTGCTATGAAATGCTACACTTTTGATCCTGCCCAAGACTTCATCCAGAGAGTAAAAAAAAAAAATATAATCGTACTTTGAAAAGGAGTAAGAATGATTGCTTATGCAAAACAAGCCTATAAAATTTGCTACTGTGACAAGTCTAGAAGCTGTGGTATATTCAGTAGCAAATTAATAGTGATATGGTCTTCAGACTCCTCTGAATGCACAGTGGGAAGCAACATCAATCACTTTTCCTGCTTCTTTCCACTCTCTCAGTTGACTCCAAAACATGCATCTAATCCATTTATATCACAATTAATCCTGGCCTTGCCTTAACTGTTACTCTTTTCTACTTGACATCCTCTGACTCCCACAAGCATATATTAAGATGCATCAGAGAACAATAATTTGATTGCAAAAGAGACCACACAAATCTTCATATGGTCTACATATGAACAAGTCTACAGGAAACCGTATTTGTGATACGTTGTTTATCTTCGATAAATCATAGAATCACAGAATGACAGGATGGTTTGGGTTGGAAGTTACCTTTAAAGATCATCTAGTACAACGCCCCGGCCATTAGCAGGGACACCTTCTACTAGACCAGGTTGCTCAAAGCCCCATCCAACCTGGCCTTGAACACTGCCAGGGATGGGGCATCCACAGCCTCTCTGGGCAACCTGTGCCAGTGCCTCACCACCCTCATAGTGCAGAATTTCTTCCTTGCATCCAATCTGAATGTAGCTTCTTTCGGTTTAAAACCGTTGCCTCTTGTCCCATTACTATAGGCCTTGGTAAAAAGTCTCTCTCTGTCTTTCTTATATGCCCCCTATAGATATTGAAAGGCCACACTAGAGGTCTGCCTGGGGCCTTCTCTTCCCCAGGCTAAACAATCTCAGCTATCTCAGCCTTTTCTCATAGCAGAGGTGCTCCAGCCCTCTGATCTTTTTTGTGGCCCTCCTCTGTACCCAATCCAACAGGTCCATGTCTTCCCTGTGCTGAGGACCCCAGAGCTAGATGCAGTACTCCAGGTGGGGTCTCATGAGAGCAGAGTAGAGGGGCAGAATCACCTCCCTAGACCTGCTAGCCGTGCTTCTTTTGATGCAGCCCAGGATACAGTTGGCGTTCTGGACTTCAAGTGCACATTGCCAGTTCATGTCCACCTTTTCATCCACCAGTAGCCCCAGGTCCTTCTCCACAGGGCTGCTCTCAATCCATTCATCCCCCAGTCTGTGTTGATACCCAAGGTTGCCCTGACCCAGGTACAGGACTTTACACTTGGCCTTGTTGAACTTCATGAGGTTCTCATGGGTCTACTCCTCAAGCCTCTCAAGGTCCCTCTGGTTGGCATCCCTTCCCTCAAGTGTATCAACTGTACCACTCAGCTTGGTGTCATCTGCAAACTTGCTGAGGGTGCACTCAATCCCATTACGTATGTCATTGATGAAGATATTGAATAGTACTGGTCCCAGTACAGACCCTCAAGAAATACCACTCATTACTGGTTCCACTTGGACATTGAGGCATTGACTGTAACCCTTTGGACACAGCCATTCAGCCAACTCCTTATTAATCTAACTGTCCATCCATCAAAGCCATATGCCTCCAATTTAGAGGTAAGAATGTTGTGCGGAACCACATCATGGGCCTTTGAGAAGTCCAGGCAGATGACATTTGTAGTTATTCCCCTGTCTGATTCAGCAGACAAGGGAAAATGAAAGGGAACATCATTTTATTCCTAAAACTATTTCTATGTCAGGTGCCAGATCTATAAATTAGAATTGGGTCATACCTGACAGCCAAGCAAAGAACTTATACTCAATTAAAAGAGATGGTGAAACAATTGTCAGGGATTTTTTATTTTATTTTTTTTTAACAAATCAGCAAATGGATCAGAGAAGCAGCACAGAATGGGAATCTAACCTTCCCCATCAAGGTCTTCTGGATACCCTCTACACTGTCATGGTTTTCCTCAATTATTATTTTGGAGCAACAGGTCTTTCACATTCCTGGCGTCATAGCAGTCCACTTCTAACAAAAGGACTGGAGTCTCATCGGATATTACCTGTTGATGAGAAGACTTCTTAGGGAATGAAAATCTGTAGATTTTAATCCTATCAAGACTATTAGGAAAAACAGAGTTACTATCAACTGCTGTATTTCTGAATGGTATTTCTAAGCACAACCATACTTCAAAGACCTGGAAGGAGGACCTCTACTTTGTGGATCCCGAACACCCTCAGAAGATATTTGTCCAGATATCCATCTATGTCTCAAAGTTTTCAACAGAAGTCTTCTCAGATGTAAAAAATGCTGCAGATGTGGGTTTTTTTTGACTCATCTAGAATATTTCAGAATTTAAATCTAGGTGTTCAAAAACTATTTGGATCTTATCATATCTATCTATATATCCATAATCTGTATTTGAAATCTTATTTTTATATTTTCTGTACTCTTTTTTAAGATATAGAAAATGAAAGGATTTCTATTTACTGTATCATCCACAGGTTACAGACTCCTGTAATGTGGATCCTGTGAGTAAAAACTTATTGGTTTTATTGCCTCATTTTCTTTTGATTTAAGACTTAACACATACACTGATAATGATTTCATAATATCATGAGCAACGTCTAAGCATTTTTGAAGCTGAAATGTGAATGTTATGCGAAGGCCATATTAGCTCCTGTTAAAATTCAGCTATATTAACAGCAGTATTTGGACACTCGCTCAGAATTTTATTTCTAATCAAGCCTTAATTAATCCAGAAAGACTAGTCTGCAATGCATGCTTTCAGGACATTACACTATGAATTCAATCATGTTTTGTATGTCCAGAAGGGAAGAAACAAAATGTAGTATAACAGGGTACTACTTCACTAATCTAGAACTGGTTGCCATATAAAAAGAGAAGGCTGATTAAAATGCATATTTAAATTCCACAAATGCCACAAATATTTTAAATGTAAATAAGAGATCTTTTTTTCCCTGCAAATATAAGGTTATTGGAGTGCACTCAATTTTGAAAGATGCTGGCTGTTTGCAGCAGGAGTCTGAGAAACCTCACTCCCTCTTGTGAAGTTCAGCGTGAACTGAAAGGTGTCAGAACCTCAAAGGAGCAAGCCAAAAGCAATTACTTAATATGAAATTTGTCCAGGTGCCTACCAGGGATGATGATGAGTGGGAAGATTTATTTTTACACTGTGGAAAGTGTGCTTTATGCTTTGCAGGCAGAATCAAGAAAAACTGTTTGCCCTGAAGATCTCACAGGCTACTTATAAAAAGCTTTCAGTGTTGCACCTTCTGTGTAAGCCCTGAGGAGCAAAGGACTTTGAACATTAAGGAAGAGTCAGAAAATATATAAACCATGTCATCAAAAAGGGCAAGAACAGGAGTTTATATTGTAAATGCTAGAAACCCCTCCTGTTCCAGGCTGGTAACAGAAATTGAACATGGGAGGCAAGAAATATAGAACCTGATATAAATCACAGAAAGGTAAATAAAAAACTCTCATTGCTTTCCCTGAGCTTTGCACAAAGGCTACAGTTACCTGTTTAATCAGTGTGTTATTCCTTCTGTTAGACCCTCTGGGGAACTGGGAGCAGCTCCACATCTATCAATAGACAACTTCAAGTTCTCTTGATTGATCACTATTTTTCTCAGTGCTCTGGAAATAAAAATGAATACATCTGTCATCTTTCTTTACAAAATAACGTTTGGTACCTTTCCGATGGTTCCAGAATAAAAAATGAAGGACTTGGAGAGATAAGAATATATGAGCTTTCACACAAATTATATTAACCTACATTACCAATGAGTAGAAAGACAACTTCAACATTCCTGAACTCATATGAAAATAGATTCACATTTTGGCTATATTAAGAAAGGTTAGTGCCTGTGAAGCTAGTTGAGGATTTTACTTTGCTCTAGAAAACTCTATTAAAAAAAATCAGACCTCCTCCTGAATTTTAAAGTATTAAATGTTCTTTCTTTTCCACAGTTATACCATAATTTTTAAAAAATAATACATCCATATTTTACTATATTTTTAAAATACTGTGGTATCTATAAGCATCTTCAATTTTTGGATTGAGTAAGAGGCATCCAACATTTTGCAAGGTATGTCTCCTTGCAGTTTACCTTAGTCACAACTGTGAATAAAAAGTTGAGATAACAGACATTATTTCAATCTGGATACAAATTTCATCAAAATAGTCTGAATAGTTAGACAGAGGATGACTCTTTTTTTTCTTCTGAATCTGAAATGAGGAAATTCTAAAAGTTTTCTAGTTTTCCCATAAATAAAACCTTGGCAGCTGATTTCTGTACAAAGATAATGTCTTTGTAACTACCTCATATGATCAGTACTTTTTAGGTTCAGTGAGGGAATTGAAAAATAGTGTGAAACTTAAAACTAAAATTAAAGGAGAAATACTTTATATCTAGATTTATATTGTCCTTCCACTAATTAGTGTTCTGAACAAAGAGGAAGACTAGTGTTTAATTTCTGTTTTAGGGCATTTTATAATATCAGCCCACTAAGCTTATGGCATTGTCTTGTATCTCTTTTTTGCTTGTTTAAACTTTTCAAAGTTGAAGAACTGACATTCATCAACTTTATGTTTTAGATCAGAAGGAAAGTAACAGAAAACTGTTGATTCCAAAAGCCTTGAATATTTTATCCTGCTACCAGGCAATGCCCCTGTGTTCATAATGATGGTAAGGAATTACCAATCAGTTAAGTAGAAGGAAAGAATTTTCAAACCATGAGACCTTTCCTACAGGAGAGATTTAACACCATTATTTTTGAAATATGACCTTCCCGGCAGCATTTGTAATTATACTTCCAAATTAGAACTAATACACTCTCAAAACCAGTCTCTCAGTTACTAAGCATATCAATTCCATTCCACAGAAAAAGTGAGCTTTCAATATAATGTTGGAAACTTTATACTACAGAGAAATACAGATATTCTTGATTCCTAAATAATAATAAGTATCATCTACTTTGTGAGGCACTGGAAATGAATATTAAATGCAGATTCATCTTGCTGTAAGACTTGAAAATAAGATGTAAAATGAAATAAACCAAAATTTACTAGTATTAGGAACATTTTTTACTCTTCTGCCTACATTAGTATAAGAAATAGTGAAATAAAAATATCTATACTGTTCATAAGCTAGCATATACAGTTATTTGTTGCCAGATTTCTTTTTGCAGATAATTTAACTTCTATTGTATTATACTTATGGTGTAGAGCTGAATTCTGAATGATAAATTAATTGAGACCTTATGCTAACAAAAGGATGGACAACACAGTGGGAAGGCAGTGGGATATTCTAGAGGTTGTTACTGAACCTCCTATCTCCTGTGGTAGTGGACCTTCAGAGTAGAGGAAGAACGGTTCAGGCTAATGAAAAAAAATCTGCTTTGTGACACTCAAGTGATAGATTACTCCAGAGTGAGAGGGTAAACATTTCTGAGAGGTGTGCAAACCACTTTCCAACTTCTTTATTTTTATTTCATATTATAAGATTTGGTTTGGTTCTAAACTTCTAGGAAAAGAACATCTCTGTAAGTTCTCTCAATTAATGCAATTCAGATAGAGATTAGAGGTAAGAGATTTCATCTTCTATCTCCGAGGATGACCTGATGTTCAGCTTGCAAAAAGGTATTCATCTGAGTACCACGTACAGATTTTACAGTCCTAATGGCACTCATCTAGCTTCCAAAGCATTTACCCCTCACACAAAGTCATGTGCACTCTACACAAGTATATTTTGAACAAATGCATGTACACCTTTCACATGTGGCCCCCAGAGCCATAGTCTGTGACTGAAAAAGAGAGATACACCTGGAAGGAGGACTCAAAACCTTTCCCACTAGCTGTGCCTTAATGGCTGGGACTATAGATCAGTATATCTGACCTCCTGCTCTCATTTTGATCCTATTATTCTTGTATTTGCATTTCTACACTTACTCACCACAGAAAAAAGGCAGGAGACTATTTTGTAGCGCACAAGACTAGTCTTTTAACTGCCAAGGGGCTTTCTTGGAGGACGGCAACAAATGATGTGGGGGTAGAATCAAGCTGATACTCTTCCCAGGAAAATATTTTTACCAAGAGCCACACAGCAGTATTTCATCTGTCTTTGTTTTGCATTGATAGCCAATGCAGCTGCTTTGCACTGAACTCACTGCTGCCTGCTGTGCATACATCTACATTTGAGTTTCAGGTTCCGTCAGGATTACTTTGAAGCAAATCTCCCAGTTTCCCCCAGTTACTATACTTTGTTTCATATCACAGAAATGAGATCTTTTTGGAAATGAGACAAGAAAACACACTCCAGAAGGATATCTAATGTGGTATAGTTGCTAATAGACATTCAGTTCATGGGACCAGACAAGAGCTACTCCAAAATGAAATACCTGAACTGTGGAGTAGGGACATCAGGTCTTCAGCATCAACTGTTTTACTCCGCAGATCTACACCTATTCCACCACACTGCTTGCTAATGCAGACACAGCCTATGTGCATTGACCAGTCAGAGCAAGACTAATTAATACTGCCATTTCAGAGACCTAGAAAAAACAGAGGTACTTTTTTAGAGACTTGAGTCATGACAGAGTTTAAGCAGTACCCTAGGAGCTTGGCTAGGCAAACTGGTTAACTTTTGCACATGCTCAAATTCTTGGGTGATTAAGAAATTTTGAGTGGTTAGCATTTAGTGCTTAGCCTGGTTACATCTGTACTAGCAAATAAAACAGAACAAGGACATGGGTGCAGACACAGGTACAAAGTCACTATTTCATCATTAGCATACTCACAAGTTTTTGGTCTGTGCAGGTTAAAACATCTCTTAGACAACGGGCATACATAGAAAAAGGGAAAATGAAGCCCAAAGACTCTTCCCAAAATTGTTGCCGTGTTCTGAGGGAAAAGTTCACCTCTCTATAAAAGGTTTTGAAGAGACACGGTATCTTTCTCATGCAATACTGTTGTGATACACATCAATTCCTGTCCACATCAGCTGGGCTACTCCAGGATAACAGGCTGTGAGAGAAGTGGGAGAACTCTGCAAGCAGGGACCTATAAGAAAAGAGTTCGTACAGACTGTGAATTTACTAAATTCCAATATTTTATTCCTTATATCTGGAAGTAAATTATCTGATACCCATTGAGAAACTTCTATGATACTAAATACTTAGCAATGAGAAGAGTGAAAACCAAATCAACATCCTGATACTGGTCAACTTAGCACTCTTAGCACAGAGTTAATTAATATCTATCCAAAAGTTAGCTTTAAAGAATCAACCCAAGAAAATATTCAAAAGTGTTCTGGTGTCAAAAGTTTCACAAAGAAAATGAGGCTTTTATAAATGAGAATAAAAAAGAAGACAGAAAAGGGAAGTTTCCAGTTAGACAAAGATAAAAAGACAGTAGGAAACCTGAAAAACCATGAATGAATGTGAAAAAGAGCATTCTAGAAAAACATATGAAGCAATATAATAAATTCAGTTTCCAGAGCAGGGCATTTATTTGGAATTCATGAGACATTAATAAGATCATTATTATCTAGTGCATACAATTTTCAAGTGCTTGTCTTATTTAGGACAAAGAATTCAAGCATGTTTTGGAAATGGGTTCTGTCCTCCATAATATTTCTTTTTTTAAAAATGGTCTCACAATGTCTACAGTCAATAAATGTATAATTAGTGCATATAGTAATATGATACCAGAATCGAGTGTTCACCTGAACACTCCAGAGCCCTGAATCGAGACTTCTAAGCACTATTTACTGTTGCTTATAGCTTTCAAAACAGACCACAAACCCTTTGAGCTAAATTTTTCCATGCTCATTTTCAACTTAAAAGTTGATTTTTTTCTAAGTGAGGAAAATATGAGTTAGCTACTTTGGAGATACCTGAGCATGAAAATGTGTTTCTCATGCCTAAATATGACTTTCTTTGCACTCTGATGATTCAAAAATAGTTTCATTTTCAAACTTGGCATATAGCATGTACTGTCACCTACAGGAAGCATATGCTTTGAGAAACAGAATAGAAATTTAAAAAAAAATACATATATAGAGAAAAAAATTTTTTTCTATGAACCATAGCCAGTTCCTGAATTTGTTACTGTTGTTCTCCTTTTGCATGGTGGGAACGATCCTGTTAAAATGTTCGTAGCTATAAAATCCTATATTGGTGCAATTTTACTGTTTACCATGCACATATTTGGAAGTAAAGGAAGCAAAACAACTGCATCTGTAATTTCATATGTGCCAAAATGCAATAACGTTAACATATATACCAAGAGAGAACAGTACATATATGCCAATAAACTAACCTGTAACTTTCAGTGCATTGCCTTATGTATACAGTATTACACTGAAATATTTTATTTTGTTGTGGATATGTTAGACTTTATAAATCATTTTAATTATGAAACATCTCACAACAAGCAAACCTTTATTTTGAAGAATGGACTCATTATATAAATTATACAACTGATGTAATGCTTGGACTTGATCAATCAATAGGTCAAATTTTCATAAGGGGAACAGTCAGCTTCGAAAGTCACTGTGAAAATACTCTGATCAACTTAAGGATAAATCCATACTATACAATAAAGTATGCTGAGGCATGCTGAACCAGGCTGGGGTGTGTCTCTGGCATCAGGTGGCACAACCACATTTTGGCAGAGATTTTGGAAGCTGAATTAGCTTCATCACCTATGCTTGAGTCTCAGCCAAGAACAGGACTGCACTTGGCAGCAACATCATGCTCCCAGATGTTATGATGACTGCTGTGTCATTGCTACTAGCTGAGAATGAAGGCTGTGGTCGAATGGAGCATGTACCACCACTCCATTATCTAAACTGTTGGTTGAAAGACAAGAAAACAGAGAATATAAGTAAAAAGTTAGTTGTCACAGTGTAGGGAAGTCACCTAGACAGTTTCAAAGCTATTTTAATATACACTTATAGATGCATACATATATTAAAATAGCTGTGTATATACAAATAAATTAAATTGGCTGTATTCTATATATGTGTTTATATGTATAAAAACATCTGGAAAGGTGAGTAAAGAGTGGAAAGTTGGCTGATTTTATAAAGTTATTCAAGAGGTTAAGGACACCGCAGATTTGGAAGGACATCATGAGATGTTCTAAGGCAATAAAACGGAAGATGAAGTTGACAGTAGATTAATGTAATATGTAGCACACATGGAGAAACTATCCAGCTTCATATATTTAAAGCTGGGCTTGGTGATGACCATTACTATTCAGAAGCAAGGCAAGGAGTTTCATAAAAACATCAGCTTAATGCTTGGCAGAATTCAAAAGAAAACAACTGAAGTGTAAAGAATTATTGGGAGAGAAATAAGGAATATAACCAGAATATTATGCTACTGTGCAAACTCACGGTCTGCCCACAGTTGTACAGTTCTTGTCCCGTCAACTCTGAAAAGGATACAGCAGAACTTGGAAGAGTTTCAAAGGGCCACAAGAGCTAACTTAACCTAAGAGTATATTATAAAAAATTGTAAAATGAGTGGTTTTAAGAACATTGGACAAGAACCAACTGTTCTCTGTCTTTTCCCATGTGAATTCTAGAACCATGAAATGAAGGGTGTGAACACTATATGAAACATAAAATTGGCTAGATGGAACCTTGATAAGTTAGTCTTTATTATAATTTGGTGTTCTTTGTGAACAGACACTTTAAACCTTCCTAGACTGACCCTCATTAACCTAGACAAAGCAGGTAGTTTACTTAAAAAAAAGTAAATTAAGATTTTTTTTTATCAAATGAATGCACTAGAATAAAAATGAAGGAAAAAAAAAAAAGAATTGTTTATATTGCAGGTTTCTTTGGCAACAATCAAAGTTTAGTATGCTGATGGCTAGGGTTCCTGAGTATTGAAGGCAACATATTATTTAAGTCCACAAACTGCAAGGCTCTGAAAGGAGTTGCATTGCCATCATGTCACTGAAATGAACAAGGATATCAGTGCACATAGTCCTGAAATGGTGCAGAAGGTTTGGTAGTCATCACTAGGTACTATTTCCACTTGCCAATTTGTTTCCCATTTAATACTAATCATTTTGTGTGTATATTATACTGTAGAAGAATACTGTTCCTTTAATAGCATCCACAATATTCTCCACATTCATGTAGCAAGGGGAAAAAAAAAAGTTTTTAAAAAAAGTGGCAGTGTGTTTTTCCTAGATAAGAAGGCCTCAGATCCAGCCACACAGATACTCAAAAATATAAGCATACCTGGGCTTAACATTTCAATGCTCAAGTGATTTGAAAAACAACGTACAGAGCCAAATTTACGTGGAATAGGGGTAACTAATCTGTATTGTGACCCTCAAGTCCTCTTAAGAATATGAATCCTTGGGATGCTCAAATTCCTCAGGTACCCAAAATTCTGCTTATCTTTTTGCCTAAAGGCACTTTGAACTTAACAGTAATGATTTACTGCCTTCTAGATCAAGCCTGTCTTCCACAAGAATCCACAAAAGCTTTTTTTTTACTTTTTTCACTTTCAAGGGCAGAGGATCGAGAAGAGCACAGGCAAGAGGGTGTTCACTGATTACATTTATTGAATGAGCACCATAAAAAAAGCAGATTTAACTACCACTTTCCTGAAGAAGGAGGCCAGAAGAGTCCTCAACATCCTTTAGATAAGGATTTAGTGCTTAGGACATTCATCCAGGACATGAGATATTCTTGTTTTAATTTCTCCTCTGTGTGAGGAGACTTAAAACCAGAGTTTCTATTTATGCACTTTACACTTCAAATACTTAATCAGCCCTCGGAGCTGAATCCAAACTCCAGATGTCCCAGAGGAAAGTCGTAAGCACTAAATTACAGCCCTTCTTTGCTCACTTTTTCTTTATCTCATCTCCTCTTCTCCAACAGTTAGTCCAGAATTGCTTCAGACCAAGGGGAAAAACTTCAGACAACAGAGATGGGACTCCTCACACACTCACTCCTCATTCCTCAGCCTAACCCACTGTTACCTGGCTCTACAGGTCCAGCCCACTGCTCTAGATGTAAAAAACCTGCAGCCCACAGGCTGGGCACTCACCGGGCAGTGCTGTGCTTCAGGACTTGCCTGACTTGTCTTGGGCTGAGAGAGTTTTAGTTTATGCCCACTGCATGAACTGTTTTAGCTTAAACTGTGTCTTAGATATGGTAAAAGCCCAGCAGTCACTGCATAGCAAACAAGAGCCCGGTTGTGCCAGGGGAGAGTGTGGGAGGCTGTTCTGCAGCTTTCACAGTTCAGCCAGCAGTTAATGAGAAGGGAACAGGCTATTTTAAGAAAATTTATAAAAAGTCATCCACACAGACCCAAGATCGCAGTAGAATGGGCCCTCAGGCCCAGTACTGGACTCCTCCAGGCGAATACCTTTGGACACCGATGACTTGCTATGTTGGCCCACCTCTCTTCCTGAGGAAGACAGTCTGGAAGACCACTGACCTTAGGATCTGGGGGGTCTTTGGAACGGTGAGCCTAATGCCAGAGAGAAAAGAAGATACAGTAGGTTGTTCTCTGTAACAGTTTTAACTATATGAAGCTCTTATGTATTAATTTAGACTATGACTGTTAGTGTTACTCTGCTTGGACTACTATAACTGTTGACTTTTTTATTAGACTGCAAAAACATTCATGAGATTTACAATAAATTCTTGGCTATCTATACATGGGGTGTTCGCTTTTTTCCATAATAAGATTTTGTTTATAACAAAAAGAATGATTACTGTCCAATTTTTTAAAGAAAAAGTTTAAGCTTTTGCTTTGGAAGAAGGTCACAAGCTATAATGACAAGCGGAAGGAGATGCTAAATATCCAGTGTGAAAAACACCTAATCCAAAAAGAAGGATAGGATTTAAGACACACCCTGTCCTTATTTGTCTTTGGATTCCCACATTAAGTTCTTGTTCAATTTCTGGCCTTTTGTCAGTCTAGCATTTCTTGTTCTTGCCATGTTCTTGTCAGAAACCTGTTCCAGCAGTCAGGCAACTAATACTTAACATTGTGATGCTCAGTATTACACTATTGACATTGCTCTGGGGTTTGGACCTTTCTTTCACTTTCAAAAGTCACCTAAAGCTTACAAACCCATTCAAGTTGAAGAGAGTTTTAAGTTAGATTTTTCAAAAGAATTTTGATGCATGAACATTCACATAGATTAAGTGCACCTGCAACAAAAATACTACATATTGAAGTTGTTCTGAAATTGGTAAGAATTAGACACTTAAATACCCAAATGGCACAAAATGGTCTTTTATTACCTAGGCAGTGGAAGCATCTAAACTACGGTGAAAATACTAAATATCTAAATCATGTAAACAAATTTGAATATTCCATTTGGTATATATTGTCATATATTATGCACTTAACAGTCCTCCATAAATTTGGAACAATCATTCAAAAACATTATTGCACAGATTGGTATACTATGTTAAATATAATTTCCTTTGTGAATCAATAGCTCTTATCCAGCTCAGAAAAATCAGGTAAGTATTTTGTGAATCCTCCTAGTTCCAGAGTCTAGACCCAAAAGAATTGTGTTTATTGACAAGTCATTGTTATTAATTACTTTTTTCTTTCTAATATTCTAGTTACTTAATCAGGATGCACAAAAAATACACAAGTGATTAAACATCATGCAAAATCTAAGTGGTGGCAAATCTAAATTATTAGGTTGCAGTCCATCTGTATGTTAGAAATTATTTACCTAGCCTAGACCATGAATATTGAACAGTGGCTTCAGAAAAAAAAAATCAAAAGAATTTACTAGAGATTTGAGAAAATGGGCTAAGTTTGCTGTAAATATTAAAAACTGTTCAAACAGCCTTTGTTATGATCTCCTTCTTTATGGAATGAAAGAACTACTGAAAAGTAGTTCTGGTTTGGGGGTTTTTTTAATTGACTTTTCAATACCCCAAAATCACACTTGGGAACATGTGTGGTCTGAAAAACAAACATGGTTCCAGAATTCTCATCAGGTCCTCTGCTACACAGACAAATGCAATTTAATTACCTCATTTTGTGGTCTAAGATTAAAAGTTGGTGTTAATAAATGTCAATATAAAAAGAACATTCAGATACTTAACAAACATGTAAGTTAATTAACTATTAGTTCCCTTCTTAAGAAATTGCTTCTCAAAATCTGTTAGTAGCAATTAATCCTGTTTTGCCAAAGTGAACAACTACAGCTTTTCAGCCAGAATCTCCCATTTTGTTTTGCGTATTTTTTTCTACAAGGTTGAAACAAATAGCCAGTGATCACTAGAAACTTTATGCCAGTTTTATAATATGGTTGCATTAATTTTGTTTTCTCCAATAAACTTATTAGAGTTACTGCAACCAAAGGATTAGTAATTTGTTTTCATGAACATTTGGATTTTCCCGGCAAAAAAATAAAAAGACAACAAAATCTGTTACACTGTCTAATAAACCACTTGATCTGTAGATTTTTGGCTCATATGCCTGTATAGCTTAGGTAAGAATCCCCAAATAGTTATTCATGTGAACATGAGGTTTGCATTATATAGCACTTATTTTTATTTATTCATTGGAAGTCTGACTATGGAATGACAAAATGATGTTTAACTTCCAGCAGAATTCTAAATGGTTTACAGCTATAGCGCTCCAAAATATTTTTAAAAGGCAAGCACCATAATCATTAATAATATTTATAATCAATAGTGTTAAACCAGGCTATAGAAACTTAAATTCCTAAATTCAAATAAATGTAATAGGTAGAATGCTGGGTCAAAGACAGTTTCAGACTAGATTACACAATAATTCCTCAATAAACCAAAGGATGGAAAAATTTCCATCACTTAATTTTTTGTTTCCAAGACAATTTTGAAAGCCACTTTTACCTTTCTTTTGCAACATGTCCTGAAATACAAGACAGATTTTCAATATAGGTTGCATCATATTTTGATAGTGTACCTCCATAACCACATACGCTGCTGTTTCAACAGTGTGTAAAAAAAAAAAAAAGGCATGAAAACATTGAATTAGTGTGATATTGAGAGAAGGTCTAAGCAAGTGATCTCACTACAGATTTCACAATTGATTTCTTTCCAGGTCCTGCCCCTGACTCATTCCTTGACATGAGCAAATCACTAAAGGATGCTTTAAAAATGAAAGTCCAGATACATTTATTATTTCTAGAAATAAATACACAATGTAAGATGCTTAGAATTAAATCTGACAGCAATGAATTAAGTATTTCACCCTGTTATTCATATCTGAACACATCTGAAAGTAGCAAAAATTGTGATAAATGCTGGCACTGACCTTCCTATCTTTATTTCCTCACCTGTGTAATGAAAAATATATGACCTACACAGCACAAAACAGATAGAAGAAATAATCAGTATAATTCTATATTGTGCTTCGATCTTCCTTTGCATCTTTAAGGAGTCCTGCTAGCCATTATGGAGATCATCTGTCATTCTGGCATAGAGCATATCCCACTCATAGAACAGAAAAATGTCACTAGGATAAATAGTGGAATATTCTAGTTTGCCACAACCTTGCAGAGAAGGTTTTGTTCTTCTGTTTCAGTCTTCATCATTTGCTCCCTTATAACACCAGTTGTCTACATGAACATCCAAGTAGACCTATTATTGAACAGATGGGATATAGCCATCTGTGGATGTTCATTTATGCAACCATATATTGAGTAATTTTTCTGTATTACTTCAGCAAGTCATAACTTTTGCCCAATGTATTGGTAAAAAATAATATATATTTCCCCAATCCTTTTATCAATGATTAAGTGAGAAACTGTAAGACTTGTTTAAAGTTAGTATCATTTACTTCACTTGTTAGTTACAGTTAATAGTGTGGGAACAATTAAAAATGGAGAATTTGTTCCTGTGAAGATTTGGTCTAATTTCTTTCGTAAGTTCATGTTCAAATATGAATTCATTGTTGCTTGAGTGAAAAATATATATTCAGGCATCCTAAAGTCAAGTTCTGGTGAGCAGAGATATATCAATATAGTTGTAAATTCAATGTTCAAAAAAGGCATATAAAATTCATCCTTGAAAACACTCGTGTACTAAACTGAGCTTTCCTTAAGAACCTTATGTCTTCAGCAAAAAATTTAAGCATAATCAGTCAAAACATTTAACAACATTTACATAACTCTCATGTACATGAACTGAATTTCAAGTTCTAAAAACGATGCATGAGATTCGGTTCAAGATGAGACTCTTACATTTAAGCCTGTACATGACAGTTATTATAGTTGTTGGAGATGATATCAACATAAACTGGTTACTGAAGCCTGAAGAGCACTTTAGTTCACCAAGCTGACTTGACTAACATTCATTTCAGTTGCCTAAATGGGCATGTAGTGCAGTCTGAGAGAGGGGCATTTGGGTTCCCAGGATGTCCACATGGGTCTGGAAGCTTAAACTGCCAGAAAAAAGGAAACCTTTTTTTCTTCTGGAACAGCAGCTGGAGTTCAGACGGGATATGCCATAGCACCTAAAATGAGATTAGGCTATGTCTCCATTAACAATTAGTGTGAATCAGTAAGAATGGATCTGTAGAGCAAAAATTCAGTGCTGAGGATCTGATGTCCCCATTATACACATTTCATGGGAAGATTTTTTCATTTGTGTGTTTGTAGACTGTCCACACTTCAAAAGGGACAGCTGAGAGGTTCACTTTAAATCCTGATCCTAACTAAAACTTGGTATAGAAACACACTGTATATCTACATGTGTGCAACTGAATTAAGCCCAAGGTGTCTACTTTAAGCGGAGATGAATGACTCTCTAGAATCCACTGCCTGTGTTGAATTTGGGCTTGGTTCTGTTGTCTATAGCTGGGTTTATAATGCTTCCAATGAACTTACAGCAGACCTACTAGATACTCTCCAGCCTTTTGAAACAGCAGCTGAAGACCAAATGGAATAACCTTGTGTGTATCACGTAGTCATAGACACCTGTGTTTAAGTGCCTGAAATGAGCTCTAGATCTTCACTAAGTACAAAAATAATTCGCAGACGATATATACATGTAGACACTTCATTTTGATGTCTACCTTTGACACAAATATCATCTCTCTTTTCAGATGTTTAGATACATTATTCTTGTAATCTTTTAAGGATCTTTCAATATCAAAATGCTGTGAAATCTCATGTCCCATTGACACCAATATTTAATGCAAAATTATTTGCAGCATCAAGATATATTACCTGCCTGTCCATCTGTAGCTACATAAATTCTAAAAAATAGACAGAAATCTGAAAAACGCACACGTAGTAGATTTTATTCAAGATTCTGAAATAACACTATAAATTTTGCTCTTTTTTTCACATTATCATAACCTATCTTAACATCGTAATATCAGGTTGGATGAGGCTTTGAACAACATGATCTACTGAAAGTGTTCCTGCTTATGGCAGGGGGGGTGGACTAGATGATCTTTAAAGGTCCCTTCCAACCCAAACCATTCTACAATTCCATGATTCTATGACCTTCTTTATATCATTTACAATATATGTGAATTACTTTTCAAAAGACTAGAGGGAATTGCATTATACCTTCTCAGACAGGATTTACTGTTAACATCATGTAGCAATATCCTTTAATTCCAATGTTAATTCCTATTATGCAAACATCTACCAAAGTGAGATGGAATAAATAATGTTTTGTCCACATTTTTTCTAACTGAATTACATTTCTCTGACACCAGGGAACACTATCATATTCATTCTACCTGGAGAGTAGACAAAGTAGACTGTCTACCTTTAGACAAATTGGCACACAGAGAGATGTAAAGACTATAGAGAATATAACAGATGTGAGTTTGATATAGGATTACCTCTTGTTCTTCCCTTTCTTATGATTGACCCCCCTCTGTCTCACAGGTACTGAATACCCATGTTTTCATGTCATATATTAGACTGTTTGCATCTTATATTTAATAGAAAATACTTATTTTTCAGACCTAGTGAAAAGACTCAGCTGAAATACATAACTGTTTTTTCCAGCTAAATCAATGATTTCTCCAAACTTTTATTTTCTTATACCTTTAGACTATCATGGCTACAAAGTTCTGCTAGTAACACATGAAGACCAGCAACTTGCCTCTAGTAGATCTTAATATGAGGAAGGTAACGCTAGGTTACTTCTTTACTTATGACTTGATTCTGGTAAGTTCATAATTAAAGTAAGGCCTTGGTAGTTCTTCTGCTGGACTTATTCACAAATACTGAATAACCCACCGCAGATGTGAAGGTCAAGGGCAGCCTTGGCTGCAGTGACTGTGACATTATGGAGCTAAAATCCAGAGAGAAGTGAGCAAGTCAATCAGTAGAATCACAGTTATGGAATTTTGGAGAGTAGATTTCAGCTTATTCAGGGAATCTGCTCATCAGGATACCCTGGGAGACCGCCTTGGAAATCAATGAGGCCCAGGAAACTCATTTCACCTTCTCAAAGCGTAAGAACAGCCCATTCCTATTGTAAGAAGACTGGCATGGATGGACAGGGAGGGCCTGCCTGAGCCCAAATGCAAAAGGAAGAGGTGAAAGCAGAGATGGACTACCCAGGAGGGGCAGAGAGGCATTGTCCAGCTGCGCAGGGAGAGCAACTCACTAGAAAGGACCTTTGCAGAGAAGGACTTGGGGGTCCTGTTGCATAACGAGTTAAACATTTTCCAGCAATGTGCCCTTACTGGCAAAGAAAGCTAACTGCCTCCTGGGCTGCATCAGGGAGAGTGCAACCTGCGGGCTGAGGAAAGTCATTTTTCCCATGTGCTGGTTTTGGCTGGGAAAGAGTTAATTTTTGTCATAGTAGCTGGTATGGGGCTATAGTTTGGATTTGTGCTGGAAACAGTGTTGATAATTATATTGGGTTTGTGTGGCAACGATTTGGTAGCTGGGGGAGGGTTACAGGGGTGACTTCAGTGAGAAACTGCTGGAAGCTTCCCATATGTCTGACAGAGCCAATGCCAGCCGGCTCCAAGACGGACCTGCTGCCGGCCAAGGCCAAGCCCATCAGCAATAATGGTAGCCCTCTGGGAGAACAGATTTAAGAAGGAAAAAAAGTTGCAGGGCACACAGAAACAGCAGCTGGAGAGAGGAGTGAGAACATGTAGGAGAAACAACCTTGCAGACCCCCAGGCCAGTGCAGAAGGAGGCGGAGGAGGTGCTCCAGGCGCCAGAGCAGAGATTCCTCTGCAGCCCGTGGGGAAGATCACGGTGAGGCAGGCTGTCCCCCTGCAGCCCAGGGAGGTCCACGGGGGAGCAGATCTCCACCTGCAGCCCAGGGAGGACCCCACGCCAGAGCAGGTGGATGCCTGAAGGAGGCTGTGACCCCATGGGAAGCCCACGCTGGAGCAGGCTCCTGGCAGAACCTGTGGCTCCGTGGAGAGAGGAGCCCACGCTGGAGCAGGTTTTCTGGCAGGACTTGTGACCCCGTGGGGGACCCACACTGGAGCAGTCTGTGCTTGAAGGACTGTACACCGTGGAAAGGACCCATGCTGAAGCAGTTCATGAAGAACTGCAGCCCATGGGAAGGACCCACATTGGAAAAGTTCGTGGACAACTGTCTCCCATGGGACGGACCCCATGCTGGAGCAGGGGAAGAGTGTGATGAGTCCTACCCTGAGGAGGATGAAACTGCAGAGATAATGTGTGATGAACTGATCATAACCCCCATCCCTGTCCCTCTGCACCGCTGGGGAGGGTTAGGTAGAGAATCCGGGAGTGAAGCTGTGCCTGGGAAGAAGGGAGGGGTGGAGGGAAGGTGTTTTGTGATTTGTTTTTATATCTTATTACACTACTCTGGTTGATTTGCAATAAATTAATTTTCCCCAAATCTAGTCTGTTTTGCCCATGATGATAACTGGTTGAGTGATCTCTCCCTGCTCTTATCTCGACCCACAAGCCTTTCGTTGTATCTTCTCTCCCCTGTCCAACTGAGGAGGGAGTGACAGAGCGGCTTTGGTGAGCACCTGGTGTCCAGCCAGGGTCAACCCATCACAATAATACAAAGATGGTTTAGTTATTGCTGAGCAGGGCTTACCCAGAGCCAAGGCCTTTTCTGCTTCTCACCCCACCAGGCTGGGGGGCACAAGGAGTTGGGAGGGGACACAGCCGGGACAGCTGACCCCAACTGACCCAAGGGATATCCCACACCATATGGTGTCATGCTCAGCATATAAAGCTGGGGGAAGAAGGAGGACGGGGAGGACATTCGGAGTGATGGCGTTTGTCTTCCCCAGTAACCATTACATGTGATGGACCTTGCTTTCCTGGGGATGCCTGAACACCTGCCTGCCGATGGGAAGTAGTGAATGAATTCCTTGTTTTGCTTTGCTTGTGCACACAGCTTCTGCTTTACCTATTAAATTGTCTTTATCTCAGCCCATGAGTTTTCTCACTTTTAAGCTTCTGATTTTCTCCCCCCATCCTTGTAGGGGGGAGTGAACAAGCAGCTGCATGGGGCTTAGCTGCATACTGGGGTTAAACCATGACATTCCCTCTCTTTGGTTCTTGTGAGACCACACCTGGAGTGCTGTGTTCAGTTTTGAGCTCCCCAGAACCAGAGGCACAGACAAACTACAGCAGATCCAGCACAGGGCCACCAAGATGCCCCTTGGGCTGGGGCACAGGATGTTGGAGGAGGGTCTGAGGGGTTGGTTTTTTCATCCTAGACATGAAAATGGAACTCTTACTGCTATCTACAATTACCTAACAAGAGATTAATCCAGAAGACTGAGTCACACTCTTAGAGGTGCAAAGTGGTAGGATAAAAGGCAACAGATGCAAGTTGTAACAAGGAAAATTTCAACTAGATAAAAGGAAAATGTTCTTCTCCACGAACATGGTCAAATAGTACTACAGGTTGCCCAGAGAGGCTGTGGAACCTCCATCATTGAAGAGACTCAAAAGTCCCCTTAAGACCGTCCTGAGCTAACTGTTATAGTTGGACTTCCTTTGATCAGGTATCTCCAGCGTTCCCTTCCAACATAAATAATTCTATGCCTCTGCAATAATTCTCCTCTGTGTTAGCTTTCCTCAGGATATATGTAGATCACCCAGATTTCACTGTCCTAAGACCAGCAAAAGTTGCCTTTTCATTATTTTATCAGACCAAGCTATACATTGGATGAATTACAAGAAAGTAAATTCAAACTATGTTTCTAGTATGTGGCATTATTAGCCATTTTAAGTGAATGAGGAGGCAGATAAACTTGTCATCATTCTTGTGGAAATTGTTCTCATCATGTTTGTGGACAAACGGTGTAATTAATATGTCACTGTCTATGAGAAGAATGAAAGTATCAGAACTGAGTATTTCTCAGAACCCATTATGATGCTAAGCAGAAATCAGAGAAGAAAATTTTTCTTGCAAAGAAATTCTTTTGCTGGCATGAACCTGATGGACGTGGCTTCTTAAGAATGCTAGAGGCAGCAGAGGTATTTTACACCATCATAATTTCCCAAGGCCACTTCAGCTATTCCTGAACTCTTGCTGGTATGTATACGGGAGTGACTATTAACTATCTGACAGTTTTATCCACTCTGTACTTGCAGACTTAAGCACATATACCTAATTAGCTCATATTGGCTGTTGGCCTACTTTAGTCACCCAAACTGTGATGTGCAACTTCTTGAATAATTTCAAGAACTGGTTTCCTTCATTTTAATTTGCATTTTACCCCGATTGCATTTTTTCATAATTACATAAACACATACACTCATACCAATCTCATCTGGGGCCAGGAACACAAGCAAAATTGAAAATTATGGTAAATATACTAACCAAAAGGGGAATTAGAACTTCTGAATGTTAATATAGAGCATCTGTGTTAAGAGTAATAGTACAGATAGGACAAGAGTCAATGCTTTTTTTTTTTTTTTTTAATTTACAGCATGCTAACATCTATGTTTGAAAGTGGACTATGGATTTAATTTTTCAATATCATCTAAATAAGGGATTCATTCCTTAGTACAGCTGAAATCAAGGTCCTACTATTTTACTTCAGTATATCCTTACCATACATCCTTCAGTATATCCCCAGCTCCTAATGTCCCTAAGTATTAAAAAATATCCTGAAGATATGTATGAATAGGAAAAATGCTCAGAAAATTCTGAAGCACATAGTACAATATGTATTTCTTACATTGTCCAGTAGTCCTTTAAACTTTCTTACTTTAACAGTATTAACACTTAAACCAAAAACTTCCCCAAAATCAAAGTACTCGGCACATACGAATATGAGCAAAGGTCTATTTTTGCATAATGTACTTCGTTGCTCTAAGTCCAAGGCTTTTCATTATTCAGCATGTGATGTGTCATTTGATGCTAAAATAATATACAAAAGCAGAATAAACTCTCAGCATCTTTGGGACAGTGAAGGAGTGTGAGGTACTTCTGGGGATTATTTTCTTTCAAATTGATTTAGACAAAACAGCCAAAGGATGAATGCAATATTAATAGATATGCATGATACAAATGCAAATTATTCTTAGGAAGAAGGGATTTGTTACTGTAGAAAGCATACCACGTTACCAATTGCTCTACTATTCAGTGATGAAAAATTTGGAGAAACAATCCCAAGATTAGTATTCTATAAACACCACCATTGACAATTTAACAGAGAGTGCTGTGACTCCTCCTAGCTCCATTGACTCTTAGAACAAATTTCTGATTTCCCTTCATAGATAATTAAGAAGATACATAGATTCTACTGAAATTAAATTGGAGACCATAAATAAGTTTATGGAGAATAAATAAATTTAGTTTCTTGTTTTTATCTTTAAAATGGAAAGTTTTAATCTGCTCTCACTCGATAGTAACATAATGAACTTGGATGAATTGTTACCATCTTGGAACCTTGTACTATAGAAAAAAAAAAAAAGGATCTGTGTATATACGTTCATCTATTCTGCAGAGAAAAAAGATACAGATAAATGCTATTTTTCCAAGAACGGCAAATTAGGAGTTTGAACTCCAGATGATAATCTTCACTGGGCTAGATGCTGATTTGTCTACAAGATGATCTTATGGGTGATAACAATACAATGTAGTCCTATTTCCTGTGAATTTTCTTATTTTCTTCTTGAATATCTTCACCAGTTTTGACAACAAAAATTACAGTAATTAGTTGGGACCAAATAAATACCCTCTGCACCAATTAAATCAGCTTTTTTTGATTTGTATTCAAATTACTGGAAGTACAGAGATTTTCCCAAGGACTATTTTGAGTATATAATTTGAATTTAGAATTTTGAACAGATAATTTCAGGCATAGAGCAGAACTACTTAATATAAATTAATGGCTTTTGCAATGTTTGCTTTTCTTTAGCTGGGAGTACTCCACTCCAGCATGGAATACAATGCCTTGTTTTATTCACAGGATTTTTTTTTTTAACTTCTACATTTCCATTCTCCATCTTCCCTGGTTTGCCTCAATGAATGCAATATACCTATGGGTTAAATCTTAGGTCTTTCAAACATTCCAGTTAGCAAAACATACCTCCACCTTAACACAGATTAAAATTATATCAATCTCGTCCTTCACCCTTATTCTGGTTTCTCTTTATATTCAAGTCTCTCATCCTAATTTCCACAGATCTGTCCATAGTAAGAGTGACACCTAGGTGGGCAGGAGACATGACTTCCCCTTGTGCTGGCACAAGTTTGTAGGGCCAGCTCCATCAGCAGCCAAGGACTGTCTCAAGCCCCACCATTTTTTATTCTGTGACAGGCATATGTTTTCACTCTTGCTTTATGTAACAAAAAGATATAGCAAGCATAGCTGTAAACAACTCTTGTCATCAAACCAAGATCACATGTGACAAACATGAACAAACACAACTTTCTGGGAGGGAGTTATAATAACTATATGAATACAGTGGGATTCTCTTAGATTTTACCAGTTTTCCAAAATCAGTGGAGTCTGTGCAACTGGTATCTCCCTACAATAACAATGCTAGTTTTTTCTAATGATCATAGAATCATTAAAATCATTTAGGGTGGATCATTTAGGATTTAGATCATCCAGTCCAACCATAAACCTAAGACTGCCAAGTCCACCACTAAACCATGTCCGTAAGTGCCACATCTTTTAAATACCTCCAGGGATGGTGACTCAACCACTTCCCTGGGCAGCCTGTTCCAATGCCTGATAACCCTTTCAGTGAAGAAATTTTTCCTAATATCCAATCTAAACCTCCTCTAGCACAACTTGAGGCCATTTCCTCTCATCCTATCACTAGTTACTTGATAGAAGAGACCAGCACCCCCCTCACTACAACCTCCTTTCAGGCAGTTGTAGAGAGCGATAAGGTCTCCCCTCAGCCTCCTCTTCTCCAGACTAAACAACCCCAGTTCCCTCAGCCGCTCCTCACAAGACTTGTGCTCCAGACCCTTCACCAGCTTCGGTGCCCTTCTTTGGACACACTCCAGCACCTCAATGTCTTTCCTGTAGTGAGGGGCCCAAAACTGAACACAGGACTTAAGGTGCCTCTCTTAATGTAGACTATTACAACATTATGTATCTATGCATAGCTTTAGTCTTGTCTTTGGTAGAAGTGTGAAAGAGATCTTGATCACTATTTCTCATTAAAGACTTCACATTTTCACTTTCTGAAGCAGAACGCAAATTAATTTTCCTGTATGGCTATAAATTCCAACTGGATCACTTCTATTTACAACCTATTCTCCAACTTCAGAGCTATTATTACATCTATAATATGTAATACCAACATTATCCTTGAATGAGCAATATTCACCTTAGCCTATGTTAATGCAGATCATGACACAGCTGCTTAGTTCTACACCATGCTGAGTAAAATGACCCCACTATATGACTCACTTATCTCCCAGGATGGGTATAATTAATTCCTATGTAGAAAGGGTTTTGTGATTTTCAAAAAAATTACAGATTTCCAACTGTTTTAACAATAGTCAAAGTTCTTGAAATGTAATACAGAAGAGTAATTCACAAGGCTGAAAAATATATAATTTGAAAAAAGTGTTTGCATGATGACATGAATAAATCATAGGATTAACTGGGGAAAAAGAAAAGATTGGTAAGGTTCTACAAATTTACTTTTCAGTTTGCTCATATTTGATATTGATGAATGAATTACCTGGGATTTGAGCTTCCAGATGAATTTTTAACCGGACATTTAGGTACCAGCAAATACAATGGTGCCTGTGTGTATCAAGACCTGTTTTCCTTTTCTTTCAAATGAAAGTATTAGAGATATCATATTTATATATAATATTAGAGAAAGTATATTTATCCTAAAGAATGCAAAAATCTTGTCTGAAGTGATTTGTCAGGTTCTGCAACTATTTAAAAACTCTACTGTATAAATAAGTATATATGTAATTTAATTCAGATGTTTTCAGCTATGTAAGCAAATAAGTTTGTGTATCTCTTTTCTCAGAGATTCTGTAATTTTTTCTTCAAACACATTAGCCATGACTCATATAAAAAAAAGATGCTTTTAGTCCTGTCTTGTCACTAATATAAATAGAAACAATTGATTTAATGTGAGCAAATGATAAGGCTAATGCTTAGCTCACTAAGTCTCCTGTTGTGGAACTGAGCCAAAATTAACATTTCTTTCTAAGGTCGCTGTGCCAGTTTTAAACATACAGTAAATATATGCTCTTCTCCTGAACAGAAAAGAGTTACAGTTGCTGCTATAGGATGACATTATCATGTCCTTCTGGCAGAATTTTGGCCCAACTCCAGCTACTAGGTATGTCCATTTCTGTGTTTGGAGACTCAGAGAAGAAACAGTCCGAGGTTATCATACCTTGGTCATTTCCTTGAGTTTCTTTGAGATCCACTAGGTATCTCTCTCCAGAGATTACTGGGCAAAATATGGTGAACCACTGGATGTGAAGTTGGAAGATACTTTTGTCTCTGACCAGATGAAATGATATAAACAGAGTTTTCAGGACAATGATATAAATGTTTTCAGTTCTAATAACATTCTAGCTACATGAAAATAATTATTGAATTATTCAAAAGCTAAAGTTACCTTTTGGTTTAGTATCGTTCTTGGTATCATTTGCTCTTCCTTCAAGAACACAGACAAAAATATGGCAGGCCTGAAAACTGAAGAAAAATAAAAAGGTAATCACATATGAAATCCAAATATTGAGAACTGCAAATAATTCTGAAGATACCATGTCCAAATAAACCTAGTCTCCAGATACTCCCAATTCTTTTTTTGTCCTTATATAAGGGATTCAATTAATATCCCAGTAAAATCAACACACTTATTTCCAATCGTACCATACTCAGGCTGAAAAAAGGAAGAAATGTTCATAGTTCTCAAACTTATGACTATCACTTTTCAGTCTTTTTTTTTTAATAACTTTTTAGTATATTT